>NW_004524594.1:20630260-20644333 GCF_000260255.1 Octodon degus | reverse complement strand
TTTTTTTTTTTTTTTTTCGAAACCAGGGATTGAACTCAGGCCCTTGCGCTTGCCAGGGAAGCGCTTATTCCACTGAGCCATCTTCCTGGCCCCATATCTTTTTTTTAAATGTATTTAAAATGCAGGGTCAAGGAACAGGGGAGATGGCTCAGTGAAATAAGTGTTTCCCCGGCAAGCACAAGGACCTGAGTTCAATCCCCAGTTCTGCCAAAAAAATAAATAAATAAATAAATAAAATGCAGGGTCTGGGCTAGTGAGATGGCTCAGTTGGCTCAGTGGTCTAAAGCACCTACTTAGAACAAGCTAAGCTCAAGCAAAGCACAGGGACCTCGGTTCAATCCCCCAGCACCACAGGCCAGCCCGCCGCCCCCTGGTGGGCTGAGCTGGCCACACACTAAATAAATAAATAAATAAATAAAAATAAAATAAAATGCAGGGTCTGTAGGGTCTCACTATGAAGATTGGACTCATAGTGATCCTCCTGTTTTCAGCCTCCCAAGCGCTGGGATTACAGCCACAGGCCACCAGCATTTGTATATCTTGAGTTACATTTTTTTTTTTTTTTTAGTAAAGCACTGACTGATACCCTCCCCTTACCAAAAGTTATCTCAGGACTTGACAACCCTGTCTGACTCGTCCAGAGCATTGTCATCCCCCCAAATTAGTTTCACTGGCAGCCTTGGCTCTACAAAACCTTAGGAGACTAGACCACCTTACCACTGACGAAAGGAGATTATGTCGGTTTCTAGAAAAAGAATATTGCTTCTGTGTCAGTCTAAAGTAGTGAGAGACACAGCCCAAAACTAGCTGGCCATGTCTCTGGGACCTGCCAGGAGCTAGGTGAGTGATCGGGATGCTAGTCAAAATCTGGAACTGGGCACCTTGCTTATTTCCCTTTCCGTGGCCTTTGTTAATGTCTGGGACTTAAATGCCTTCTGTCAGGCTGTTCCTAAATTCAGAATAAGTTCAGCCCCTGCAGGGGGATCTCCCAACAGCCCTCTAGCCAAAGAGAGAACCCTCAGGATTCTCTAGCACCCTTTTTACCCTCCACAGCCTCCCCAGATAGGCCCCTGATTGGCTGTGTGGCCTTATACCAGTGGCTCTCCTTCTCTGGGCCTGCTTCCTAGCTGACAGCTTCAGGCTCAGCCTCAGCCCAGCCCCGCCTGGCACCCGCTCTGCCTTGGCTTCTGCCTGGCTCAGCTCCAGACAGCAGCAGAGCAGGGCTGTCACATGCTGAGCCACGTGACAGGTGGCGACTGGGGGCTCCATCCCACACAGAGGACAGGGACCTCTGCAGCCCCTTAGCCCTGGCCCTCCCCCAGCTAGCTAAGGCCTCCGGGGGTGCCAAAGCAGGCACAGGCTGAGCCAGAAGACCCCTCCTGCCCTCCCAGGTAGGCTGGGGCATGCGGGGTGGGGCCACGATGAGCATCCCCAGGTGCAAGGTCGGCCCAGAGGCCCCAGGCCAGGTGCCTCCAGGCAGACCCAGGGCACAGCGGGGCGGGTGACTGAAGAGGTGGCAGTGGCACAAAGGATGTTCCTCTCAACACCTGTAACCCAATAACCTGCCTGTCTGTTCCAAGCAGCTGCTTAGAATCACCCCCTTTGTGCTGGCTCCGACAGGTGTGCCCAGGGCAGAGTGCAGGCAAGGCAGGGAACAGGCCCTGGGCATAGCTCTGCACCCGAGAAGGGACAGGACTGTGGGAGCCATCACGATGACACAGCACCATGACCACTGCCCTAGAAGATCGAGGGTGACATTTATCCTCAGGATATGGAGGGGACATGTGTGAGGATAGATCCTGGTCTGGAGAAAAAAAGCCCTGCTGCTCGCTCGTACCCCAGGTGGGCAAGCCTTATCCTCTCCCTGGGCCCCTTTCTGCATTTGTAAGGTGTGGCTTTGGGAGTGCTCTGCACGGGGTGGTCTTCAGGGTCCTGGAGTCACAAGCAGCAGCTGGTGTGGTCCTGAGGTTGCATTCCTGAAATCCAGCTTTGCTGGCTCTGATCTCTTCCTATTGCAGAGAGGGAAAATTAAGGCTCAGAATAGGCAATGCCTCAAAGAAAAGCCTGGCTTTTGGTACTCTGCCACTGCCCTGGGCTCAGAGCTCAGACCTGCTGTGTGGCCTGGTTAGCACCAGACCTCTCTGGGCCCTGGCTTCTTCTCTGTGAGCCAGGCCCCCAAAGGAAGTGGTGGCAATATCTCAGCCTGCAGCCTCTAGCTGGCCCTGAGCCGAGGTCAGGCATCAGACCAGGGCGGCACCAAGCCAAGGCGGCCCCGCCCCATGGGCTGGCTGGGTTGGACATTTCATAACCTTAGTCCCCGGGGAAAGCAGGGACGGCCAGAAGGACAGCACTTTGACAGGGTCCAGGTACCGTATCCTGGGGAGGCTGGGGCTGCATCTGTTAGTAGGGGCCAGGACCCAGCTCAGCTGCTCCGGCTAGCTGGCATCCGAGCAGGCTTAGCCACGCAGTGCAGTCGCACACACCCGTGCAGTCTGAGCTGTCCTGCTCAGCTCACCCGCCTTTCCTGGGGGAGAAAGGGGAAGAAGAAACCGGAGGTGGAAGGCAAGGAGAGGGAGGGCCGAAGAGGGTACTGGCTGCTAGCAGGGAGACACAGAGAAGCTCAGGAAAGACTCTTCTTGGCAATGCCAGAGCCCAGGGAGGAAGGGACTAGGGAACTGCCCTGCCTCGAGGAGGGACTCTGGGATCTTGGAGGTGTGAAGCAGCCTGCCCATGGGGGTAAGGCAGGGTTGGCTCAGTCCATAGCTTAAGGGTGCCTTGGGCCAGCTCCCCAGGGACCCTATGAGGGAAGGCTGCAGGCCAGAGCCTGAGAGACTCTGTGAACCCCAGGTTCAGGCAAAAGGGCAGGGGGTTGGAGTTGGAGACCCTGGGAGTGGGGCTTGTCAGGCTGACCCAGTGTGTGCACCTCTGGTCTCCCTGATGAGTGTCCCCAGGCCTTGGGACCACATGTTCACGTACCTCTGTCACCACATCCTTGCCCCACCTGGGTCTCAAGTTGGTGTCCCATTCCCTGGCATCAAGGTCTCTTGGGGCCCCAACCCAGGGGTCTTCACCCCAATTCCCCTCTAGGACATCTGTCCTTCACCATCTGTCTGAGTCTCAACCACTCAGAGGCACAGTGATCAAGCTCTGCCCCAATATAAGCACTCTGAAGCTTGATTCACATCCCTGTAACAGTGGGGTGCTTATCGGTACTGCCCTCCTTTCACAGATAGAAAAACTGAGGCCCCAAGATCTGCCCAAGATACTGCAGCTAGTAATCATAGTTGCTGGGGTTTGAAGGCAGGTCATTACACTCCTGCACCACACCATACTGGCTGGGACTCTTCAAAGGCAACAGGGGTAGGCCAGGGATATAGCTCAACAGCACAGCGCCTGCCGGGCAAGTGTGAAATCCTAAGTTTGATTCTCAGTATCCAAAAAAATAAAGAAGGCAACACTTAAGATAAGGACTTGGGCTAAGGAAAAAAGCACAGATGAGCTTCCTGCTCCTTCCCTCCCTCCTGGCAGGAGTCTGGTAGGGCACAGGGCAGCAGCCTTGAAAGTATCAAACCCAAGAGTCTTCGGGGCCAGCAGATCCCGGCGTCCACCTCCTCCTTCTCCCTTCTCTAGTCTGTCACCCAGTGTCAGTGCCCACACTGACCCAGCACCTGGCAGAGTCAAGGCTTGGATATTATAATTTGACAGGGGGAAGGGTACAACTGAGCTACATCCCCAGCCCTTTTTATTTTTGAGACAGTCTCATTAAATTGCCCAAGCTAACCTGGAACTGTCCATCCCCCTGCTTCAGCACCCCAGATTGCTAGGATCACAGGTGTGTGCCACCACACCCAGCTTGCCTGATTATTATTTTTAGAATACTCCTCAAGTTCATGGTGCTGGCCTGGCCCTCAGGGAAACAGGACCATCTTCTCACCATCAAAGGATGTGACAGCTCCTGCCAGCCCTATGCCCCACCCTTGTAGAGACCCTGGGCCACCTGCAAGTCCTGCCCCATGGGAATTGGCAGGAATGAGGTTGAGATGGGTCCGAGGGACTGCAGTGCACCTTTTCCCTCCTGCTGGCCACCTCCCTGCCCTGAGATGACGGACCTGGGGTCCAAGCCCACAGATGTCCCTTCCCCAGGGGACTGTGGCCAGACTGCAAGGACAGCCTCTGATCCTCTGGGTCTGGAGTATGCACTCTGAAGGAGCTGGGTGGCCTCAGGCAAGCAACTTGTCTTCTCCTGTTTCTACCTCCTTCCACTGGGAGAATGATGGCCCCTTGCTGAGCTAGCGTGGTGCTCAAGTGCGAGATGTCTGAAGGGAGCAGGGCCGGTGCCCAGCCAGAGCGTGAGCACCAGGATCCCCTGGGCTTCGCACCCACAATAGTTGCTCAGCTCTTCTGTGAGATCAAAGCCCACAGTGGTCTGATCCAGCCTTTGCTCCTCTGCTTGCTGGGGTCCTGCCTGTCCCCACTGCCTGATGGGCACTCTCTCAGCTGGGCCAGGCTGTGGCCCCCTGGTGCCGGGAGCATTGTCCTCACTGTTGCTAGGAGCAACTGCTGGAACCTTCTGCCCTGCACAGCTACCCTGTTCCCAGGCCTCTGTCCTACTTCGAGCTTTACATTTTTGTGGGTTCTGCAGAGCCCCTGATGAGAAGTGGGAGGGGCAGGCCTGGTCTACCTTGGCTCTATCAGTGGCAGTTGGAGGTGAGAGCCAGAGAGAAAGGCCAGGAGAGCAAATATTTGTAGACTCCTTAGTAAAATAACTGTTGCTGACCTCACCTGAGCTTTCTGTGAGCACAGTGCCAAGTACTTTGTGCAGCCTTATGCTGTGGGATCCCCAGCAGAGCTAGGGACCAGGAAATGGAGGCAGGGGCAGCCAGGGCTTTGCCTAGGATCGCATAGCCTCTAAAAGGTACAGGCAGGATCCCAGCCTGGTGGTGCTGGAGGCTGGCAGGGCTGTGCCCACTTCTGCTCCCAGCTGCCTCTTGGGGCCAGGCCCTGTCCTGTGCTGAGCTAATTGCACAGTCCGTCCAGGTCAGAACAGGAGATCTACAGGGTCAGCTCGGCCCACTGGGCTCGGAGCTAGGGCAGCCTAGAGCTCCAAACCTGCTCTTGGCCACTTTGGAACAGGCATCCTGAGGGTAAGGGTGGGGTCACCACTCAGGACAGCTATGTGACAACAGATTGCTGCCCTGGAGTGCAGTGGAGTTACATGGAGAGTAACTGAGCATGTACACACACACACACACACACACACACACACACACAGATACAGATACAGATACAGATACAGATACAGACACAGACACAGACACAGACACAGACACAGACACAGACACAGACACAGACACAGACACAGATACAGATACAGATACAGATACAGATACAGATACAGATACAGATACAGATACAGATATAGATATAGATATATTGCCAGGGCAGAGGGAGCACAGCCGAAGGACCACTGTGAGAGCGGGCGGATGAGAGCAGTCAGGGAAGGGGCTGCCTGGAGGAGGCAACAGCCATCCTCAGAGCCAAAGAGAAGACAGGCAGAGAGGGAACGAGGTCAGGATCCCCACGGGTCTTTGGCACCAGGCTGAGCACAGAGTGTGTTACAGTGTTCCTCTGCGGAGCCTCAAGTAAACAGATGGAGCCCAGGGGAATGTCAGGCCCCTATCCTGCCTGCCAGCCCTAACTGGTGACAGCATGGAGACATGACTGCCCTGGTCCTCTTCCCGCACTGTCATTTTCTCCTCTAAACGCCACAGCCTGGGCTGGCATGTGGGGCAGGGCCTCCAGAGGCCAGAGGTGTTCTTCGTCCTATGGGGAGTAGAGGTACAAGAAGGACCGCTGCCCAAGGTCACCCAGGCCTCTCAGTGGCCCCTGATACAGGCCCCTTAGGTTACATAGGGGAAGTAAATGCAACTCATAACCTGCTGGATGTCCCATACTTTATAAAATTAAAGGATGAATTCTAAGGAATAACAAAAGTCAGGAGTAGGAAATTTTATCAAGAGACAGGAGGGGTGGGGCTGGTGAGATGGCTCAGTGGTCTAAAGCACCTACTTAGAACAAGCTTAGCAAAGCACGGGGACGAGGTTCAATCCCCCACCACCACATGCCAGCCAGCCCCGCCCCCTGGTGGGCTGAGCTGGCCACACACACACACACACACACACACACACACACTAAAATTTTTTAAAAAAGAGAGAGACAGGAGGGGACCTGATGGGGTGGCCAAGCAGCCCACTTCTCAAAAGCAGTCTTACAGAGCAAAATCACAAGGTGGGTACAATGTGGGCTAAAGCTGCGATCAACCAATAAGACTGCAAGGATAGCTGCTTAGGTGATATTGATCTAACGGGGAATCAGGTCATACAGCAAGTGTACACAGAACAAAGAACTTCTCAGGAAGGGATGAATCCTGGGGTCTTTGTCACCCACCAAGGTGACTGATGTCTATCTAGACTTTATTGGACCAGGTATTACCACTCCTCCTTTTCCTCAGGGAGGCACATAGGCCATGTAATTCCATCTTTATCTTTTTTTTTTTTCTTTCTTTTTTTTTTTTTTTGCGGAACCGGGGATTGAACTCAGGCCCTTGCGCTTGCCAGGGAAGTGCTTATTCCACTGAGCCATCTCCCCGGCCCCTTCCATCTTTATCTTGAGGTCTGCTCTCCAACAGATGCACCTCCAGCCACAATTGTACTGTGTTCTCATCTTTTCTACTGACCCTTGAGGGCCCAGCCCTGTCTGACTGCCTATGACACTTCTGCCTAACCCAGCTGTCTAGAATACCACCAGTCACCTGGCCTCCTTCAACCTCAGTGCTGGGGAGGACAGACGTGCAGGGGAACACAGAGATCGTGAGCCTGGCATGGTCCAAAGTGGTGGTCTCGTGCAGCTGGTGGCATTTCCTTTGCTTACCATACTCTTGCACTGGCTGGGTGAGGCTGCATGGTGGACACACCAGGCAAGGTGGTGTCACAGTGGGAGATATGTGTCCCTGGCCTGCCTGCCCAGCCTGGGGTCCTGGGGTCTGTCCCAAGCCACATCCCATCCTGCAGCCTGGAGCTCCCTTGACAGAGGGAGTGGTCTGAGGGCCGTAGTGTGTCCCATGGGTCAGGACTTTAGGGCAACACCTGGTCCACGGGGTTTCTGGGGGCCCTGTGGGACTGTGAGCCATATGAGGATGGCAGGGGCAGGGCTGCTGCAGGCCCTGGGGCAGCTGCAGAGTGTTCCCAAAGGTGGGTGCACTCTGCACCCAACCAACTCACTCTGCCCATCTGGCAGGATGGATGCCTTCGAGAACACAGTGCAGCGGCTGCGGGAGGCCTTCAGCTCAGGACGGACACGGCCGGCCGCATTCCGGGTGGCGCAGCTGGAGGGCCTGGGCCGCTTTCTCCGGGAAAACAAGCAGCAGCTGCAGGATGCTCTGGCCCAGGACCTGCAGAAGGTGACTGGGGCTAAGGATGGAGGGAGGGTGCACTGGGTAGGGGTAGAAGACCAGGAACAAAGGGGACAGGGAGAGGCTTGTCCTCCAGGAAGGGGAACTAATAGCCTGGCAGGTCCCAGCTCCTTCCCTGGCCAGAACTCTAGCCTGCTTCCTCCAGTCAACTGCATGGAGCACCTGCTGTGCACCCGGCTCAGGCCTAGGCTCAGGGACACACAGAGAAGTAACCAAAATCCCCATCTTGGCAAGACACTCCAATAGTCAGCACAGTCACAGTGTATTGGGAGGTGACAGTGCCACAGAGGTGCTCCCAGGGTGTGTGGGGGCACTGGCTTTTGTGTGGGAGAGGAAATTTCCCTGTGAAGGGGACATTAAAGCAGAGATATGGAGGATAGGGAGGCTTGTTGCAAAGGCCCTGAGGCAAGGGTGCTTAAGGAGCCCCAGACGGCAGGGGAGCTGGAGGGAACAGAGGTGAAAGATGAGAGCTGGAGGGCTCAGCCTCTCCAGGTCCAGCAGCAGTTGGGACAGAGTCCCCCAAAACACTTTTCCCCACAGCCATCCCCCAAGCCCTCCCTGGCAAGGTCACTGCTTGACCCCTGCAGCAGCACAGTGAACCCTGGGACTTTTCTGCTCTGGACAAAAGTGTTCACTGCTGTTGCCTCAAAGGCCTCAGGGCACAGAGCTTCTACAGGCCCAGCGGGCTCCCTGGGGACAGACTGCCCTGTCTGCCCTGTTGGTGTGGAGCCAACGCCCAACCAACTGGGCTATCTGGTCCCTTTCCCCTTGCAGCTCAGATTTCGATTCTGCTTTCTTATCCTGACTCCACAGCCCTGGCCTCACAAAGGAAGCAATAGCCCAGAAAATTCAATCAGTCCCTCCCTCGACCTCAGCAGTCCACTGTCCCCACCCCCCAGTGGGCAGCCTCTGCCACCCACATTCTCAGTTAAGCTGTGCCAGCCCTTCTTACTGTGTTGGGGAGGCTCAGAGAGGACATATTCTTGCCCAGTGATGACACATAGCCAGGAGGGGCAGAGTCATGTTTTTTTTTTTTTTTTTTTTAATTTTTTAATTTATTTATTTGTGCGTGTGTGTGTGTGTGTGTGTGTGTGTGTGTGTGGCCAGCTCAGCCCACCAGGGGGCGGGGCTGGCTGGCATGTGGTGCTGGGGGATTGAACCGCGGTCCCTGTGCTTTGCTGAGCTTGTTCTAAGTTGGTGCTTTAGACCACTGAGCCATCTCACCAGCCCCAGAGTCATGTTTTGAACTTGGCTCAAAGTAGTGTGTTCTCCCAGAATTGTGATGCTAAGCTGTACCACACTGATCTCGAAACCAGCTCATACCAGCTCACATCCCATTCAGGCCCTGGCATATGAGGGGCAGACTGGCAGGCCAGTAGGGAAGGAGCCTCTGTAGACACAAATGAAGTCCGGCTTGGACCAGGCCAAGCCACCAAGAAGTGCAAGTGAATGTGGCATTGTCCTCTGGCCCTGGTCTTGCCACTGGTTTGCAGAGTGACCCTGCACAGGGCACCCTCATCCCTGGCCTTCATCTGCTCAATGGGGCTTCCCAGCAGCCCTCAGCCCTCAGGCCCCTCCGCCCATAGAGGACAGCTGCATTGTAATGGCTGTGACCCAGGCAGGCACCCTAAGGATGGTGCCTCCTGGAACGGGAACAGGGTACACCAGCTGGTAGAGATCAAACCAGCATCCCTATAGATTTGTCTTCCCACTCCTGCTCTGGAAACCTGACAGTCACCCCTGGTCCTTGGGCTGTGGGAACTGACAAGATTTACCCTAGCATGGCTGTGTGCCATGTCCCCTGTAGGTGGGTAAACACAGCAGGCCTTGGCAGCCACACAGTGGGTCGTACAGAAGCCAAGCTTGATCCTGTCCCCACTCTGGGTGGCAGGGCTTAGCCCCATCACCTCACCCCTTGCTCTGAGCTGAGAGGACAGGCGGGCCTTGCCAGCCTCCGAGCCTTTGGACCTGCTGGGATCGCTGCCCCGCATACTCCACCTCCACCATACAAGGCTCCCTCCCTGCCTTTCTCCAAGTATTGACTACCTTGCACAAAATGGAGCAGATGCACATGTCCACACGCCCTGTGCACCCCCGCACACACTCAGGCTCTACTCTTTCCGTAGCACTTGTCATGGCCACACAGCTGTCAGTGTTCTCATACACGGTCGCCACCCCTTAGCCAGCCCCACAAGGCAAGTTCCTCCATTTGTTTGGGTCTCTAATGCATCCCTGGTAAAGGAACAGCACATGTGCTGAGGCCCTCATTGAGCATTTGTGAGTGAGGGATGGGCCCTGCTGGGGAGGCTGTGCCGCCCATGCTCCGGCCACCTGCTGACCTGGGACCCCTTCCCACAGTCAGCCTTTGAGTCAGAGGTGTCTGAGATCGCCATTAGCCAGAGCGAGGTGGACTTGGCCCTCAGGAACCTTCGGGCCTGGATGAAGGACCAGAAGGTGCCCAAGAACCTGGTGAGTGGCTCAGGGGACAGGGCTGGCCAGTGGCTTCCAGGACTGTTTGCTTCCTCGGGATGGCTTCTCTGGACGCCTCTCACTGTTCACCCTGGCTCTTGGCCCAGGCCACGCAGCTAGACTCAGCCTTCATCCGGAAGGAGCCCTTCGGCCTGGTGCTCATCATCGCCCCCTGGAACTACCCCCTGAACCTGATCCTGGTGCCCCTGGTGGGGGCCATCGCAGCAGGTGAGAGGGGATCCTCCATGTCCCCCTCCTCTGACCTGAGCCACACAGAGCCAAGGAGGACATGGGAGAGCTGGTTCTGGGTGCTCCTGTGTGGCCCAGCATCCACCTCACCTCTGAGCTGAATCTGTTGTCTGAAAATGGGTGAGGCTTCAGCCTGACTGGCAGGGTACAAACATGGAGCCGCCACTGCCCAATGTCTCACTGTGCTGCCTGCAGGGAACTGTGTGATGCTGAAGCCGTCAGAGATCAGCAAGAGCATTGAGAAGATCTTGGCCCAGGTGCTGCCCCGCTACCTGGACCAGGTGAGTAGTGCTGTGGGCCCACAGAGCAGGATCCGGCTAGGCCTATGGGCTGTGCAGCCCTGTGTGGTATGGGAGGCCCCGGGACCCAGCTCCAGGGCTGCTTCTTCTGCAGTGAGGCATTGGCCAAATCACTGGGCCTAGCCTCAGATTTGCCCACACACACACACCCCACACATACCTAGCCCTGCCCAGCCCCCTAGCGCCTGGGCAACCCTGGTCACACCAGGCAGGAGAGCAGCAGAGGCCAGGCAAGTCAGGCTGCTGGCTGGGCTCTACCAGGGGGCCCTGAGGGAGGCCTGGCCTGTGTGCTTTGCAGAGTTGCTTTGCTGTGGCACTGGGTGGACCTGAGGAGACAACGCGGCTGCTGGAACACAGATTCGACTACATCTTCTTCACAGGTGAGGCCACTGGGGATCTTGTTCCTGCCCTTGGCCTACAAGGCAGACAGCCAGGGAGGGGCCCTGTTGGCAGGGGCCCTGGTTGGAAGCAGACTTGAACTCTTAGGAAGGGTGTTGGGACCACAGCCCTCCACCAACTACAATCTCAGAAACTGAGCACTTCTGAACTCTTGCTGACTACTTCCCCCCAGGGTTGTATTGGCAACCTTGCTTGTCCCCACAGTCCCCTGTTGGCTGAGGGACTGGGCCAGGGTGAGGAAAGGCCAAAGTGCTCTGCTCAGGGTTGCTGGCCCAGTCACATCTGTACCCAAGCCCAGTGGTCATCTGCCATGGCCCTAGTGCATGCACCTCTGGCCCACGCACTGCCTGGCTGCAGGATCAGAATGCAGTTTCTGGAGCTGAGGACGTAGGAGGTGGTACTTCCAGAGTCTGCCTATACCCATGGTGGCCTCCAACCTTGAACAGTGTCAGAGTAAGGAGGATGCCAGCCCTGTCCTGCTCTCCAGAGCCTGCACCTCACACAGGAAAGCCCTTTTTGACAGGGAAGCCACAGCTCAAGCAGTCCCTGCAGATGAAAATAAGGGGTGGGGAAGGCCCCGGTGCACCCGACCACTGCACCTCATGGTCTCCGGGGTGCTAGGCCAGGAGCTCAGCACCAGGGTGCACCGGCAAGGTGACTGTTGCAGGCTGGCTGCCAGGCCACATCCATGAACCCATACCTGATTTCTTCAGTCCTGTTTCCTTATCTGTAAAACCAGGGTGATCTTTAAGTCACAGGTCAGTTCAAGGATGAATGAATCAATTGATGTATGAAGTCCTTGGGGAGCTCGTTAATGGTGAGAACACAGGGTGCTCAAGAGAAAACACTGCGTTGGCTGGAGCTTGCCTCGTTTTGGGGGCGAGATGAGCAGATTTACTGCCTGTAACGTGGCAGGATGGCAAGGACAGCCAGGTGAGGGCTGCCCCAGCTACCTTAACCACCTCTCAAGGGAGGAGTAGGGTCTCCAGGGTGAGGCCACCCCCCTGCTCAGGGTGACTCTGGGTTCTCTCTACATCCCCAGGGAGTCCTCGTGTAGGCAAGATTGTCATGGCTGCTGCTGCCAAACACCTGACGCCCGTCACCCTGGAGCTGGGGGGCAAGAACCCCTGCTATGTGGATGACAACTGTGACCCTCAGACTGTGGCCAACCGCCTGGCTTGGTTCCGCTACTTCAACACCGGCCAGACCTGCGTGGCTCCTGATTACGTCCTGTGCAGCCAGGAGATGCAGGAGCGGCTGGTGCCGGCCTTGCAGAATGCCATCACTCGTTTCTATGGCGACGACCCCCGGAGCTCCCCCAATCTGGGCCGTATCATCAGCCAGAAACATTTCAAGCGGCTTCAGGGACTGCTGCGCTGTGGCCGCGTGGTCATTGGTGGTCAGAGTGAGGAGAACAATCTGTACATTGGTGAGCCCCCCCCCCCCCCCCGCTCCCACCACAGCTCACCTGGCTAAGACCTGTCCATGCTGCTAGAGCCTGGCCTGCGTCCACAGGTTCAGTGCCACAATTCCAGGGCACGAATGCTCCAGATCCGTGATTCTAAGCCTATGACTCCCTAATTCTAAACTCTGGTCCCAGTGCTCCAGAAATGTTGAGCTTGGATGCTCCATGGGGGCCTCACACGTGACTTAAAGGATGTCCATCCCATATGCTATCCCTAGAGGGCAGAACTAGGAGCTCAGATCCTCAGATACTTTGGGCCTGGTGTCCTGGGAAGTCAGACCCTGGGACTCTCTGGCCTGCAGGGGGTGTCCCAACTACTGCACAAGGCTGAGCCACCTCTGTGCCCACAGCACCCACAGTGCTGGTGGATGTGCAGGAGACGGAGCCGGTGATGCAGGAGGAGGTCTTCGGGCCCATCCTGCCCCTGATGACTGTGAGAAGCCTGGACGAAGCCATCGACTTCATCAACCATCGGGAGAAGCCTCTGGCCCTGTATGCCTTCTCTAACAACAGCCAGGTGGGGCCCAGTGGGGCTGGGATCAAGTGCCAGTAGTGGGCCACAGGCCTGGTGGCAGCAGAGGGGAGGTGGCCCTTGTGAGACAGACACAGGACTTCAGGGACGAAGGGCTCTGGCCTTCCCCGCTCCCAGCAGCTGAGACCCCCACACACCCGCACCACGCTCTGCTGAGCCTCCATGGATAGCTCCCCCAGGGTCCCTCACCTGTGTACTCTCCCATGCATCTCAGCCTGGGGGCAGGCTAGGGTCGCACCTCAGTGCCTGGCTCTGCAGCAAAGGGTGTGGGAGAGACCAGAACATGCAAGCCCCTGAAGAAGCCTTGGTCCCCATCCCTGGGAGCCCCGATTCATGGGTGGAGGGGTCGCCAGCCTAGGACACTCCAAGAAGCACCAACAATCCCCAGCACCTCTCACCCATCCCTCATGAGCGTCTCTCCCTGTCCAAACAATGGTTTACATTGTTTTTAAATTTTTATTTTTATTAGTACACGTTCATACTAGTGACTACATTCACCACAGGGAACTAGTACACATACATGACACATCTTAATTTTTTTAATCAAACAGTGGTTTTTAAATAACTTTTCAAGAAAAAAATTGTGAGATAATATGGAAAGTCTAAATGATATATTCTGGAAACATTTTTCTCAGATGAATTTGGTTTGAAAGGGTGGATATTCAACCATTTCAGAATTGAAATGGCCGAAAGTTCCTGTAAATCCATTTGATTTCCCTTTTCATGTGGTAATAATGTCAAATGTGCTGCGCTGCCAAGTTAACACATTACTTATTCATTTATTTATTTTTTTGTGGAACTGGGGATTGAACTCAGGCCCTTGTGCTTGCCAGGGAAGCGCTTATTCCACTAAGCCATCTCCCCAGACCCCAGGTTAACATTTTAGACAAACTTGATTAACTTTTAATATCATGTTACAATGCATACCAACTGTATATAAAAACTTTATGACAAGTTAAATTTAAGAAAAAGGAGAAAAAAAACTTTTTATTTGGGACCAACTTTAGATTTACAAAAAAGCTACCAACTGCACAGTCCCCAAATACCCCACATCCCACTCTGCACAGAAGGTGCTGACGGAAGCATCACTAGTGACTACCATTGCCTTTCTTGGGATCCTGCCAGTTTCTTTTTTTTTATTAGTGTGTATGTGTGTGTGTGTGTGTGTGTGTGTGTGTGTGTGTGTGTG
>NW_004524594.1:20621430-20629345 GCF_000260255.1 Octodon degus | reverse complement strand
CATGTGGTGCTGGGGGATTGAACCGCGGTCCCTGTGCTTTGCTGAGCTTGTTTTAAGTAGGTGCTTTAGACCACTGAGCCATCTCACCAGCCCCATGCCTTCAGTCTTGATCACTTCCTCTGTGGCCCTACCAGAAGCCCCATGTTCATCCTGTACATTCCTTGCCCAAACTCTGGATCCAGTCATTCTACCAAGAAGCCCTGATTACCAGGATCTTGTGACTCTGAGAGAACCCTACATAGGGTTTTTGGCAGTGGGGTCACCTGGGCTTCAAACTATCCTAGCCACCCAGCATGGGTCCCAAGACACAGACGTCACCTGCCCTCACTGCTTGGAAGATGTGGTGCTTTGTCCCTGTCCTCCTGTCTTGCATTAACGCTGGTCTCAGGGCACAAGACCTCTGAGCCCACTGGTGCAGGGGTGCACTCTACCGCCTATCAAGGTGAGCTCTGACACAGCTGTCATCTGACGGTCACACTGATTGGAACAAAACAGAATGAAGCTGCCACGCAGTGCGACTAATGTCTATCAATCCTTTTTCCTGTTCATTCTTCAAATAAACCCACAGACTGAAAAGAAGGGTCCTTCACGGGCCAAGTTCAATCTAAGTAGAAACCACATCATTGTCTTAAGTGTCTCCATGCTCGCCCCGCACAAACCCCCTCCACAGTTGCCCTCCTCCTGGTCCCTCAGGTACGACTGGTCTCTCCCCTGGGACCTGTCTCCCTGCCTCCCGAGCATCACACCAATGCCAATGCATTCTTCACATCCCCAGGCAATGCTGGGTCTCCTGCCCCACCTTGGGTCATACTCAGGAAACATGTTCTAGGTTGGGGGCTCCAAGTGGAGCTGCTCCACACCTGCCCCAAGCTGATGCAGTGGCCCCAGACCCTTGCTGAAACAAGATGGTGGAAGTGAGCTCAATCTTCACACTCCCTGCTCTTTCCTAGGTGGTCAAACAAGTGCTGGCTCGGACCAGCAGCGGGGGATTCTGTGGGAATGACGGCTTCATGCACTTGACCCTGGCCAGCCTGCCCTTTGGAGGAGTGGGTAGGTGCTGCTCTCCTGTGCCCTTCCGAGATGGCACCAAGCGTTCCCTGAGGACATTCCAGCTGCAAAGTGCAGGGGGGCCTACACGGAGGAACCATGTCCTGTTTCCCCCCAGCCCCCCTTTCCCCTCCTGGTGTGGTATGAAGCCCTCCAGACCTATCTGCACTTACCCATGTAGCTGGGTGGAAATTTTATTTTTCCTTAAAAACACAAGTGGGCTACCCTGTCCATGGCCGCTGCTCACCTTTCTTCCAACAGCATACCCTGATATCTGTCCCTCTGTCCACACACACAGCTGCCGGGTGCTCTATACTCCATGCTGCTTCACCCACGGTCCACTACAGGGCACAAAGGCCCAGAGTGTGGAGATGGCCCCCTCCCAACATACTGCAAAGCTTCTGACACCTCTGAGTCAGAAACCCCATAACTGGTCCCAGAAAGCCCCTGACCCTGTGACCTAGGACAGCCACTTCCCCTCCCTGAGGCTACTTCCTCGGTGAAGGGGCAGAAGTGGAATGAGTGACTCCAGGTCTTCCTCTCTGTCCATGCCTGGTCAGCTGTGCCTGGTGGGGGCTGGACTCTCCCTGGCGGGTGGGCTGAGCTAACACTGTTGACAGTGGCAGGCCTGGCAGGGGTCGTGCTACCTCCCTGGCTCTGGACCTCCCTCCTGCCTCTGCATGCCTCAGCTCCCCCCTGGGTCTCTGTGGGACTCTGCCTACCTGCCCCTTTCCAGTTCTAGCCCCTCATCCCACCTCCTCTGCCCCAGAGAAGAGTGGGGGTTTGTCTGCACACAAATTTGGAAGCCCTGATTGCCCAACTTCACACAGGCTGTGTCCTCTGGACAACCTTGGCTGGGTCCTTAGCTGCCTTCCTTTGACACTGAGAACTCGTAACAACACAGCACTCACTGTGCCCATGGTCAGAACACTTAGCTGCTGTCACACAAGGGGAGAATGAGGCAGTGTCTGTTCATGGCAGGGCAAACACCCACCCTGCCCAGTCTGGCTCCAGAAGACAAACTACTGGTGTTCCCAGGACTTGCTGAGCTGGTGCAAAAGCCTGCCTTGGGGCTTGGCCCTAACACAATGCTTCATACTTAGCTCACTGTATAGATGGGGAAGCTGTGGCTCACAGGGTCTACGCAGCCCTCCTGTCAAAGCCCAGGTCTGCCTGATAACCCCTTGGCTGGCCACCGAGGGCCTGACTATGTGTGTTTTCTGTTACTGCACAGGTACCAGTGGGATGGGCAGTTACCATGGCAAATTCTCCTTTGACACCTTCTCGCACCACCGCGCCTGCCTGCTGCGCAGCCCTGGGATGGAGAAGATCAATGACTTTCGCTACCCACCCTACTCACCAAGAAACCTGAGGGTGCTTCTGATGGCCATGGAGGAACGCAGCTGCAGCTGCACGCTGCTTTAAGTCTGTGGGCATTAAGTGCTCCCCCGACCCCAGCTGCTGCAGATGCAGCCTGTGTCCAGGGCACAAGGACACAGAGCAGCCTGCTCAGCCCAGAGCAATGCCTGCCTTCCTTCCCCTCGGGGTCCCCTCTTTGGACTTTCAGCCACCCCCCAACTATGCTGAGTGGGAACATGGGACAGGTGTGCAGAGACAGTGACCTGTTCCCTTCCCACCTCCAGACACCCATGTCCTAGGAGAAGAGAAGCAACAGAGGAGTCCTGGCATCTGTCACACCTTGGAATCTGTGTGACTGTGCCATCTCTGTCTCTTCTAAGCCTCAGTTTCCCCAGCTGTACACCTGAGGTGATGAACAACTTATACTTCCTGAGACTGTATGATGATTAAATCAGGGAGGTGCAGACACGGAGTTCCAGGTGTCCTCTCTTCACCCTGGAGTGTAGCGCGGCTTCCTCCCTCTTCTTTCCCACCAGGTCGGGCCCTCGGCACACCTCACTCAGCAGGTCCCACCTGGGACTGCTCTTCCACCTCATTCCACCTATCCTGGGGCTCTCATGGTCTCAGGCACCAAAGTCAAGATCCCGGGCTCCTTGCTTGACAGCCAAATTCTATCTTGGAGCAAATGTCGCTGATTCTGTAGTGCTTAGAAATGCTTCAATCTAAACTCGAATCACGATGCCACACCAGGCTTGGCACACACCACTCCCTGGTGCACGCCGATCTTCCTAACGCAAGCTGAACCATCCTACTCCCCTGCCTGAGACCTCTCAGTGGCTCTCTGTGACCCATAGTTCCCGCAGCCACAACAGTCCTTTGGAGGCTTTCTCTCTAGGGCCACGCATCAGCCCTGCACTCACCTTGTTCTTTTCGAGAGGACCTCTACGCACGCCACATGTCCTCCCTATTTATCCTTCCAGGCCTGTTCAAGTCCTACTTACCGTCACCTAAGCTACTGCCTTCTCCAGGAAGTCTTTCCTGACCGTCACCCAGACACACGCAGACTGACCCAGAGCAGTCTCAAGAGCCCGCAGCTTGTAGGTTCCTCTACCACAAACGCGCAGGGAAATAGGTGGGTGGAGAGACCGGCCTCCCGAGCCTTATGGATTCAGACCAGTGGGGTCGCACAGCACGACCCCTCGGCTCGACACGTCCCTGTCTCGTTTCATCTGTAAAGGGATAACGATGATTCTCCTACGTGGGGCTAGGTGGAGTCACACGGGCTGTGTTTGCGCGGAGAGCTGCTATAGTTAACCCTCTTTAGGGGCCCGAGATGCTGATCCCACAGAACTGGATCAGCATCCTTTAGGGTCCGGAGCCACTTTCTAAACCACGCCCCGGAAGTCACCCCCCTGAGATTCCCAGGTCCTCGCTAATTGGCCTCTCTGAACCAATATGGCGACATCCTTCAAAGCTTCAAGCGCGTGCTCTGTCTCAGCCAATCAGCGGAAAGACATATCTAGATTCCGCCTTCTCCAATCGCCCACCGACCAATCAGGTCACACCATAAAGGATCACCCCGGAAAAGACGAAGCCAGCCAACCGAATAGTAGTGCCTCAGGGTTAGGCTCCGCCTCTCAGCCGTCCGGCCCGCTCGGCTAGGGAAGGAGCAAGAGCTCCTCAAGGTGGGTGTTCAGGATTTGGTCGTGAAGGGTAGATGTGTGCAGCGCGGCGTGGAGGGCAAATGTGGTGTCCTTGTTAATCCTGCAAACTCTTGTGCTCAGGCTTCCTCTCTGCGGGCTTACGACCCGCTGCCTCTGCGTCCTTCAGCGTGTAGCGGGCGCCCCTTCCGGACGCATGCGCAGGCCGACCGGCCGGACGCCCCTTGCGTGCTTGCGGTCAGAGGTCATGGGGGAGGGCGGAGAAGGTGATGGCAGTGGTTTGCTTGCTGGGGACTAGAGTTACTGGCCAAGAGTGGGGCCAACTAGAGGTTACAGGAGGAGCCCTTTCGGGCTCTGGTGAAGTGCATGTTCTGAGCTAGGCCCTTGCCCTTGGGATGGAGGAGCCCCACAAGTCTCAATGACAGTTCCCATCTTGCTAATAAGCCTGAGGCCAGGTGACCTCACCTGCCCAAGGTCACTCAGCAGGCTGCTAGACAGTTCTGGGAGAGCTTTGCAGTGAGGCGAGGAATTTGACTGTAAGCATTATTTAAATCTGTGGGTTCCACGAGGGCACGCACTCCTGTTGTGTGACTTTGGCCAGTCACATATCAAGACAAGATGACAGTGTGTGTGATCCACCCTCAGACACAGCCTAGCTCTTGGTATACACCAGTGGTGGTTGGTTGTATTTTTTAGGTGAGAATGTGGTGGATGAACAAGGCGGGGGGCGGGGGGGGGGAAGGATATCAGAGGCAGGAGCTCTGGAGAGAAGCACTAGGTTTAATAAACTTTTTGGAAAGTGAGAGAGAAAAAACTTGAGGTTCACAGGAATCCCCAGAATCTTAGACCAGATGAGCTGGGCTGATTGGGAGGGTTGGGAAGTGCTATGCCTAGGGACTGGAAGACCCAGAAGCAGGCTTTGAGTCTCACTGGAGATGACACAGAGGACCTTGGGTGAAGCTCATAGTTCCCATAGTGCCAGAGTTCCTGGGATACGCAGTCCTTGATCCCTTGCTTTCCTTCTTGTGTCCTCAGATGCAATGCCTGACCACACCCACACTGCTGCGTGCCCTGGCCCAAGCTTTGCGCACAGGTAGGACCAAGGGAGCCTATCCTGGAGTGGGGGAAATCCCAGTTTTGTGGCATGAGATCTCATGCAGAGGTGTCACCCCTCTCCTTGCAGGACATGCTGCTGGCCGGAGCCTCCACAGCAGTACCATGGTAGCAACCTACAGTGAGTACCAGGGTAGCCTCCAGCCGAGACTTTCCTGAGTGTGGTCTTGCTGGAGGCCAGGGAAGAGACTTGGGTCCCAGTTCTGACTTTGCCAGGGACACCTCTCTGAGCCTCAGTTTTCTGCTCTCTACGTGAGGGTGGTGATGGAGACTGAATGTGATTCTTGGGGCAGAAGCTTCCGTGCAGCAGGTGAGAAGGTGTGGTTTCAGCACATCTCTAAGCGAGATAGGGAGGGAACCTGTGCCTCTTCACCAGAACCCCTGGTGAAGGTAAGGGACAAGCCTGTTACCCTTTGACTCAACCCTTGTTTGAGGGTCCTCAGCTGAGAGAGCTGCCAGGGGCTGGCCTTGTGGTGCAACAGTAGTGCATCTGGCTCCAGAGAGCTGCCAGGGATAGGGAGAAGCAAGCAAGGCCTGCTTAGGGCCAGAGGCCACCTCCTAGGACTCTGGCTGATGCTAAGGGAATGAACCTAGTGACTGCACCTAGGTGTGAGGGCCAGGCCTCATCTCCTGAGCTGGATTCCTTAATCTCCTCCCTGCAGAGTATGTGAATTTGCAGGAACCAGAGATGGACATGAGGTCAGTGACTGACCGGGCGGCTCGGACCTTGTTGTGGACTGAGCTCATCCGAGGTAGGTCCTGGTAGAGGTGTCCAGGCTTGGAGCAGGGCCCAGAGAGCAGAGTACCCACCATGACTGTGCTACTCACAGGCCTGGGCATGACTCTGAGCTACATGTTCCGGGAGCCAGCTACAATCAACTACCCATTTGAGAAGGGCCCACTAAGCGCACGCTTTCTAGGGGAGCACGCTCTGCGCCGTTACCCATCTGGGGAGGAGCGCTGCATCGCCTGCAAGCTTTGTGAGGCTATCTGCCCTGCTCAGGTGAGCCCCAGCCTATCTGACTACCACCCTGCCCCTGGCCCTGTGCAAGGGAACCCAGGTAGCTCTAGGCTACAGCTTGACCCCTCTGAAGCATTTCCCTAGGAAATTCCCTTTCCTGCCTTGAGTCTCCCCCAACCCCATGAGTGGAACCAGTGAGGCCTTGTTGGCCAAGTGTTGTGAGTCAGCGGTCAGCAGAGGCCAGTGTGTGCCTGAACAGGCCAGGTAACAGCTGTAGGGCTTGCCCTGGGGATCAGCCAAGGGTGTGAAGCTTGGGTCCAAAAGCCATGGGGTGGCCCCCAAGGTGTCCTATTCCCTGGATATGGCAGCAGTTACAGGACCCCATCCTAGACTGGAGCTGAGGACTCACAGCTGAACTCGACCCATGCTCTGCCCTGCCCGTTTCTGATGGCCGGTCCTTGAAACCCTGCCAGGACAGCTGGCAGTGTGGCAGTGACTGGTTATGTAGGTGGATCTTGCACAGACCACCTGTGTCAGGCCCCTGGTGTAGTAATGAGGCTCTGGCTTGCCCAGCAGCAGCAGCTCTGGCAGACAGCCCTTCCTTACTGATGGTCTGCGCAGCGACCCTGTTCCCATTTTCAAGGCCGAGGGCAATCCTAGCTCTCCCAGGTCCTCCAGGCCGCAGGTGGTGGCCTTGATAGTTCTGCTGCAGCCATTATCAAGGAAGATATAGGAACACTTGGACAGCAGCAATGATAGTCAAGGTTTCCAAGTAGTGAGGGGCCGACCAGGCCTTGCTCCAAGCTTATTCCTTATCACATTTAATCTTGATAACACCAGCAGGTAGAGATCATGTCTCCATTTTTGTCTGCACATAAACATGAGGCTCTAAGCAAAGGTCCCACAATGAGTAGTGAGTGTGATACTTCTGAGGGGGGTGAGAGTTAAATGTCCTGGAAGATCCTCCAAGCTGTGGGAGACAGCAGGCTACTTCTTCTTTCCCTCAGCTGCCACAAGGCTGACCCTGGCAACTGAGGGTTAAGGCTGTCTTCCAAGTCTGGGCTCTGTGCCTACCTGTGTGGCTTCAGGAAGCCCTTTAGCCTGTCTGAGCCTCAGTTTTCTCATCTACCAAATGGGTATAACTAGACCTGAGTTGGAATCTTGTTAAGCTTAGGCCGTCACTGACTACTTTCTTTTTTTTTTTTTTAATTTTATTTATTTGTGTGTGTGTGTGTGGCCAGCTCAGCCCACCAGGGGGCGGGGCGCTGGCATGTGGTGCTGGGGGATTGAACCGCGGTCCCTTTGTTTTTGCTAAGCTTGTTCTAAGTAGGTGCTTTAGACCACTGAGCCATCTCACCAGCCCCTGACTACTTTCTATAGATGAGGGACCCTACCCCCTCAGGGCTATGGGTATGCAGTGAGCAAAGCAGGTAACAGCCTTCTCCTGTGGGAATGATGTTCTAGGGCAGGAAGTAGAACAGTTAACATGGGAACAAAAAGAGTGTCAGCTTCAGCAAGTGACAGAAGGTGAGATGGCAGGTGTGAGAGTGGCTCCCAGAGGATCTGGGCTGCGTCTGAAGAGCTGGAGCATCTCTTGGAGACAGCCAGGGATAGGGATGAACTGTGAGAGGTTGATCCAGTACAAGGACATAGCTGGCAGTGTGGCAGTGACTGGCGGCCACCCTTCCTCCACCCAGGCCATCACCATTGAGGCCGAGCCCAGGGCTGATGGCAGCCGCCGGACCACCCGCTATGACATTGACATGACTAAGTG
>NW_004524594.1:20611102-20621185 GCF_000260255.1 Octodon degus | reverse complement strand
CTGAACAACGGGGACAAGTGGGAGGCTGAGATCGCAGCCAATATCCAGGCCGACTACCTCTACCGGTGATGTGCCCATCTCTGCTCCATGCCCGCAGCCCCTGCTGCCCAATAAAGCTCTGACCCTCACTGCTGTGTCCTGTTGTATGTCCAGGGGTCTAGGGTGGACCTTCCCACTTCCTGAGGCCTGTGGATTTTTGCAGCTGGACCAGGGGCCCCCTGCTGGTCTTGTGTGACCCCATGGACCCATGAGGCCCTGCTTGTGGTTGCCCACAGGTACCATGATGCTGGCCTGCTGCTCCCATAGCCTCCAGTGTGTAAGCAATGGGGCCTGAGGACCAAGACCTTGGAGGTGGAGCCTCCCAAGTCCTCAGGCCAAAGTATAGGAGGAAACTCAGGGCTGAGGGGGAGGGCTCCTTGGATGACAGTCACGAGGGGGTGACACAAAGCCTACTGCCTCTGAGCTGGCCTTGCCTCCAGCCACATCCCTTTCCTCTCAAATTCCCCACACCAGGCTAGGGCTCAGTGTTGGGACTTCCCAGTTTGCAGTCTCAGCATCGCGCTGTGATTCCCTCCAGCTCTGCACTGATGTAATGACCACTGATAGCACCTTGGGCCTGTTGGCTTTTCCTGCCATTCTCAACACGCCAAGTGTCATCCTCATGTCACATAGCATGCAACACGTAATTCAGATCTGGGATACCTCAGGTCTCCTTCCTTTCCAAAAATGCTGTATATAGAACATCCTCCAAGAGGCATCAGGGAAAGAAAGGGGAAGGTGTGCTGTGGATCAGTGGGAGATGCCCAAGTGGCCCTTTCACTCAGGCAGAACTGCAGATCAGACATTCAAGGTGTGCATGGACCTGCCACAAAGAGACAGACCGCCCCTGGGACCACACAGCCTGTGGAACTGGGCACAGGTGAGATGCAACTGAAGGGAAGAACAGCCCACATGTGCCTGCCCTCCCCACTGCTAGTCCTGGTGGCTGCTGCAGACAGAGGAGTTCTTTCCAAAGAGGTGGGTTTAGAAATCCTAAAACATCTCTAACTTATCGTTTCCCAGACAAAACTTACATCCTTGGCATATTGCCTTATTGTGCCTAGATAGATGGGACTTGCATTAAATATGGGGCAGACTGTACCCAGCTGGTAATCTGGCTTTTGCTGATACACCCAAGGCATTTCTGCAGTACAAGTGGAGCCGACACCAGTGTTTTTGTTTTTGGTCTTTCTGAGACAGCCTTTCTATGTAGTTCAGGCTGGCCTTGAACTCACTATGTATCTCAGGCTGGCCTTGAAATAAGAGCTGAAGAGAGCTGAGATTACAAGCATGTGCCACCACCTGTGGTCTGCTTTTGTGACCATGGTCAGGCTTCAATTTCTCGTGCATGCTGAAGAACTGTCCTGGGGCCTTTCTTACTGCTGGTCAGAACAGACCTACAGGGCCCAAACACAAGCCCCTCAGTTTTGTGAGGATGTGACCTTGGTTGTGACTTGGTTTCTAGGCTTCCCTCTGGGGCTCCAACACCTCCTCAGGTCCTTGCACTGTGTCTGTGGCTCAAGGATCACCAGAACTGAGAGCCCCTACCTCCTGCCGGTCCCAGTGGGTACAATTCAGCCTATCCAAAGTGCGGGCAGGTGGACAGTCACGAAGTCATGAGTCTCAGTTTCTAGACAGATACCCGATGAATCTCATGAAACTGAATAGCAACAAAGTCACCAGGGCACCCCCAGTGCAGGTGGCTGAACAGCTAACCCGCTGCGCTCCGGGGAGAATCTCCTAGCACATGCTAGGTGCACTTGTAATGGATCAACTCACATTTTTAGATTATAAATGTCAATCTTGTGTTTTCTGTTGTGCAAAAATGTATACTCACCACTATTCTAAGTTGTTTAGTAACTAGTGGCTGTTTCTTGCTGTTTGCTAGATAAAATTCCTACCTCACCAATTCCTGTAAGCAAAGTTAGCTTACAGAGATGACTTGAAGGAAACTAAATGGGCTTTGACTTTTTGTAACCTCAGACTATGCAAGGTTGCCTTCAGGTACGCAGGTGCAAGATAACCAGAAACTAACACAAAGCCCCAGAAAATTTAGTTTGACTAGTGGTCACAAATATCCTGAAAGCATTGTTTTGTGTCAATGAATTTGTTTACCAAACGGAGTGTGGTTCCATGTTTTAAAACCCCCCTGTTTTCTGGGCAAGGCGCCTTTCCGTCCTCTCCTGCGTGAGAGCTGATAAGGGCCCTGAGATCAGTAATAAACGGCTTTCCAAATTCCAATCTGGCTGATCTGGTTCCTATTCTGAGTGACCCATAACACACTGAGCAGAGGACAGCGAGGCTTGGTCCTCAGTGTCCTGCTGCCGTTGAAGAAAGAGACCTAGAGAGAAACTGCCCCTACCTCACCCCGCAAGGACACAGAGCACTGGGTCTGGCACTCAGCCCCTGTCCTAGGAGCTCAGAGCAGGCGTATGAGCCTGAGGTGAAAGGGGGAGTCCCTGTGGCCGAGGACAGTGCCGGAGAGGGATGAGTCTGGACCCCAGGACCAGCGAGCCCTCCAGGTGGAGGGAGAAGGGGTCCCATCCTCTAAGCTGCAACCGGGCAGCGCGGGGCGCCTCCCCTGTCTTCTGACCGCAGCCGGTCCGTTTCTCCGCTCGGTGTGCTGGCCTCGTTGCCCATTTCCTATTTAAACTTAAGTAAGCCCGGAGAAAGGAAAGAAACCACCTGCAAGGGCTGCCCAGCTCTCCCAGGCGCCCAGGATTCCGGCTGAGGGCGGGGCAAGGCTAGGGGCGGGACGTTTCCGGCTCTCGCCCCGCCCTGGCCCGCCCACCCCGCCGGGAGTGAGCGGCGCGGGCCTGAGGCAAGGGTGCGTTATTTTGTATCTTTCTGATCCGGTGGTTGAGATTTGAGAGCGGAGTGGCTTGGCCCATCGGAGTGAGTGATCAGCGCCGTCCGCGAAGTCCCTGCTCTGCCTGCCACCCACTTGCCCGGCTCCGGGAAGGGGGTTCTGGCACCCCACCCAGCTGGGGCAGTGGAAACAACTCAAGCGGTCACCGCGAGAGTGTCTGGCCGTGCCGCGGGTGGCAGAGGCGACCAGGAAGGAAAGGAGGGTGAGGTCTTAATGCCTGACAATTTCTGAGTCCAGCTTTCCCGGTCCTTTGCTCACAGCCTGCCCTGCTGCATCTTGCCTGGGGGGAGGGGCCAATTCTACAGATAAGGACACTGAGGCCCAAATAGGAAATAGCTAGGCTAGAATGGAGCTGGGTGGTTCCAGAGCCCACCAGCAGGGCGCGGAGAAGAGGCTTGGTGGGCTGGAGGAAGGGGCACAGGGTGCTGGAGTCTGAACTCTAGCCTGGCAGGGGACCCGTGTGCGGGGATTGCCCGCGCTGCAGCCCTGTGTGCGCCTGGCTCATACCTGGCTCGTGCCTGGCTTACCCCCTTACTGGTCCCTCTCCTGGCAGGGCCACTTTAAACCAGCCCTCTCCCAGCCTCTATAGGACCAGGTGAGGTAGTGTGGCTGCTTGAACACTCACTCAAATGGGAAGTGGAGGCTCAGCACGGGCAAGGGGCTTGTCCCATGTCACACAGCCAGGCCCAATGTGGATAGGTCTCCAAGCCCTGCTCAGTGGCCAGAGCCATTTCCTAGGACCGTGGTACCGTCCCCTTTTGCCCTTCGTCTCTGCCCAGGCCTACTCTTTTGCAGGCTGGGGCTGCCCTGGATTCTCTTTTCCCCAGGCCAGGGATGGAGCTGTGGTTTCCTATTCAGAGTTAAGTAAACCAGGCCTACGGAGGAAGTGACCAGCTGGGTTGGCCCAGGCAGCGGCAGGCGGGGCTCCCTGGAGTGAGACTCCCTGATCCAGCCTCTCTACATTGATTTTGGGAGTTCAGAAAACAGAACCATGAGGGGTCCTGAGACTGAAAAGCAGTGGCCTCAGAGCAAGCAGGGGACCCACAGGGCATCCTAGCTTCCAAGCTGGGGCACCCAGTAGAGGCCATCCTGGCTTTGTACCCCCTTCCCCCAGCTTGCATTTGAGCAAGTCCCTTCCCGCCTGCTTCACAGTTTCACTTTCAATGGTTTCGACACCTGGGAGGCTGTCCCCAGCCCCCACTCCAACTGCCACAAGCAGCACCAGCAGCAGGGCACCAGCACCAGCTGTGGCCCAGTGGCGATGGGGGCCCAGAGGAGATGCCCTCCCATCTTCCTTCCCATAGGAAAGTAGGAGGCTCTAGCTGTCCAAGGGCAAGCTCCAGCCCAGCCCGGTGTCAGTTGTCACTGCCTGCTGGCTCTTGTACCCAAGACAAGACTGGAGGTGGTGGTTGCCTGAGGGCCCAGGGATAAATAAGCAGGATCTAGGGTGAAGCTTTAACCTGGAGGGATCACAGCCCCAGAGATGAGCAGAGCCAGTGTCTCTGGACAGGGGTCAGGGCGAGGGGAGTAGCTGAGAGAGGGACCTTGATGCTGGGTTTCAAGTGGAAGGCAGAGGGGTCAGCCAGGCCAACTCTATGCCTATCATACCACTTACTTCCTTTGGATCTCAGCATCCTATTACCCCCTTCCTGGGCCTCAGTTTTACCACCTGTTTAGTGGGGTTGTTAGCAGCACCTTCTGGGATTGTGCTATCAGAGGTGTACATTTTACTTGCTGGCTGGGCCCTATCTGTGGCTTGCCCCTGACACCCCCTAACTCACCCTGCAGGACCATGGGCTCCATGTTTCGTGGCGAGGAGGTGGCCCTGGTCCAGCTCTTCCTTCCCACAGCAGCTGCCTACACCTGTGTGAGCCAGCTGGGTGAGCTGGGCCTCGTGGAGTTCCGAGATGTGAGTCTGCTTGGGATGCTGGGAGGACATCATCCTTGGTGTCACTACCAAGGGGTGACAGTGATCCGGGCTTAGTGGGGACTCTTCCCCTTGACATGTGTCTCCATATACATCACAGCAACCCTGTCATAGGTGCTCTGCTCTTAGGCAGCCTCCTTGGCTTCTGCTCTTGCCCTTTCTGGGTGTGTAGCTTTTGAAGGCTCACAGAATACTCAGCACCTTTTTGGAGGAGGCAGCTAAGACCCAAGGAGACCCAGACCTGGGCCTTGGTGGGAACCTTCTTGGGACACTAACTCCTCCATGTGGCAACCACAGCTCAATGCGTCAGTGAGCGCCTTCCAGAGACGCTTTGTGGTAGATGTCCGGCGCTGTGAGGAGCTGGAGAAGACTTTCAGTGAGTTGACCCTGATGGGCTTCCTGGAAAAACCATCATTGAAGCTCTCTGAAAGGCGTTGCCTGGGTGACCCAGGTGGATGGCAGAGAAGGGAGGTGCTGGCAGGGCCCGGAGCTTCGTACACTGAACACTGGGGGCCACAAGCAGAACAGAGGCAGGGAGTGATGGAGGCCATGGTCTAGAGCTGCATCCCCCAAGTAGTAGCTTCTTCTTGGATCCAGGCAGGGGAGACCCAATCCTGGGCCTCACCCTGACCACCTCTCCTGGGGAGGAGGAGCCTGCAGCTCCCACCCAGCCAGGATACGAAGGGCAGGATTTGCTTTGTGGTTTCTGAGTTGGACGTGCAGCACTAGCGGACCAGGCAGTTCAGCCCTCATTGCAGGCTCAGGAGTGCCAGGGCCAGCCTCCCGGGAGACCTCAGAGAGGCTGTGAGCTTGCGCTGGCAGTGGCTGAGGGATGGGTGGCAGAACAGCAGCTTCAGGGAAGACTTCCAGGATGCAGTTTAGCCTGGGGTTTCCTGGGACTCCCTGACTCCATGAATTCACTAGTAGGTGGGATAGTGGAGTTGGGGGCAGCATTTAGGGTCCTCCAGAGGTGAGCCAGCCTTTGGCTAACAGTGGACATTAGCTGGAGTGGCCCTCCAGGCCCCCTGACCCCACCCTGTACACCTAGCCTTCCTGCAGGAGGAGGTGCGGAGGGCTGGCCTGGCGCTGCCACTGCCTGTGGGGAGGCTGCCTGCACCTCCACCTCGTGACCTGCTGCGCATCCAGGAGGAGACAGATCGCTTGGCACAGGAGCTGCGTGATGTTCGGGGCAACCAGCAGGAGCTACGGGCCCAGCTACACCAGCTACAGCTCCATGAGGCTGTGTTGGGCCAGAGCCATGGCCCCCCAGTATGTGTACACCTGAGGGGGGTTGCCAGCCCCCATTGCTCACGTACAGGTCTCATGGAGTCTGTCTCTTGGCTTCTAGCTGGCAGCTGCCCACACTGATGGCCCTTCCTCAGAGAGAAGTCCCCTGCTGCTGCCCCCTGGGGGGCCACACCAGGACCTGAAGGTCAAGTGAGTGTGGACCTAGTGTTCCTTCCTGTCCCACCCAGTGGATGGTACTGCTCGCAGCTCACCCCCCTGCCTGCTTCCTGAGGCCTTGCCCCTAGGGGTTGTCTGTCTCTGGCCCTGGCCCTGAAGGTGGGGACTGGCTTGGTGGCTGAGGGAAGCATGGGCTGAGAATCCAAGCTCCTCTCCCTCCCCCACCTGTAGCTTCGTGGCAGGTGCTGTGGAGCCCCATAAGGCTGCTGCTCTGGAGCGCCTGCTCTGGAGGGCCTGTCGCGGCTTCCTCATTGCTAGCTTCCAGGAGATGGAACAACAGCTGGAGGACCCTGTGACAGTGAGCCATAGGGGACCCGGGTGGGCGGGGGCAGCCTGGGCAGAGTCAGAGCGCCAAGGTAAACTGAGCCTGGCTTGGGCAGGGTGAGCCTACGAGGTGGATGACCTTCCTCATCTCCTACTGGGGCGAGCAGATTGGACAGAAAATCCGCAAGATCACGGCATGGTGAGCCACCACACACACCAGCAGGCCTACCTGGCTCTGGGCACTTGCTGGCCTCATGTGCCGCAGGCCACTGCCTGTCACCGGCAGCTTGTACTGTCCCTGCTCCTCCTGGGGAGCCCCCTCAGACTGTCCCTCACATTCCTCCGTATCCTAACAGCTTCCATTGCCATATCTTCCCATTCCTGGAACCGGAAGAGGCCCGGCGGGGGGCCCTGCAGCAGCTGCAGCAGCAGAGCCAGGAGCTGCAGGAGGTGGGATCCCACCCAGCCCCCACCCCATCTCCCGCCTGCCTGGCCCCTCCTCACCACCCACACCCACTGGCAGGTCCTGGGGGAGACAGAACGGTTCCTGAGCCAGGTGCTGGGCCGGGTGCAGCAGCTGCTGCCAGCAGGACAGATGCAGATCCGGAAGATGAAGGCTGTGTACTTGGCCCTCAACCAGTGCAGCGTGAGCTCCACGCACAAGTGCCTCATTGCCGAGGCCTGGTGTGCTGTGCTCGACCTGCCCACCCTGCAGCAGGTGCTGCAGGACAGCTCGGTGAGCATGGCCAGGCCTTGCCTGTCCCACTGCCCTCCTCCTGGCTGCATCACACCTCATGGCCCTGCATCTTGCCTTTGCCCTAGTAGGGCCGGGGCTCCCTTTCTCCAAGCCACCTCCTCCAGGAAGTCTACCCAAATGGCCCTGGGCCCTCAGCTCACACTCCTCTGCCTAAGCCCCTGCACTTATAGTCAGTAACCTCCTTCACCTCCGAACTCCAGATGTAGTTTGGAGACCCTGGCCCAGGGTGGGTGCAGGTCTTGGGTTGCCTGTTTCTCAAGCAGTTTGTAGTTTAGGTGATGCCTTTGCCGCTCTTGAGTCCACTGACCTGGGGAGGGTGGGGCTGACCGTCCTGCTTCTCAGAGCCAGGGGCAGCCTGCTCCTGCCCATGCTCACCCGGTTCTCCCAGAGTGAGCCCTGCAGTGCTGCGCATCTCAGCTGGGCCTCGCTGGGGTCCCAGGGCTCCAGGAGGCCCCCAGCCTCAGTTTCTGTCTCTGCCCGGGCCCCAGAGCGAGGCAGGAGTGAGCGCTGTGGCTCACCGCATCCCCTGCCAGGACATGCCCCCGACTCTCATCCGTACCAACCGCTTCACTGCCAGCTTCCAGGGCATCGTGGATGCCTATGGTGTGGGCCGCTACCAGGAGGTCAACCCTGGTGAGAGTCTGCACCCATACCCCTGTGCCCTCCCTGGGGACCCCTGCCTGGGTTGGGGTGGAATGGTCTCTATTGTGGGCCAGCCCACACCCTTAGAAGCACAGTCCCCTCACCATCTGTCAGGGGCTTGGTGTTTGGATTCACAGGTGAGCCAGCTTGGGTTTACACCACATGCTGGCCTCGGCAAGCTGGGGCTCAGGTCTGAGTCTAGCCCACTTGCTTTGATGAGTTTCTTAATTGCTCTGAGCCTGTTTCCTCATCTGTCAGGTGGAAATGATAGTACAGACCCAACGACATGTTGGGAAGGTTGGGATCACGAGAGACATCATGTTTGAGATTGAGTTCATTCTATTTTAGGGGGCTGGGGAGACAGCTCAGTAGAATAAGTGCTTGCCTGGCAAGCACAAGGGCCTGAGTTCAATCCCCTGGTTCCACCAAAAAAAAAAAAAAAAAGGATCAACTCATTCTATTTAGGTTCACTCCAACAAGGGTGTGTGAGTAGTCTGTTACAGGAGATTCCTTGAGGATCAGCCAATCAGGGATGGGCTGCGGGGAGAGTGGGGCTGTGTGAAGAGGTTGGGCCAGTAGCAGTAATCCCAGCCACTCAGGAGGCTGAGGTAGGAGAATTGAGTTCACACTCACCCTGACTGGTTGCTGTTCCCTCTGGCCAGTGTTCTCCTTGGCAGCTGGCTATAGGGTGTCTGATTCCACTAGGTGAATGCTCAGACCCAAGCATCCTGTTGTGTATAGAGGGGCTGGGATCACAGCATGGCCCTGGCTGTAATGACCTCTCCAGAAAGGGCTTGGTCCTGCTCAGTGGGCAAGTCAGGGTGCCCAGGTCCCTGAGGGAGTAGGCAGGAGGTCAGGACAGAGTCTGAGGCTGTGGAGCCCAAGGCTAGGGGCCACCCAGGACTCATCTGTCCCAAGTTCCTCCTCATTGACAGGTGCTAGGAACAGTGCACTGTGGAGGTCCCCACTGTGGACTGTGCTGCGGCAGCTCTCTGGCCATGGCCTGGAGCACCACAGCTGGTGGCTGAGCTCAGCTACAGCCTCACAGTGCTGAAGGCCAGAAGTCCAAGGTCAGACTGTTGGCCGGGTCGGTTCCTACTGAGGGCTGTCAGGGAGACCTGGTCTGGGCCTTTTCCTAGGCTTGTAAGTGGCCCTGTTCTCCATGTGTCTGTGACTGTGTGCGAACGTCCTGTGCTGTAGAGTCACCAGGTATATCAGGGAAGAGCCCATCCAGTAGCCTCATCTTAACCCCCAACCCCTGTAAGGGACACTGTCTCAACAGTAAGTTCACATTCTGAGGGCCTGAATATCAGGACACAAATGTACTTTTTGGGGGGCACAACTCAGCCCAGGCAGGGCATGTATGTGCCTTGGAGTCCTCCTATCTCCCGCGAGGAATTGTTCCATTTTACTTTGGGGAAACAGACCTCAGAGATTAAATGACTACCTTGGCCTTCTGGAATTGGCCGTGTGGCCACCAAGAACAACTCGGAGCTCTCTGTCCTTTCTGAGTTTCTGCTTAGTGCTGAGTTTCAAGATTAATGTTAGTGGTCAGACATGCTACTGACCTGTAGACCCAGGTACTCAAGAGGCAGAGGCAGGCAAATAGCTTGCAGGAGTTTGAGACCAGGGCTGGCAAGATAGCTCAGTAGATTAAGCGCCTGCTTAGCCAAGGACAGGGACTGGGATTCAATCCCCCGCACCACATGCCAAGCCTGCCCTGCCCCCAGATGTGCGGAGCCAGCCACTGAAACCAGGCATGGTGGCGCACACCTGTAATTGAAATGCTGGGGAGGCTGAAAACAGGAGTATCACTACGAGTCTGAGCTGCACAGTGAGACCCTGTACCAAATATATAAAGATAAATACATAAAAGGAGTTTAAGACCAAGCTGGGCAAATAAGACCTGTTTCCAAGATAAATAAGCTGGGTGTAGTGGCTCACACCTATAAGCCCAGCACTGGGGTGGCTGAGGCAGGAAGAGTTGGATCCCAGGCTGGGCAATTTAGTGATTTAGTAAGACCCTGTCTCAAAATTTAAAAAAGTACATTTTTAAAAAGAGGCTGGAGATGGAGCTCAGTGTGAAGGCCCTGGGCTCAATTCTTTTTTTTTTATGTATTT
>NW_004524594.1:20599914-20610945 GCF_000260255.1 Octodon degus | reverse complement strand
TCCTTGTGCTTTGCTAAGCTTGTTCTAAGTAGGTGCTTTAGACCACTGAGCCATCTCACCAGCCCCTGGGTTCAATTCTTAGTACCAATAAATAAATAAGCTTCAACTGCTAACTTTTTCCATTGAGAGCCAATGGCCTGCCAGCTCCTGCCTGTGGAGGCTTGATTATAATGACCTTAGAAGCAGCACTATTATTGACAGTATTTTCAGAAGGGGAAACAGGCTCAGAGAGGTTGAGTAGCAAGCGCAAGGCTGCAGAGCCCTGGAATGCCAGCAAGTGGTGAACCTGCCTTGAAAATGCCTTCTTGGCCGCTCCTGGGGTCCAGAAACAGGAGTTGGGGTCCTCAGAGGCACGTGGGCCCAAGGGAGCAGATGCTGACTTCCCTATAGGCCCTGGCTGACCACGCACCCCTCTGCCCACAGCACCTTACACTATCATCACCTTTCCCTTCCTCTTCGCGGTGATGTTTGGCGACGTGGGCCACGGGCTGCTCATGTTCCTCTTTGCCCTGGCCATGGTGCTTGCAGAGAACCGGCCGGCTGTGAAGGCCGCGCAGAACGAGGTGTGCACTGCCTGGGGCCTGGCGGGGAAGAGGAGGCAGGCTGGGCAGCCACTCACCACGCCTCCCTCTCCAGATCTGGCAGACCTTCTTCGGGGGCCGCTATCTCCTCCTGCTCATGGGCCTGTTCTCTGTGTACACTGGCTTCATCTACAACGAGTGCTTCAGCCGCGCCACCACCATCTTCCCCTCTGGATGGAGCGTGGCTGCCATGGCCAACCAGTCTGGCTGGAGGTGAGGCCTGCAGCCCTCCAACCCTGGTCCCCAGCCCACCCCACCAGCCCTGGGGCTGTGCTTCCTGACCACCACTGATTGTTATCACAGTGATGCATACCTGGCCCGGCACTCACTGCTCACCCTGGACCCCAACATCTCTGGCGTCTTCCTGGGACCCTACCCCTTTGGCATCGACCCAGTAAGTACTGCCCACTCCATTGCTCATGGGGTGTAGGCAGGTAGGAGGGCCAGGGTGGGGACTGCTGCACTCCATTTGCTCGCTTGTGCCTCCTTCAGCAGCCATCCCCTGCACCTCCTGTGTGCTGCACTGTGCATTTTGTACAGAGACCTGTCCCTATCACCTGAGAGGGCAGAGAGGCCTGCACTTGTAGCAGTTCAGCCTATGCTGAGCTCTCCTGTGGAGTGGTTTTATGTTTGGTTCACATAAGGACCTTATGGGTGCCCATTGTCCAGAAGGGAAAACTGAGGCCCAAGCCTCCTAGCAAGGTCACTTGGCTAGGAAGAACTGGGGCATGAGCCCAGGCCGCCTGACTGCTCTGACCTCTCAGCCACTCGCTCCCTTCCATTGCCCCTCAACAGTGGTCCCAGAGGGTAAGGGGCTTCGACTGCAGGGCTTCCCCTGATCCCTGAGCATGGTACCTTCTCCCATCACCTCAGGTCTGGAGTCTGGCCACCAACCACCTGAGCTTCCTCAATTCCTTCAAGATGAAGATGTCTGTCATCCTGGGTGTCATCCATATGGCCTTCGGGGTGATCCTGGGAGTCTTCAACCACGTGTGAGGACAGGGCTGCCAGGGGAGCGGCCAAGCAGGCCAGGATAGTGCTGTGACCCACTTGCTCCCCCAGGCACTTTGGCCAGGGCCATAAGCTGCTGCTGGAGACGCTGCCAGAGCTCATCTTCCTGCTGGGTCTCTTCGGCTACCTTGTCTTCCTGGTGCTCTACAAGTGGCTGTGTGTCAAGGCTGCTGACTCTGCCTCTGCCCCGAGCATCCTCATCCATTTCATCAACATGTTCCTTTTCTCTAGCAGCCCCACCAACCGGCCGCTCTACCACGCACAGGTGGGCTGGCCAGGAGGTGGCGTGCACCACCTCGCGGGGACCCTGGGTCACTGGCCTGCTCAGAGCTGTTGGATCCTCATCTAGGAAATGAGGCAGTGGCATAAAGCTCCCACATGGGTGACCCATTGAGGCCTGCCTTGGGGGTCTTTGTGGGGTGACATCCCTTAGTGACAGGCACCCAGCAGAGAAGGACATGAGCTCCTGAGCGCCTGTTGAGTGCCTTGTGGCCGGTGCGCCCTCTCGCCCGCAGGAAGTGGTGCAGTATGTACTGGTGGTCCTGGCCTTGGCCTCCGTTCCTGTCCTGCTCCTGGGCACACCTTTGTACCTGCTGCGCCGGCAGCGCCACCTCCAGAGAAGGCCCGCAGGGGGACAGGTAGAGCCTGAGCAGAAAGGGGTACATGGAAGGCAGGCTACATCGGTGTCCCCAACCCTCAATCTTGCAGGATCTGGCAGCTGGGAGCGGGGGGCTGGACTCATGCTGCCCACTCCCACCCTTGGCCCAGGACGAAGATAAGGCCAAGCTTATGGACTCTGATGCCTGTGAGAGTGGCTGGGGTCCTGATGAGAAGGCAGGGTGCTCTGGGGATGAAAAGGAAGCTGAGGTAGGTGTGACACCTTCCTGAGGGGCTGTGGTGGCCACCAGCCCAGCTGGCCCCTCTGTGCTCCTCACTGCCACTTGCCTGCTCGCCCAGCAGCTCATTGCCTCTGAGGTCTTCATGCACCAGGCCATCCACACCATCGAGTTCTGCCTTGGCTGCATCTCCAACACGGCTTCCTACCTGCGCCTCTGGGCTCTGAGCCTGGCCCATGCCCGTGAGTGCCCAGCAGGATGGCCTGGACAGTAGGGCAGCCTGGGTGCTGTTCAGTGCACTTACACAGTAGCTGGCTGAGGGGGTCTGGTTATCTCTGGGCCTCAGTGTCCCCTCTGTGAAATTGGGTCCTGCTGGCCCCACAGTCAGGGAGGGTATCAGCCCTGCAATGGGGCACTGCGGCCACCTCCTCACCCATGACCCATTGGCCTGCTTCCCACAGAGCTGTCAGAGGTCCTGTGGGCCATGGTGATGCGCGTGGCCCTGAGTGCAAACCTCAGGGTGGGCGTGCAGGCTGTGGTGCTGGTCCCTGTCTTCGCTGCCTTCGCCGTGCTGACCGTTGCTATCCTGCTGGTGATGGAAGGGCTCTCGGCCTTCCTGCATGCACTGCGGCTGCACTGGTAAGCATCCCCACTGGCCTGGGAGGAAGGGATAGGTGGGCGCCCTCACCAGCCTCCTCTTCTTGCCCCCAGGGTAGAGTTCCAGAACAAGTTCTACTCAGGCACTGGCTACAAGCTGAGCCCCTTCACCTTTGCTGCAGAGGATGAATAGCACCCCAACACGTCCTTACCTAAGACAGGAAAGCAATAAAGACCTACAATAGCCTCCTACTCCTTTCTGAGGGATTGGGCTGAAGCCAGAAGGGCAGGGCCCTGGGTTCTGGGCTCCCTTAGGTCCTACTTTGGCTCTGCTTTTCTAGCTAAAGTGGGGTGGGGCTAAGGAGCACTAGTCTAGGATCTGGGCCTCAAGAAGTCAGGGTGTAGACTCAAGCACACCTGCAGTGCCCCAACATGAGGGTGGAAGAGGGTTATTTCCAGCATGTTCTAGCCCAGTGTGAGCTCCTGCCTTACAGGTGTGTTGGGGAGTGAGCCTTCCTCCCTTGGAGGTATGCAAGCTTGCTAGGGGATCATCTAGGATACCGTGGCGGAGGGTGGTGTCTGTCAGGTACTCAGCACCAATGAGGAGCCAAGGGGATACCTGGCCTGATCTAGTGCTGCATGTGGGAACCAGGGGTTGCCCACCTGCAGCCAGTCTTCCAGGGAGGGATGTCCAGAGCATCCAAGGACTGGCTGAAGGCCCTTGAAGTCAGAGCAGAGGCTGACTCAGGCTCTGCCCTCCCACACCAAGGCCACTGTCCCTCCCTCTGGGTGATGTCTTGCCCGGAAGTCCTCTTCTCTCTGGCCTGTGTCCCACTGTGGACTGGGAAGAGGAGCCAGTGCTTCTCACTGACCTTGATTTTTCCAGCCAATGATCTACAAAGTGGCTTTTCCTATCAGAGGTCCCAGGAACAAAGACTACTTGGAGGCCAGAGCTGCCCTGGGGACAGCAAGCCTGGGTGGCCCAGCTCCTAGCTGTGGCTCTGGCCAGCCACTGGGAGACTTGTTCCTTGAGTCTGATACTGCCCTGCTGAGGGACCCTGGAAGCCAGGTGGAGAAGGCGCTGAGCAGCTTCTGTTCCTAGTGGACTCAGGTCAGAGATCCAAGTGTCTGGCTAGCCAAGGAGAGGCTAAGCGCACGTCTCAGGAGGCTGTGGGTGGCCCTAGACTGTGTGGGGAGAGATGTCCAGACCCCAATGTGGGTGATTCCAGGTAGTCAGTCTTGTCCTGACTTCGAAAATCTAGGTAGCTGGGCTGCCAAGAGTCCAGTTGCTATGGAAATGGCACACAGGCAGCCCCTGGGGCCAGTACCCTTGGGGGAGCCTCCATAATGACTGTGGCAGCTGGTGATCAGGCCAGGCTGGATGTAGGCCCTGCTCATCTAGGGGACAGCTGACCAAGCCAGTGAGAACTCCAGGAAAAGCGGAGCTGCCTGAAGAACATGGAAGTGGCGGGCCAGGGTGGGCGGGGTCACCAGGGAGATGAAAGGGAGGGCACCATCCTGACTGGAAGGGCTCAGAAAGGTGTGTAGTGATTTCTCCATGCTTTCCTTTTCCTTGCTATACTAAGGACTGAACCCAAGGCCTTCATCTATGAGCTAGATCCCCAGCCCTTGAGACAGGATCTGACTAAGTCACCAAGTTCCCCAGGGTGGGCTCAAACCTGTGATCCTCCCGCTTCAGCCTCCCAAGGTGCTGGAATTACAGGTTTTCCACACCTGGGGGTATGGGGAAACTTTTGAGCTGACAAGGACAACTGAAATGCCCTATCATTTGGAGAGCTAACCCAAAAGCATCTTGGCCAAGACACGGTGTGTAGGCCAGCTAGGGCACCAGTAGAGAGGTTGAAGTTGAGCTGGAGGTCAGAGGGTTGGTGGGGCACCTGCCTTCTCTACTGGATGTGAACCTACAGACTGTCCAAGGGCAGTGGCATTATTGTCCTAAGGAAAAATGTGTGTAGGCCAGCTAGGGCACCAGCAGAGAGGTTGAAGTTGAGCTGGAGGTCAGAGGGTTGGTGGGGCACCTGCCTTCTCTACTGGATGTGAACCTACAGACTGTCCAAGGGCAGTGGCATTATTGTCCTAAGGAAAAATGTGTCTCAAGACTCAGAGGGAAGGGGCCCAGGTAGACGCTGAGGCCTCCTGATATCTGGGACCAGGGAGGCCTAGGGAAACTAGCGTATGGTGGCTGAGAGTCAAGTGTCACAGGGAAGAGGTCAGACAGAGCCAGATACTGAGCAGCCCACACCACCTGGGCGCAGCCTTGCCATGGATGCAGGAGGCAGCAGGAGTCCACCCTGAGGGTGAGGATGCAGCCACAGTGACAGCTTGAGGTTTAATTTTTTATTTGTATAGTACAATCTCTGTAGTAGCAGAAATATGTGCATACACACACAAAAAAAAATTCAAAGACTTCAGAGTAAAAAAAAAAAAAAAAAAAGGCTAAGAACTCATCCCATTGGACATTTAATATATATGGATTTCACAGCTACAGCTTCAGAGCCTCCACACCCCATGAGGGCAGCCAACTCTCACAGAATGACACCAGCAACAAGGGGAAGGGAGTGAGGTGAGGCTGGGAATGCTGGCTACAAGCAAAGCCAAGGCCAGGGCAGGAGGTTGCCTCAAGGGCCCCTGGGAAGCCACCCATAGCCCAGTATCCCAAGTTTCAGAGGAAGAGGCTGAGGGAACTGCCCTATGCCTGCTCCCCTAGGGAACATGGAGGGGAAGAAGCCAGTGAGGCCTGCTGCCCAAAGCTGGCGTCATGAAGCACACCAAGTTAGGTATGTCTAGTTGCGGTGAAGTCTGTCCGTGTACCAACGTGTATGCCAGGTACAGGGTGCGCCCACCTGTCCCGTCTGTCCCCAGAGGACATCCAGCCTGGAGGCTCCAGAGGACGTGGGCTGGGTGCCGCTGCAGAGTCTGGGGCTGGAGCTCAGCCCAAGGAGCCACTTCACAGTATGTCTCATGTTGCTCGGCAGCAAGGAGTGTCTACAACATCATCGCCCACGGGGAGCCTGGTCACAACGTCCATTGGCATGTTAATGAAAGAATTTTTTAAAAACCAACATTAACCAAAGTACCCACAGTAACACTGGTCACTCCTGCTGCTGGCCATGTCTGACTGAAACTCTTATGCCCCAAAGAGAAACCACCTCCTCTAGATTAAAAAAGTTCTCAGATATTGCACTATTGTACTATATTTCAGCCTCCTAATCTTGTTTCAGAGTCCTAGTGAGATTGTAAACAAGATAGGAAATAAATGTTACTCCACTTTAATACAGTCCTTAGTATCATACACATCTGTGCGCTGTGAGACGCCAAGGCCTCCCCACGTGAGTGTAGTGGCCACTTGGCAGTGGCCACAGTGCAGAGGCCCACTTGGCTGCCTCCTGGCAGTCCAGTGGTGGAGGGGGTGGGGTCCTTCCAGTCACACCCCGAGCTTCCTCTTCTGCCCAAAATAGGCATCAAACCTGGCTTGGGCATATTCCTGGGAAACAGAAAATAAAGAGAAGGCTATTTACCAAGGGCTCCTGTGGACTAGGCCCTGCCCACATGCCCAGCCCAGTGCTGCAGGCACAGCAAGGACCCCTTGAGTACAGAGTAGACTGTTCCATGGGGCTGTTCTCGAGATACGATCTGCCTAAGCACCTGGCAGTGTCCCCCACAGCTTTACTTCAAAGCTATTGGCCAAGCAGCCAATCCAGGGGGACTCTGTATCTGTACCTGGGCTTGCTCACCCAGAACACCATAGGACTCATACCTGCACACCCACCTATCAATGGTTCCTCTTTTAAAGCCACAGATCCACAACAAGAGCAAATACAGAGCAAGAGGTGAGCCACAGAACACCTCCAGGGGTCCCTGGCTGCCCCACTGCGACACAGGACACGAGAAGACAGGCTGCTGTGTATTTCAGGTCTGTTTCCTCACTGCCTACCAGTGTAGGTAACAGTAAGAACTCACTCCAAATCTGCCATAGGACTCTGCACTCCATATTCCAAGACTATACAACTCATTTTAAAGGCACACTGTGAGGTTTCCACAGATGCACTTGCTGTGACAAGGAACATCCCCAGAAGCCCCCAGAGCTCCCCTGGCCTTTGGCAATCAACCTCCATCCGACTCCTATGGCAGGCAGCTGCCAACCTGCTGTCACTAGATGACTTCTCAAGGGTATTTCACACGTGGGCGTGCAGAACGAACCTCTCCATGCAGCATGTTCAAGAGCCATCTGCGCTGCATGTGCACTGGCGGCCAACCTCCTTCCCACTACTGGGTAGTTTCCCAGGGGATGGCTCTAACACCCCCCTTAGTCTGAGCATGCCCACTAACTGGCACTTAGGCTGGCTCCATTTGGAACTATGAAAAATAAAGCTAGTATAAGCATCTAAAGAGCAACCTTGGCATGGAAATGTGCGCTCAGCTCCACAGGACTCTGACCCGGGAGAGGGACAGTGGTGACTGTGTCTGCAGGTTCTGTGCCCATGGACTGAAAATATTTAGCAAAAAAAGTTGTCTCTATACTGAACGTGTACGCTGTTTTGTCACTTCCTAAGCTGGAGTCTAACAACCAAGTATATAGTAGCGCTACTTCCTAATGACAAGGTATAGGCAATCTATAGATGACAAAGTATACAGGAGGATGTAGGGCTGTTTTAACTTGCACTTTATTAATGGCCAGAGATACTGAACATTTTTTCACATGTTGCTGGCATAAGTGACTTATTTTCAGCACTTAATATCCTATGACTTTGGTAAAAAGCTCATTAGCTGGCTCCATTGGACTTTCTATATTTTTAAACGAATGTGTCATCTATGACAAGTGACTGTGTTATCCACAGAATAAAGGCAGTTCCCCTCCTCCTTCCCAGTATGCCTGCCTCTCATTTCTGCATCTGCCCCACATGCTGGCTGGATGCTCCCAACACAGCATGGAGAAGCAGGGCGATATCAAGCGGCAGACACGCTGCTGAGGGGTGGGGAGGGGGCAAGCAGGTGTGCACCAGCACTTATGTTAGTGGACAGCTCCTCACATATACCCTTTATCTGGTTACGCTCCCCTCCATTCCTAGTGTGCTGAGATGTTTTATCACAACTAGGTGTTGAACTTTGTCAGTTCCTGAATTCAATGAGATGATCACATGATTCTTCACCTTCACTGTTAATATTAAGAACATTAGATTTTTCAACTATGCCTTCCAGGAATAAATACAAATTATCATGCATGATGTATTATCTTTTTGTATGACAGTGTTTTAATTTTGGTCAATGAATATGTGTGTGTGTGTGCGCATGTGTGTGTGTGTATTGGTTGTTTTGGGGTTTTTTTTTTTGTTCTTAATGTTCATGAAGGCACTTGGGAGATAGCTCAGTAGAATAAGTGCTTGTCTGGCAAGCTCAGGGTCCCAAGTTCAAACCCCAGTCCCGCAAAAAAAAAAAAAAAAAAAGTTAATGAAGAGTAATGATCACTAATTTTCTTGAAATATCCTTGTCTATACTCGGTACCAAGACACTGCTGGTCTCATCAACTTTTGAAGTTTGTGCAGAATTAGTATTTTTTCCTTAAATATTTTGATGATACCAAGAAAATCATCTGAATGAGTTTATTCTATCAGAAGAATTTTTTATTATCAATTCAGTTTAGTTAACTAATAAATGCTATTTCTCTGTCAGTTTTGGTCATCTCTGTCTTCCCAAGGAATGTGCACTTTCTTATGTGCTGCCAAATGTACAAAACTGTTCTTAAATATCTACCAGTACATGGCAATGGGTCCTACAGGGAGTTCTCTTTGACATTCAATACTGCTAATATGTGTCGTCCTTTTAATTTGTAAAGCAAATTTTTTTTTATTTTTTTTGGCGGAACCAGAGATTGAACTCAGGCCCTTGTGCTTGCCAGGGAAGTGCGTATTCCAGTGAGCCATCTCCCCAGTCCAAAATAATTTACATATTTTTACTGATATTTTCTTTCTTTCTCTTTCTTTCCTTCTTTCCTTCTCTCTCTCTTTTTTTTTTTTTAAACTGGGGATTGAACTCAGGCCCTTGCACTTGCCAGGGAAGTGCTTATTCTACCGAGCTATCTTCCCGGCCCCGTTTCTTTTTCTTTTTTTTTGTGGTACTGGGGATCAAACTCAGGACCTTGCACTTGCCAGGCAGGCACTTAAGCCACTGAGCTATCTCCCTGGCCTAAGTTTTTTTTTTTTTTTTTTTTTTTTTGCTGGTGCAAGCAGCCTTAGGGGCATGTGCAGTATGTGGAGCTGGGGATTGAACCGCCGGTCCCCTGCGCCTGAGTTTGCCAAGTAGGTGCTTTAAACAACTGAGCTAACCCACAAGCCCCTTTACTGATATTTTCTTTCTTTTTTCTTTTTGAGACAAGAGTCTCACTATGTACACCTCAGACTGGCCTTGAACTCACTGTGTAGCCTAGGCTGGTCTTGAACTCACACCAATCCTCCTGCCTCAGCCTCCTGAGTGCTGGGATTACAGGTGTGCACCACTATGTTCAGTTTTTTATTGATATTTCAAAGGACCAAGTTTTCTTTAGATTTTGGTCCATTTTCTATTACAATGATTTGTGTTCTTATCTGGATTGTTTTGCTCATTCTGTTTACTCAAAGCTTAATTTATTCTTTTTAAGGAAGAAATTGAGTCATGAGAGCAAGTCTGAGAATTTTACTTTTTGTTTTTTTGGTGGTTATCTATATAAATAAATATAAACATTTTATAAAAGTGTAAGTTTCTAAACACTACTTTCGCTAAACTCCACCAATTCAGCTATGTTGTGTTTGCAGTTGTTGGGAATTTTGTAAATGTTCAAGTTAACTTCAGTGTTATTCCAGGTGTCTAGCACTGTCACTGCTTGGGGACAGTGGTGAAATCCTCTGCTTCAGTTGTGCATCTGCCCATCTCCTCTTTCAGTCTCACTAGGTCTTGTTCTGGGCCCTTTGCATTAAGACAGCTACTTACACACTTAGGATTTTGTTTTCTTGATAATGCAACGCCTTTATTATTAGAAAATACACTGATTCCTGCTAATATTCCTTTTTCTGAAGTCTGCTTTGTGTTACAATATTATTTGACTATGACTCCAAATTTCCTTTAAAAATCTAAATTTCCAAGCTGGGCATGGTGGTACATGCCTACAGTCCCAGCACTCTAGGAGGCAAAAGCTGAAAAATCTCCAGTTCAAGAACAGTTTGAGAGGGGCCGGGGAGATGGCTCAGGAGAATAAAAACTTCCCTGGCAAGCGAAAGGCCTGTGTTCAATCCCTGGTTCCGCCAAAAAAAAAAAAACAAAAAAACAGAACAGTATGGGCAACTTAATGACTTAGCAAGACTTTCTCAAAATATAAACAGTCAGATAGTATTTTTTTTTTTAGAATTTTATATTTATTTATTTATTTATTTTTACATTTATTTTGTGTGTGTGTGTATGTGTGTGGCCAGCTCAGCCCACCAGGGGGCGGGGCTGGCTGGCATGTGGTGCTGGGGGATTGAAACGCGGTCCCTGTGCTTTGCTAAGCTTGTTCTAAGTAGGTGCTTTAGACCACTGAGCCATCTCTCCAGCCCCGAGTCAGATAGTATTGAGGATATACCTAAGTACAAAGGCCCTGGGTCCAACCAATCCTCAGTTCACACACACACACGAACAGAAAGAAAAAAAACTTCTTCATTTCTTTACCCAATGGTGTCTGCATTAGCAAATGTGCCTAGAATCAGAACTCATCTTAAGATTGAGATAGATAAAATGAAGCAGTAATTTCTCACTATCTGTTTTATTTTATTTTATTCTTTTTTTGGTACCAGGGATTGAACTTGGGACCGTGCGCTTGCAAGGCAAGCACTTATTCTACTGAGCTATCTCCATGGCCCCATCACTATCTGTTTTAAAGAAAAGGAACTCAATTACATTACAGAGATTGGCGCTATGCCCCTACTTTTACCTAGGCCTTCACATCTCTAACACGAGCTTATCTAAAGTCAAAAATG
>NW_004524594.1:20596165-20599644 GCF_000260255.1 Octodon degus | reverse complement strand
AAAAGAAGTAAAAAAATACCAGCTCCCGGGGCCGGTGAGATGGCTTAGTAGAATAAGCACTTCCCTGGCAAGTCCAAGGGCCTTAGTTCAATCCCTGGTTCCACAAAAAAAAAAAAAAAAAAAAAAAAAACAGCTCCCAACTCCAAGCCAGGTACAGAGTGTCCACAGTGGTAAAGTGCCCTGTTTCACAAGGATGTACCACCTACAAAGTTTTTTACTGTCCCTAGGCCAGAAAGGGCCACACTCAAGGATGGGCTTTCTGGATCCAGATCTCTCCATGCCTCAGGCTGCAGGTCTGCCTAGCATTTCTGAGGAGCCTGAAAATGAGGCGACCTCCACAGGCGACCACAGCATCAGTGAGAGGGGCCCAAAGAGCCATGCTGTCCTGGTGTAGGCAGGTTACCACATCTAGGACTTGGGGGGAGCAGGTAACCCTCTGTAAGAAACTGCCAGCTGCTGCCAAGCACTGCCACACACTGTAGCCTTCAACTCCTGAAAGTAGAAGAGAATGGTCCCCAAACATACCATGTACCCGAATTCAATGGATGAAATCTTGGCCTGTACAATGGACCAGAGTCCCCAGAAGAAATGCGAAGCAAGGGCAAATCTGCAATTACAAAATGAGAAACACATTGGAGCTGTACAGTGTCAGCCACAGACACACAATGGCTTTACACAGGCCACTGTAACTGAGAAGTCACCTCTGGAGCAAGCTCCATGGGCTCTAAAGGGACTGAGATCGGAGGAAGGCCATTCCTGGCTCCTTCTGACCTCTGGCCAGAGGCAAGTACACTTACAGGTGTGAGTACAATGGCAAGCCACACACAGTGACATTCTCAGGACACAGGAGGACTCGCAGTGGCCGTGCTGAGAGACAAGGAATCAACCTTTGCTGCAAGTGTGAGTGCACAGCCACAGTAGCCAAGCAACAGCCTGTGAAAACCACTGCCTTTTCTCTTTTTTTGTGGCCAGCTCAGCCCACCCTGGGGGCAGGGCTGGCACAGCATGTGGTGCCAGGGATTGAACCACAGTCCCTGTGTGCTTGCCTAAGCAGGTGCTTTAGACTACTGAGCTATCTCACCAGCCCAAACCACTGTCTTTTGCAGGATGTTCCAAGGAGACCATCCTGAGTAGGAGACCTCTCAAATCCCATCCTCACCTCACACAAAAAGGAGCACATGAGCCCCGTCACCATCTCTACCCCCCCACACACACACACATACTGGGAGTCCATGTTCCTCTTCAAGCAATCCCTTGGGTGAGGCTCTGCTCTAGCATCCCTGCTAGTCCACCTCTGGGTTGTGGTGGTCTACTGTGATCCACCTAGTCCCTCAGCACTGCCCTTTCTGTGGGGTTCTCTACCAGTATGTTATTTCCACCCATTCAAGATAAAGGAGGGGTTCTCTACCAGTGTGCTTTCCATTTCCACCTGTCCAAGAAAGAGGGGAACACTCTGCGCCACTGGAGCCTGGGGCAGGCTGGGGGCAGCAGGCTCGGCGAGAAGGGCGAGCACTCTGAGGACCTTGAAGAGACAACTTGTGATGGGGAGCAGAAAAGGTGGCCCAAAGGTTCACAAACTGTCACAAGGCACCCCAACAAAATAGGATCCCACTAAAGAGAAGCATGAATAAACTGTGACTTGGAACTTCACAAAATCTGATGTTTTAGGCCCCTGCTGTGAGAGCTACTGAGGAAGAAGTCAAAATAGTTCATAAGGCAGTATGCTATTCTTATAAATTGAAAAAGGAAAACAATTACCTATTGACTTCAAGCAACATTTCTTCTTCTATTGTGGATTTTTCTTCACTACTGAGGTTTCCAAACTCATTTTGGAATGTAGTCAAGTAACTGGAAATAAAATGGAGCTTAAAAAAGAAGCAACTGTGTTAGGTTCTATGATGATTTAGAGCACACATTAACAATAGCTGCCACAAGGCATGCACATCGTGTGACTGACTAGATCCTGTGGGAAAGCCTGTGGTGAGTCCTGCGCTGTGAGCCAGAGCTAAACCTTGGCCGCTGCCCACTAGCTTGGGTCCCAGTAGAAGCCCTACTGGACTTGGTGTGGCATGCTTGCTTCCACCAGTGTTTCTGGAGGATGTCACTAGGGTATGATCATTGTTTTCCTTATTCAAATTTACACATTTTTTTCACTGTCTGATCTCTAAGCAGGACAGGCTGACAACAAACTTTTTGCCACACTGGCCACCATTCCACACAGGGCTGCCACAAACATGCAGTGTCAGGGCTCCAGAGCGGCCTGGTGCTCACCACAGACACTTCCTCAGTGAACACTGACTATACCAGGCATAGTGCCTTCCCACCTTGAGATGACATGATTATTTACACATGCTGGCAGATTGGCAAAGTTACACTTAGATTTAGAGTGAAAACAATAGCCTACATTTCTACTCAAGTGGCACAAAATAATACAGTTCATTTAGTTTATCTCAGAACTCAAGAATGGTTAACGCATTTGAAAATATTTCAAAACAGACTAAAGAAAAACACAAGATCACTTCAACAGATACATAAAGGTTATCTGATAAAGAAAGCCCCACACCCATCTGTAGAGCTTTTCAGAAACTCAAAATGAGAAGGGAAGTTCCTAAAATTTACACGTTGCCCTACAGGAGGTCATAAAGCTCTTTCACTGAAACGGAACCTGCTCTGTGGAGCACTCTTCCCTCCCAAGGCTGACAGTTCTGAGCTCTGTTTCAGCATTCCTCGCTTAGCATTTCTCTCCCACTGGCCCTAACTCAAATACCCAAACACTGCAGCGGTGCTCTTCCCCAGGCTGAGCAGCCCCATCTTTGCCACCCTTCCATTTCATGGAATCATGGCTCCTTGTTTTCAACATGTTCCAGTTCATCTCAATTAGCTGTAAAATGTGGCCACAAGAGAGGTGTTGCAAATCTTAGCCCTCATGTGGAACAGCCAGCCCTGAAGATTTCTCATCCAGGCAGGAACCCAGCTGCGACTGCTGTCCTCACCCCCAACCGCTGTGGTGCAGTGGGGACCTCCAGGCAGCCAAGCTGCCCCTCCCCCATGCTAAGAGGGGTACCTGGCACACACCCACACTCCCTCCTCCCAAAGTCTTAGCAATTGCCAAGTGAATTCGCACAAGAAACCGAACATCCATACAATCATCAGCCTCTGGTACCAGAGGACAGGAAGGGAACTGCTCACGCCAAAGGCATTTCCCGCCAGCTACTAAATCACAGTGCCCAGGTTCTCCTCTCTTCACACAGTGTGAAATGAATAGAGGAAGGTCAATGACCCAAAATGAACCAGAAAGCAGAGCGGTGGCTGGGCCTTTGGGAAAAGCTGGAGGGACTACAAAGAAGGCCAAATCTCTGGCACAGGGATTAAAAAAGAACTCAAGAGTCATAGGTGAATCCACATTCAACACGGAAAAAAATTTTTTTTTAAACTTAGCAAAAGGGTTAACTAGCAAAAGGGTTAATTTAAAAAGTTTT
>NW_004524594.1:20563807-20595972 GCF_000260255.1 Octodon degus | reverse complement strand
AAAAAAAAAAAAAAAAAGAAAGAAAGAAAATCTAGCTTAGCGATGCTACCTAAGGTGCAAAGATCACCAAGTTTAAGGCTAGCCTGAGCAACCTAGTGAGACCCTATCTCAAAATAAAATATAAGAGCTAAGGGCATAGCTCAGAGGTAAAGTGGTTGGCTAGCATGCACAAAGCTCTGGCTTCAATTCTCAGTACTGAAAAAACATCAACAAAAACAAAAACCCTATGTGATTTTGCCTCTAACATTGATACGTGGATAGAACTTACTTATCAAATCTATTAAAAACTCATCTCCTACCTGCTGTTTTCTGGTGGGATACTTCTGACTATTTGCTCTGAAAAAGGGGTACTTTTCATAGGTATAGTCATACATCCATTCACAGAAGTGATTCCCAATGTCGAATCCTCTGAAAGAGAGAAGACAGTACCGAGCATGAGACATGCTGGGGGGCCTGCCAGCTCCTGACCAGGAAGAAAAGGACCGGGCTGGACCCACTGGGCTTCCAGAGTGCACAGGACAGGGCAGCTTTGGCTCCAAGAAGACACAACCAGGAGATTATCAGAGTCACAGTTGTCTTAAGCTATAAAGAGGCCACCTGAATGACGCTCAATCGCAAAGTATCTCTTGCAGTCAGTACTCTGGGAAAGAAAAGGACTTTGGCAGCCCAAACAAAGTGCCAAAACTGGATAGGAGTAACACTGCGGCTCCTAACTACACAGCCAGCTAGCAATAAAGGAAGCCTGTGCTGTGGCTTCTCTGGACAGGTGCTTCTCTTTCACTTTTTCTCTCCTGGACTTGTCTGTATTAGAATAATGTAACAGGACTGAAAGGTTAGCCTTAGGCTGCAAAATATTACCTGTAATTATAACTGCTGTACTCAAAGTCAATCAGCATCAGTTTTTGTTTTTCAGAATTCTCTCGGCCTTCCAGCAATAGGATATTACCTGCAAAAAAAAATTAGCATGACCAGACTTAAGTTTAACAACAGAAGGCTTAAGTCCTCAGAGAACAAAGCTGAAAATGCCTCTGGCCCTATGGGACCTTCAGTCCCACAGATAACCCTGGCACAGAACAGGATGTGCTACATGGGCTGGCGCCTGGCAGGGAGATTCCAGACCTGTCTGCCCATGGCCCTGGTCTTCCTGGGAGCCTCAATTCACTGTGGATTTGGAGCTCCCCTGGCCCCCACATCCTTCCTCATCTGCCCCCTCCCTTCAGCACCTTGGGATTCAGCCACTAGCAGGGCTAGCTGGGCACACCAGTGGGAAGCTGTCATGGTGTCCTCCCCGCTCAGGATGCCAGGGTCAAGCTCAGCTACAACAGCACCCCACTCCTCTGCTTCACCTGGGTTCCCTGCCAAGGAGGCTACAGCAGCAGCACTATGATGTCCATGTTCCTAAGATTCCCACATACTATGCGGCACAGCATCTCAGCACCTCAGGTGGGCTGGTGGGTACTGGGGAGCCTCTGCTGTGTCTGGCTCCCTCCCTCCCTCCCAGGGTTTCTGGCTTGTTTGTTTGTTTTTTGGTGGAACTGGGGATTGAACTCAGACCCTTGCGCTTGCTATAGAAGTGCTTATTTTACTGAGCCATCTCCCCCGGCCTGCCTATGCTGTTTAATACCCCATCACTACCATAAGGGTGTGGCTAACGCTCAAAGCCATAGCTACAATTTCTGACCCTGCTCCACTTGAGTTACCAGCAAGAGTCAGCTAACTAGCATAAGGAAGTTGGGCTCAAACCAAGGGCTGATTCACGAGTCTTCATGAGGGACTATTCTGGAACTAAACATTAGCTGGCTAGGTAGGAGGATGACCTGGGCTCAAAGGTTTCAAAACCAGCCAGGACAATACAGCAAGACCCTGTTTCAATAAGAAATATAGGGGCCAGGGAGATGGCTCAGTAGAATAAGTGCGTCCCTGGCAAGCGCAAGGGCCTGAGTTCAATCCCTGGTTCTGGGGGAAAAAAAAAAAATAAGAACCAATGCATTAAAAAAAAAAAAAAAAAAAAAAAAGAACCAATGCATAAGGGCCAGGGAGATGGCTCAGTAGAGTAAGTGCTTCCCTGGCAAGCACAAGGGCCTGAGTTCAATCCCCGGTTCTGCAAAAAAAAAAAAAAAAAAAAAAGAAGATGAATCAATGCATGAATTTTGCCAAGAAATGTATATTAAGCACCCCAAATAAAAACTTGTCAGTTTCTTAAAAAATAAAAATAAAAAATAATAAAAAATAAAACAGAAGAAAAAACTGGAAATAAAGCTTTTGTAAATGGGGAGGGGATGAAGGTTCAAAGGGAGGTGAGGGGGATGGGGGAAAACAAATTAAGATACAAATTTCCTATGATGAACGTGATCATTATGTTTGGCAAATATACACTAATTTTTAAATGGACAACGCACACTGCTGAGCCCAGCCAAGAAGGGCCTGGGAAAGGACCACAGCTGTCTTACGCAATGTTGGTGGCCTTAGCAGGAATTGCACAATTAGGTGGGACCCCTGCTTAAACTATCAAATTGGAAATCACACTGGGTAACACTTTGTGACCATAAGGGAAATGCGATGTTGTAATTTTCTGAAGCAGAGCAACCCTAAATTATTCATGGCGTGTGTACACACATATACTAACAGAGATAGTGGGCTGATAAGATCCCTGGTGCTGCTGGGGGGGGGAAGGGGGGGCGCTCACATGACTAGGGAGGTGACCTTGGTCTTTTATTGCTTCTGCTTGAAGCAGTCATCTCTAAGGAGTTCAACTCAATTAGCAACATAAGACTTACAAAGTTTAAGTCCTTTGTCCCAAATCCCTGGTTTAGTGAATATCTCAGATTTCCCCATGTAAATAATTGATACTCAGGTTTTTTTCTAAAACTTGCCTCTAAAAAAATAAAAATAAAAATAAAAATAAAAATAAAAATAAAACTTGCTTCTTTCTGTTAACATGTCCTGGAAACTTTTCTATTGATATGTGTCAGTCTTTTTTAAAAATCCACTTGTGATACCAGGGCCTTGTGCATACTGTAAGGCAAGCACTCAAATGCTGAGGTACATTCTCAGCACTTTTTGAGACAGCATCTCAAAAAAATTGTCCAGGGTGGGCTTGAATTTGTGACCCTCCTATATCAGCTACCCAAGTAGTTAGGATTACAGGCATGCCCCCACAGCAGCCAGTTCATCTCTTTTTTCCTTCCTTCCTTTCTTCCTTCCTTCCCTCTCTCCCTCCCCCTCCCCCTCCTCCTCCTTCTTTTTAATATATTTGGTTGTTACAGGGTCTCACTATGCAGCTCGGGACTCTTAGTGATCCTCCTGTTTTCTGCCTCCCCAGCACTGGGATTCCAGGGGTATGCCACCACGCTCAGACTCTGTGGCCGGCTCAGCCCACCCTGGAGGTGGGGCTGACACGGCATGCGGTGCTGGAATAGCAGGGCAGTCCCCTGCCTGCCAAAGCTTGCCCAAGCAGGCGCTTTAGTCTGCTGAGCTATTGCGCCTGCCCCGTATCTCTCTTTTGAAAAGTTACACACCAGCTGTCTGGGTGCACCATGATCTAATGTATCTAACACTCTTACACTCTTTCTTTTGGTGGCTAACTCTTACACTCTTAACAGTCATCTGGCATCTACCACACACACTTGAATCCCATCCTTAGTATGTGGCAATTCTTACCTTCTTGACAGTCATTATGACAAAATACAACTGGAGACAAAGTAGATTCAAGCAATAATCTGAAAAAGGAAGCAAGGTTTTACTTGTAGCTATCACACTTTTAAGTCAATGCAGGGCCTCATTCTCAGCATGGCCAGCACTGTATTAGTGCTTCAATACACCACATGGTCTTGTGTAGTAGCTTTCATGTGAATTCTGAAAACCATGCCATTATGTGGTAAAGCTCTACTGCAGTTCACAGCAGAAACCCACACAAACCTCCCTGTACCGTAAGTCCTTCCTGCAGCAGGACCTTTGCACACACTGTTCTTCTCCGGAGCACCCACCCTGGTTCTCACTTTGCTCATCCTGTATGGTCCCTCCTCAGGGATCCCTTCTCTGACCACGGGTGCAAAGCAGGCCCACCTTTATTGCTCTGCTTTGGTCCATGTTCCCTTCATAGCATGTGCCACACAATCTGTTATCTGTTTTCTGTCCTCATAGAATGTCCTGCTCACTTTTCCTCACCATCAACACACTGCCCAGCACAGGAGATACAGACACAGACAAGTAACTCAAAGGAAGCTCAAGTTCTGGTGAAAAGTTTAAGTGTGTGCCCCACCCACACCCTGAGAACACCACAGTGGCCTCCAAAGAGGTTGTCATCCAAAGGTTAGGTCTAACCACATCTCTCGTCTGTTTTCATTCCCCAGCGTGTGCTCCCCACAAACTGTCTTGCTCTATGCACTGAACATTCCTCTGAGGGCCTGCCTCCTGCGTATAATGTTCCTGGACAAGATACATGGAATATATGAGATGACAAAGCCCCCCTACTAACCATCCTGCAAATCCAGCATGAGGTGCCAGGCTTGGGGTGAGCTTACTCAATATTTACTGACAATTTCACTTTTATTTTTTATTTTTGGCAGAACCAGGTATTGAACTCAGGTCCTTGTGCTTACCAGGCAAGCACTTATTCTACTGAGCTACCTCCCTGGCCCGCTTTACTGACAATTTTAATGACTAAGAATATTTATACCTCTGGACAGATGTGCCCACTCAGTCAGGAAATAAGCAAACACTCACCTCAGCTTTTCCAGTTCTAAAGGCAGGTTGTAACTGAGGAACTTCTGGAGCTGTTTAACTCTGGATTCTTCAGTAAACTTAATTTTTAGCACTTGATCTAGGTATCTGTTTAAACAAAGAAGGGTGAAGGACCACTACTCAGTTCACCTCAGTTAAGACAACTGACAGCTACCTGCATAGTCACAGGCCAGGAATGCTCCTGCCCCCAGGAGGGAAGAGAAGTAGCTGGGAACCACAGCACTCTAAGAAGCTGACCCACCACCAGCATTTCTGCAAACAAGGCTTCCTTTCTGGTCCAAAAACCAATTGCTTCATGCATATACACAAAAAAGATCCATTTGGGAGACAAGGCACCAGAACCAGTGCCCACACACCAGTGAACCAAAAGAGGGCCTCCCCAACCCTGAGGGCAGCTCACATTGACCACTTACTTTTCCATTGTTCCAAAAAGCCATTTGGGTTCCTTATTGAATGGCATTTTCATACCATGAAATGTGGCCATTTTCTCAGCTATTTCTGCAGAAATATCTGGCAAACTTAATTCTTCAGTGTCTAATCGTCTGCTCTGAAATTTAAAAAAAGTTTAAAGTGGACACTTAATCAGATAAGCTAGCAAGCCTGAGATCATACCATCCTAAGAATGAGAAGCCAGTTTCTGTAGGGCATTTAGGAGTTACCAATGCTCCAGGTTCCCTTACAAATTGACACTGTGTTCCCACCGACAGTGATCTAGACACAGCACATCTGTGCAAAAAGCGGTTGTCCCCCATCATCACAGTCTGCCACATTAGAAATCCTTTTCAATCATGAGAAAGTTGTCTGTAAATTTTGATGAACTCAAAGGTTCTGTCCTATGGGCTATGATTCTGCCCTCTAAAGGTACAGTCTGTTCACTGGACCCTTGCTGGCAAAGCTCTGGCATCAGGTTCTATAAAGCAAGCTCCAGAGGTGGACAATAAAATGAAAGAGAAAGGCTCAGGGTCAGTGGAATGCCAAGTTTCACATATGCTTTTAATATGGATGACTCTGTCTTTCTAGGAGAGAAAGATTCTGGTATGTATTCAAAACATGGTTTTTCTTTATTTCCCCACCAGTTTAGTAGCACGTCACATTTATTATTCCATACCACAGCACTTAGGTAGTTGCCAAAATGAGACAAGAAGCCCACCTTCTATCTGTGGCTCATGTTAACTGACAGTTTATACACACATCTTACCGGGATGAACTGCTCCAGTCGGCCTTGAGGAAAGATGCCATAGAGTTTTGGCCCAAGTGACCTTTCTGCGAGAATGGCAAACATAACACTTTCCAGAACCATGGCTTCAGCCCCCTAAAACAGAAGGCAAGGAACACAGTTTACTGAGGCATCAGAAGCACTTTCCCACAAGCGGCTTCTTCCAGTCCTCACTAATACTCTTTGACGTAGGCATTGTCATCACCCCACTGTAAAAATGAAGAGTCTCAGAAGTTCCATATCTTGTAATCTGCAGGATCCATGCTTGCAAGCATTATACATACAGATAAAATTTAGAATTAAAGTTTATTTTAGGTAGAAAAACTACCTACTGGTGCTTGGACTACTACTCTTTTACAACCTATGTGAGTTTCAACACTGGCCACTTACCGAAGACCTGTACAACCCCTGCCATTCTGGAATAGCTGATTTGCCTTTTCATTGACAGTGACTGGTGAAAGTGAGCGATCCAAAGTTGGCCTGTGGGGCCCGTAAGTATGACCACTGAATTAGGTCTGGGGCCTATGGCTTTTCAGTCCAAAATTCCTGGTATGTAGCATTCTTTCCAGACTTCCAATTTCAACTTTTTATTTCCAACCTTTACCTCTCTAATGTTTTATTCCTGTTAAAATCTCTATGAAGCACCTATGTTGTATCTTTAGTCCTGATAACTAATAGGAGATGTTAAATCACTTAGCCTTCAAAATCCATCCTTTTTGTCTCAATTCAAATTCCTTTTTTAGCCTTTTGTCCTTAAAGAGTAAATTATAGCTTAGGAGTTTCCATGTGTTGGAGTGAAAGCATGGAAAAAGCCATTCTCAGACCAGATGCCCTGAATCTTTTTTTTTTTTTTTTTTCTCCAAATGCCTTCAGGGCAAGTTTGGCTGGCTTGAGTTGTAGGGATCGAACCACAGCAACCTGAGCCTGACAGCTTTTGTTGAAGCAGCCACTTAAAGAACTGAGCTAAGGGGCAGGCCCCCATCTCTGAATCTCTTGAAAACAAAAGATATTCCTTAGTCCTGACCCTAAGATTGTAAGTTGATGCTTTTGTGGAAAAGGCACCAAGAGGTGTTCTGAGAAACGCTTTAGATGACTCTAATACACCCTTTAAGAAACGTTCTGGGGAGCCAGGGAGATAGCTCAGTTGAATAAATGCTTGTCTGGCAAGTGCAAGGGCCTGAGTTCAATCCCTGGTTCTGCAAAAAAAGAAATGTTCTGTGTGGAACATGATCCCAGAACATTTTTTTTCTCTGTATTTTAAGGAAGGGTCTACAGTGTGCTCATCAGGGTCTCTCTACTGAACAGGTAGTGAGCTGCCTGTTTACAGCCTCGTAAGAGCTGGGATTACAGACGCAAGCCACCACGCCCAGTCTCAAATGCCATTTCAGCATGTCCCCAGGGACAGGGCCAGCACTTCAGGCCCAGGGAACACTCACTATTTGGGGGGGGGGCAGTTACCGGGGATTGAACTCAGGGCCATGTACTTGCCAGGCAGGTGCTTAAGCTGCTGAGCTATCCCTAGCCCTATATCAGAACACTTTTTAGGACTGGGGAGATAGCTCAGTGACATAAGCACTGCCTGGTAAGTGCAAGGTCCTGAGTTCGATCCACAGTACAAAAACAAAAAACAAACAAAAAAAAAACACACTTTTTAAAACACTCACATTATGAAAATTAAAAAAAAAAAAACAACACAACCAAGAAACTATGAAAAATCATTAGGCAATGACAGAATGGTAGGCTTAAAAAAGAACAAAAAGAAGCTATTTCTAAGGGACATCAGATAACATTAAGATAAAAAGCAATTCAGTTTCTTTTACATTTTGTAGGGGCAAATCTATTCTTCAGTAATTCCTCCCAATTACTGCCTAATCATAATCTGTGTAATCCCCACAATTATGGTCAACCAATATTTTCTGAGGCTCAATCTTTATCTACTAACTTGCAATTATGTGCTTTTTCTGTTAGGTTTTTTGAGATAGGTTTTTGCTATGGAGTTCAAGCTGACATTGAACTATGTAGCCCGGGACAGCCTCAAACTCAAACCGATTCTCCTGCCTCAGCCTCCCAAGTTCTGGGATTACAGGTTTGTACCAAAATACCCAGCTAGTTATATGTTTCTGATAGTATACATATAGCATTGATTCGATTAAGTTAATGAATTTTAGAGCAGTGTTTATCAGTTAATATTTTTTAAACCCTTAAAGAATGAAAATTCCACTTAGTTGGTGAAACGCGTCCTACCACTCACTTGGGGCTCACAGTTCCGCTGCCCATGCTGGCCCCAGCTGCCTTCAAGCCCAACATGGGAAACTGCGGGAAGCTCACCAAGTTTGTGAAGTACCCCCCACTTCCACATACTTGCCCTGCCTTGGAAAGCAGCATATCTAGCACTCCAGAGACCACATCACTTCCTAAACCGCATCAACTGCAAAAGTAATGGGGCCTGGGCCAGGAATACAGCTCAGCAGCACAAGCGCCTGCCTGGCAAGCGCAAGGCTCTGAATTCGATTCCCAGTACCAAAAAACAAAACAGACCTGAGCAGCCTGTCAGGACAAGAGAACAGTAGCCTCAGCTCTTAGACCAGGTGCTCATTGTCTCTGCACAGCCCTTTACTATGTGTAGATGACAAAATACTAACTCACTTTCCCACCACTTCCAAAGGGTAGACTTTGCATTTATTTCATCTAGGTATCCAGAGTTTTGTAAGAATTCCAGCAAATTTCCCAGCTTTCTATGTGACAGAATGATAAAAGACGAAGAGCACTAAGGAGGACACTGTGTACAATACACACATATATCTAACCTAAAATACCTTCTAACGCTTGAAATTTCAAGTTTTATATATAAGATTAAGCCCTGCTTTATGACTTCAATAGGTTCAGCATTTTGTACATTGCATCTACCCTACAGAGGATTCCTAACCAGGCATAGTAACGCACCCCTGTAATCCCAGCATTCAGAAGGTTGAGGCAGGTGGATTGCCCCAAGTTCGAAAGGCCAGCCTGAGACTGTCTTTAAAAAAAAAAAAAAAGAATGGAGAATTCCTGGAATTGACTTATTTATATATGGCAACACCTTGGGGACTTGGATCAATAAATTGTCCAGACTCCTCTCCAGAGCAAAGCCAGTTCATACCCAGAAACAGTGCCAAGAAGGTGCAGAGACTTAACCTTCCAACTCTCTTCTCACTGCTTTGAACTGTGTAAACAAAATTTTCTTCTTATGCAACACTGTAGTTCAATATTTAGGAAGAGGGCTGGGGAGACAGCTCAGTGGTATAAGTGCAAGGTCCTGAGTTTGATCCCCAGTACTGTGAAAAGAAGAAGAAAAAAAGAGACACAATATTTAGGAAGAAAAAGGGATGGTGTACAGAGGGTAGAATCTGGAGAGTTAGAAATGAATGAGAATACCAAAGGTACAAGCAATTCAGGTTAGGAAGGATGACCAATGCCTGATGGTTTCCTTGTGGTCACTGAGTCTACAAAGCCCTTCCCACTCCCTACTGAAAGCAGGTGAACAAGGCCAAGAGGGAGCTGTACAGACACAGCGCAGTCTACACCTTCACACCATGCCTGGGTCAGCTGAAGGCCATGCAGCAAGAGCTGGTCCCACTTCTTCAGAAAAGCGCAATACCTCAAGGATCTACTTTAGCTTCTACTATGTATCTAGCACCTTGCCAAGCATCAGGGAACCAAAACACAAGAGCCTGACTATCTGGGAGAAACAGACAATAAATGAATGAATGCAACTACAGTGTCACTGTCATGGCAGGACAGAAAAGTGGAACAATAGAGTATGGTGGGACAGCTATGGCCTAAGCCCAAGGGTGACCAGGAGCAGTGAGCAGCCCCAGGAGAAAGTGTATTCAAGGAGTAGGAAAGGGTGGTGCAGCTGGAATAGGGAAAGCAGGGGAAGAGGACAGGAGCGGCCTGGAGAAGAAACTGGGTTCTAGGGAAAGGTCTGCATAAAGAAACTCCAAAGTCCTTTTTTTTTTTTTTTTTTTTTTTTTTTTTAAGTATTTGGTACACAGTCTCTCTATGCAGCTTGGACTCATAGTGATCCTCCTGTTTTCAGCCTCCCGAGCTGGGATTACAGGCGTGGGCGTGCACCACCACGCCTGGTATTGGTGGCAGGCTCCGCAGGCCAGGGGGTGGTGCCAGCACCAGCATGGCCTGTAGTGCAGGCATCAAACCCTGGTCACTGCGCTTGCCTAAGCTGGCATTTAGTCTGCTGTGCTATCTCACTGACCCTCAAAGTCTTCAAAATGTTGAGTGTGTTTAAAAGCCTGCATGTGGCAAGCTCTCCCAGTATCAGAAGATGAGGAGCCAGCACTGGGCCTAAAAATGCCCAATATCCAGAGCAGCCACTGTCAAACTGACTTGTCATCATAAGAAAGGCCTTTGTTATACAGCAACCCATCCGCACATACGCAAGATGTTATACACAGTAATACTTATCCTTATGAGCAGGCAAGCTTCCTAATGTTTTTGTTTATGTGTTATACAGGAGATTTAGCCCATGGCCTTCCAACTAAGCTACATCCCCAGTTCTTTTTAAATTTAATTTTTCATTTGAGACACCATCTTGCTAAGTCACCCAGGCTGGACTTGAACTTTCAATCCTCCTGCCTTAGATCCCAGAATGCCAGGATCACAAGTGTGTATCACCACATCCAGTTCCTACTACTTTCTATTGTATTGCATTTAAAATATCAACACCTGTAGTCTCAGCTGCTCAGGAGGCTGAGGCAGGAGGATACCAAGTTCAAGCTTAGCCTAGACTAAACAGTAAGAGCCTATCTCAAAGAACAATAACAAAGGAACAAAACTGTCATACTCCACTGAAGATTTACGACCCACCAGATGAACCACTGACTTTAATGTGGGCAGCAGAAAGAGGATGCAGAGACAAAGGGGGGTAAGACACCTGCCATCTTAAGGCATTAGGTGTCAGACACTGCCCAGGGCCCAACAAGAGGAAAAGAAAGAGGCCACTAGATCTGACAATATGGAAACTGTTTGTGACTAAACAAGAACAATTGGAGACATGATAGGGACAGGTGTCAAATGGGAAGTGAAAGGCAGACAAAAGAAGTGGATGGAACTAAACAGAGGATAAAAGCAAGGAACTAAAATGACTTTGGCAGGGGCAGTACTGGAGTTTGAACCCAATCTTCACATTGAGCTACATTCCCAGCTCTTTAAAATATTTTTTTTTAAAGTTTTGAGATGGGGGGGCCTGCCCCTTAGCTCAGTTCTTTAAGTGGCTGCTTCAACAAAGCAGTCAGGCTCAGGTTGCTGTGGTTCAATCCCCACAACTCAAGCCAGCTAAACCTGCCCTGAAGGCATTCAGAGCAAAAAAGTTTTGAGATACGGTTTCCTTTTTTTAGTACAGGATCTACAAGGTCTCACTCTACAGGCAAGCACTTAACTCTCCTGAGCCAGCTCCCCACCCCTGTTTTGTTTGTTTGTTTTGTGGTACTGGTGATTGAACTCAGGTCCTTGTGCTTGCCAGGCAAGGGTCTCACTACACAGATCAGACTCATAGCGATTGTTTCAAGCCTTCCAAGTGCTGGGATTACAGCCGTGCTACCACACCCAGTCTCAAATGCAGTCTCAGTGCACCCAGTGCACCCAGGAGCAAGGCCAGTACAGCAACATGGGGATTAAACCCTGGTCCCTGCATCTGCCTAAGTAGGCATTTTAATCTGCTGAGCTATCTGGCCAGCCTTGTCTGAGAGAGGGTTTCACTAAGTCGTTACATTGCCCAAACTGGGTTCAAACTTGCAGCTCTCTTACCTCAGTCTCCCAAGGCTGGGATTACAGGTCTGCCACCAGCCTGCTTTAAATGGGTTTGTATCAGCTGGCTATGACAGTGCACACCTGTCATCTTGGGAGGCTGAGTCAGGAAGACTGTCATTTGAGCCTAATCTCATTCCAATCAGCAGAAAACAGCAGGCTAACTGTGGGGCCATGATCCACAAGAACTGATCAGCACTCCTCACAGGTATCAAGAGAGGATACAAGGAGACTCATTCTAGGCTGGATAAGACTAAGGTTTTTTTTTTTTTTTTTTTTTTTTCCTCTTTCAGAACCAGGGATTGAACTTAGGCCCTTGTGCCTGCCAGGGAATCACTTATTCCACTGAGCCATCTCCCTGGCCCCAAGACTAAGAAGAAACTGCCACATGCAACACTGGGATCCTGGTTAAAGCCAGGGACAGAACAAAAGACAACATCAGTGGAAAGAAAACTAATAAGGTCTGTGGTTTAGTTACCAGTATTATACCAGTGGTCAGTGTTCTCACTCTGGTCACTGCACTGTGGTTATATAAAACAAGAACATTAGGGGAGCTGGGTAAGGGGGGTGTGGGAACTCTCCACCTCCACACTATTCTGCAATTTGCTCCATAAGTCTAAAATTTGTTGGAAATAAAGTAAAAAATAAATTCATATAAAAAGATTGAAGAAAGGGCCGGGGAGATGGCTCAGTAGAATAAGCACTTGCCTGGTAAGCGCAAGGGCCAGAGTTCAATCCCCGGTTCCGCAAAAAAAAATTGAAGTCAAGTCCCATGAAGCAACTGACTTAATGATTCTGTATAATAGAAAGAAATACATTTTCTTGTTCTTCTTAAAACTTTTTCCAAAAAAGGAAATTGGGAAGAAAGCAGATACAGTAGATCCTGTCTCAAGAAATCTTGATGGGAACTGGGGGTAAAGTATACGTTCAGTGTGCAGGACAGTCCTGGGTTTGATGTCCAGCACCCTCCCCAAGAGCCTTGCCAATAAAACAAGAAAGAATAAATTTTTAAAGAAAAAAAGACAGGGCTGGAGAGATGGCTCAGTGGTCTAGGGCACCTACTTGGAACAAGCTTGGCAAAGCACAGGGACCGAGGTTCGATCCCCCAGCACCACATGCCAGCCAGCCCCGCCCCCTGGTGGGCTGAGCTGGCCACACACATACACACACTAAATAAAAATGTAATAAATAAATAATTTAAAAAAAAAAAAGAATTCGGGTTTAAAAAAAAAAAAGAAAAGAAAAGAAAAAAAGACTATGTCATTTTTTTCTGGAGTGGGAGCACTAATGGGGTGGCAGTAAAGGGTGCATAAGGCCAGCATCTTGTCACCTAGAGAAGGGGGAGGACAAGCAAAAAGTCAGACTCCAAGAAGAAAGCAAGGCAAAGTGTGGCACTCAAGCAAGGGAAGAATCCTCTTAAAAAGACAGGGTCCATGGAAAAGAAAGCACGGACACAGAGGGCCTGGGGAGGGAGAATGAGGGACAGAAGGCACCTAGCCACCAAAGAATGTGGCTCTGGGGTTGGCAGGAGGGCATGTGTCTGACAAGTGTGTCTCCCTGGCTTCTATCCCCACGATCACATTTTTAAAAAAGAATTAAACTCTATTGTCAACCAAGAGTAGGGGCAGTGAGGTCTGAAGAGCAAACAGAAGCCTGAAACAGACTTCTAGCAGCAGGAAATGAGCATGCGCAAGAACGCGCCTAGGCAGTGGCAGATGCCCATAACAGGCTGCCTACCCTAAAATGAAACTTGCCCTCCCAACTGTGTAATTCTCTTTGAGTAATGCTAGCGACACATGTAGCCCAGAGGTGGCTGGGTTCAGTGGGGTAGGGGTTTATAAGATGTTACAGTTTGTGTCTGGATGTCCCCCAAATCTTCATGCAGTTGCAGACTGCGATGGACTCCTTTTTTAGTTTGTGACTGGTTTACCATCTAGCACTGGGGTTGGGGGTGTGAGTGCTACGCCTGCCTAGGATGAGTACCCTTAATACAGTGTAAGGAAGGGAAAGAGGCTCAGCTCCTCTCTTTTTGCTCTCGTTGCTTTTGTTGGACAGTGAGAGGGTGGCAGGGCCTAGAATGGAGCCCTCAATGACAGCCAGCAAGTGGCAGCTGCAAATGTGCCAAAGTGGGCTGGAGGTCAACAGGTAGTAGACTACTACAGCGCATGGGCACACTTTCTGGGGATAAATGTCGAGGGCACAGCCAGGGCAGTGGACAACAGATGAGGAATAGAAAGAAGTGGCTGGCAGAGATGGGGCAGTCGGAACATCTTAGTGAAACAGCTCCTCTAAGAAAGACAAGAAGCATTGCCAAACTGCAGTGTGGTGAGGCTGGCTCACACCAGTTTACAGCTCATGCAGGTGTAGAACAGACTGAATTACTTACTTGAAATTCATTTTCTTTCTGAGCTTGTTCGGATCCCTCCTTATTACAGGACCTCTATGAATGAGAAAAACCAAACACTTCTGGTGAGATGGAGAACAAAGAATAGACACTAACTTTGCAACCACCAGAACAGTCAGGGTTTACAGAACACCACAGATTTTTAACAAGGGCTTCCCAGCCCACCATGTGACCAGCATAGTCTAAAGGCACCAGCAGCCTCCAGCACTAGTACCAATGCCTCAGAAAGTGCTTCATCTCTTTACAAGAAAAGGGATGTGCCGTTGAGACCAAATAGCTGCATGTCTCACAGCTGTCCCCATGTACCTTTCACAATTTCATTGTTAGGAAAGTCACAGGGTGCAGGCCTCCAATTGGGCCTTCTAAGGATAAGCATAGGCTGAGGCTCTCATGAATTTAGCTACATGGTTCTTTCAGGACAGGAGCATCAACATGCCCATGGATGGCCACAGAGGAGAAAGCATGTGGCATGGTGCATGTGGCAGGAAGCCGGCACAGGCTCTGGGTATCTGCCACTTCTCTAACCCTTCTAGTTCAGTTGGCCATAGTCCAATCTGAATTTGTCCTCCAGCAAAAAGAGAACCATGTGATTTTAATAAAGTTCCTAAACTTATCTTATATATGAATATATTAAGGGTTACTTTTATATCACTTTCCTCAATGAAATTGCAAATTAATGGCAACCAGCACTGTAACAATAACAACATACTAGATCACCAACTACCACAAACAACTCTTGGCCTACATTCTTTCTTCATAGCACAGATCATGTATTTCCAAAGCAACCCCCCACCCCAAGTACTTTAAAACTCTCATACTATTTTTAATAAAGGAATGGGGAAAAGTTAAGTCAGACACTTAAGGGTCATGTCAAATTTTATACTCAACTATTGCTTCTAAAAATGCTGTTTGTTACAAGTAAACTAAGTCTGTTTAAGCCAGACCCAAGAGGAATCCCATAAAGGAAACCATTTTAAAGGAATTTAAGGTAAGATATTCTCGAACATCCCATGAAAAACATACCTTTCCATTCCACAGCTTATCAAAAATACCTGTACCAAGGGTGGAAAGTGTGGACAGGGGAAAAAATGCCATGTTAAGCAACACCAGCTACTCTAGCGGCATTCAAAAATCCTCGTGATTTCAGGCAACCACTCTCATCCATCATACACCAAAATAACATTCCAGACATTTTAATGCATGTTTTGTATTAACAGTAACTGTTTGTCATACTCTATAAACAAATATCCATATTCATAAAGCTATCTGCAAAAGGTTTCTAATATTTCCACAGACACGCAGTCAATAATATCTGTAACATATAGTTAAGTGCATTTGGTACAAAGTATAGAAAGTACAAATAGGGATACATGATATTTTCATTTTTGTAATCTGCATTTTTCTGGTGAAAAGATGTTACAGGTTAAATCCCATTACAATGAAAGCTATAAAAATCAAAATACTACAAAAATATGCTAGATTCTTGCTGATGTATGCTATAATAAACCCTAGGGAGAACTGAGGCATTTGGATAAAGGTTCGTCATTCCCTTAACTTCAAAGCTCTCTCATGAGCAAATGTATCTCAGACTTATGCCTCCGCAGTCACTGAGCAGGAGCTTCTTCTGCTGCGCTTACTCTGACAGCAGAGACCCAGCAAATCCTGCCGCTTATTTGGTAAACAACTGCAGCACTGTGAAGCACAAAGCAAATAGGCCCAGGGAGCAGCCTAGTATGATGGCGGCCTGGGGCAAATTCACATTTGTTTCCAGCAGTAGAAAACTGTCTACAGTGTTAATTAGGACCCTGAATGGGGCTAAAAAGTCTTTGTGCTTCCCCCACAAGGAAAGTGAAGGACAAAAATAGCTCTGTAATCTGACATATTACATATCAGTATTTTGTACCAAAATCTTTAAAACAAATAAGGAATTTAGATATCTTATTGAAATATGTAATGGGATTTGACCTGCACCAAATTCTAAATGACTATGGTTATTCCTAGGCTGTTATTGCTCTAACTGTATCTTCTTAGGGAGATACAGTTAATGGGTTATTTAGCTAACAGAAGTCCCTTTCCTTGTCTAATGGTGCTCTCAAAAGCCAATCATTTTAACCCCAAATTACAAACTTGCTTATTATAGTCAGTTACAAGGCCACTCTTCAATACATTGGCACTAGAAGCAAATTCAGTTCCATTGGTTATTTCTTCACTCCTGCCCACCCCTTTCACCCAAAATAAATGCATAACATATCATAAGAGCACCATTGCAAAGGCAAGATGGACTTCTGCAATATGCAGCCCTGAGTTCTGTTTCCTCAGTACAGAATGCCCAGGCTCCCTAAGGCCTGCGGACAAGAGTACAACCAGGAAGCCTCAAGCCAGTAAGATGTCATGAGAAAATATGAAGAAGTCTCCTAACATGAGTCAAGCAGAGCTATGTTCATTTTGCCAAGAGAGACCAGATATGTTCTGTCCAGGAAGATAGGAAATAAAGTGTATTTTGGAATCTCTTAGATTTTACTCTGTGATACAAATTTATTTGAGGCAGGTAGTAAAATATACAAATTGGCATAAAAATTATTTAGCATAAAAATTATTTAGCATAATTTCCAACTTTTCTCTTAAGTTGCAAGTTAATAAAAACTCTTATCTACAAGTATAGAAACTGTTACAAATTTGAACACTAGTTATTTTAGTATTAAAGTATTACTTATTTGTAGGGAGCTGGCGACCAAATCCTGGGTTTCCTGCATGTTGAACTAATGTTTCACCACTGAGCTACATGCCTATTTGTAATTATTTTGATGTGAACATTAATGTAATCAATTGTTTTTGCACTGGAAATTTAAACTCATGACCTCACACTTGCCAGGTGCAGTACCACTAGGCTATATTCCCAGCCCGTAATATTTTTTTAAAACATATAGAGACAGTCTAAACCGTTTATGTAAGAAATAATTTGATGTCTGGATTTTGCTTCAAAATAACCCTGAGGAAAGAGGCTAGGGAAATGATGAAAGAAGACTGGTCAGGTGGGGAAAACGAACTTGGGCTTCAATCTTCTACTTCTGTATTTATTTGACATTACCCATCATAAAATGATTTTTACAAATAAACTCTGAAATTTCAAAACCTAAGAAACGAGAATGTCTCAAGTATGCATAAGAAACCCAACTCTGTATGTACTGAAAAATACTAAATTGTACAGCTTAAATGGGTGAATTATATGTTATAAATTACTCCCACCCCACCCCATAATAAAACTATCCTGCCACTGGCTTTCTGTCACTTAATTTCCTTCCTATTTTGAGCTTGGTTTTCCAGACAATCTGTTATAGTCATGTATCCATTAGCCTTTGATGTAGAAAATAAAATAGGCTAAAGTAGTAGTAATAAAAAGGGTAAAAGCTGAAAGATTTTGATTGCCCTAGAACTTTCAAATTTAAAATCTAAATTTCTCAAAGTCTAATTCTATCAGCTAAGATTGAGAGGTGATTTCATTTTTATGTATGACTACAATTTAAAAATTGCTTAAGAGCATATTACTGTGTGTGTGTGTGTGTGTGTGTGTGTGTGTGTGTGTGTGTACTTGAGGGCTTTATTTTGAGACAGGGTCTCTCTGTGTAGTCCAGGCTGGCCTTGAACTCACAGTGACCCTCCTGCCTCAGCCTCCCAAATGCTGGGATTACAGGCAGGTGCACTTGGCTTGGTACAAGACTTCAAATGTCTTTTTTTTTTCTAATAAAAATCATATTTTAAGGCTCTGTATTTCAATTTTGTACTTTCAACGACACTGTCAAAGTAGTAAATGATCATGTTACAGGGGGCTAGTTTTCAAAATATTCTCTTTCAGGATTGAAAAGCTCTCATTGGTTAAATTTGGTGTTATACAACTTTAGGATTTAAAAACATTTAGTCATCAAATAAATTGTGTCAATAAAAATTTTCATTTTGGCAAATTTTGGTTTTTATTTTGTAGTGCTAGGGATCTTAATCAGCCAATACTCAAAAGATTTCTCTAAAAATGAGGAAAGTGGGTTTACTGTTAAATTGCTTTAGTAAAGTCCCATTTGTGAGATGAAACAATCTAGCATAGTAGTTTTCCCTAGGGGTCTGTGTATATGTGGGTGTGTGGATATAAATGAATTACTACAGGTGGCCTACAGAAAGTGGCACAAAGTGGCAGGTAGTTATTTGAGGGCTGATTAACTCGGCCCCAAAGAATGAGATCCCATCAAGAGCATAACAAACTGGGAATGCTGCTTATTAATTCATTCTCAATTGCAGACAATGCCATAACAAGGAAATACATACATTACAAATAATGGCAGCTGTCAAATTGAAGTGATATGAATAAGTGTTACATAGGATACTCTTCTACGATAGTCTCTTCTTCCCATTACCCCTTCCCTATCAAAACCAAAACAAACCCACAGATTACTCAGTTATTATCTCTTTTAAAAGTGCTACACACAATACAGAGTAAATTGGGCCATGTGAGTGTGGATCATTCAACTGTTGTCCAGACTCAATTTCCACAGCAGCTAAAGTTTGGTTTTGGCAAATAGCCCACCTCCCACTAGCCTGGGACTGTTTTGGAGCAGAGTCCCGGAACGTCCAGGTTCTTGGCACCCGAGAGAGTCACAGGAGAAACTGCATTGTTCTCAGCACCAGAGGTGTGACGTTTAGTCCTGAAGTGGTACTGGGCTTTGTTACTATGCAGCCTAGTCTGCGGTTTTAAAGACTCCTAACATCAGTTTTAAAGACTTATCTGACCACACTCACTCTCTAAAGGTGGCTTGTTTGCTTGTTTTTGTCTTTTTGAGACGTTTCCACTACATAGTTGAGGCTAGCCACGAACTCACTCTTGCCTTGAATCCTCAGCTTCCCCAAGTGCTGGGATTATAGGTATGCGCCACCACACCTGGCTGAGGGAGAAAATTCTTAAGAAAGGGGCAGCACATATCATGGTCCCTGACAAGTTTCTACTGATCCAGAAATTCTGTTCTATCTCAGGTGAAATGGGGCAAAAAAAGTGTAAGTGTCATGACTCTATGGAACCTACAGCAGCCATGAAGCTCTTTCTTTGCAATGTTTTCTTCTCGGTGCTATCTCGGTCCCTAATCTTCCTTCTCCTGGATTTTTATGGAAAAAAAAATCCTAGACTTATTACTTCTATAGTTTTAATAATATTCTATAAAAGTGTTTTACAGAACACACTAAAATGTGAGGTCTCAGGGCTGGGGGGCTAGCTCAGCAGCATAAGCACTCGCCTGGCAAGCACAAGGTCCTAAGTTCAATCCCAAGTACCAAATAAATATTTTTTTAAGTGAGATTTCAATGCAATGATTTTAAAGTATAGCAGCTTATGTGATTAGTTCATGAGCACTTAATCACAAGTGACTTTAATATTTTATGGTACTCTTTATAGAATCTACTATCATCTCCAAGAGCATTCTACAACAATTTGATCTTTTTGAACATTAATATCAAAACAGTGTGACTCAAACATGGGTGAAGACTAGAAACTAAAAGGCTCCATGTGACAAAAGCTGACAGCCGGTAAGTGGAGGCTCAGGTAAAGAAGGTTCCTTTCAGTACCTTCTCAAAATGTATGTCTGATCCAGACACTCTCAAGACCCAAGACTTCTGGGACTTCCACAGCTAAAATACCTTCCACAGAAGCACTGAGGCTTGTCTTGCTAGCAGCATTTTTCCAGGCCACATAGAGTAGCACTGCTGAATGAAAACTTGGATACCCAACCAGCTAGACATGCAAGCGTTCACTAACTCATAAGCACAAAGGAAAGTTTATTGTTACCTCTAACTGAAAGAGCTATAGACACACTATAGATATAGAAATGGTGTTTCCTTCAGGCTGAAAGTGGAATGAAGAAAGAAGAACTTCAGTATTTCAATTAAATTCTTGAGGCCCATAAATTTCCAAAATTATTAAATGGTTGTCATTCTCTATCGAGGAAACAGAAGAAAGGGATCTGATTTGCCTTGGACAAAAACCAAAACAAACCCAAACAACCCCCCAACCCCGAAAAAAAAAAAAAAGATATATCTATATATAACATTCTAAAATCTTAATCACTATACCTCTTTTCAAGCACAGCACAAACTGTAGCTGGTGCTACTTAACAAGCATTACAATTTTCTTTTTAAAAAGCATTTCTTGAATCCAAGAACTAAAAGAAAGAAATTAAAGCTGTAGAGAATGCTCCAACTTCAGAGGTCTCATACTATACCGTGAATCGTGTCTGTCACCTGGAAACCAGAGTGCTCCAGGCACGATCGCATGGACAAGCCTGCAGCAGAGAACACATGCACATACAGCTAAAGTGGTACATTACCCCCATCGCCCTTCACTCCACCCAACACAAGACATTCCTTCCCAGATTGGGGTGGCTGCGGTCAAGCCATCGTTCCAGAGATCAGAAATCTGCATTGGCTTCATGCTATAAATTCCAAACATTTAAGACCAGCAAGACAAGGACAGTTTGAATGTGTCAAAATTAGACATAGTAGTCTGTGGTTTATTGAGTTATCAAAAGAAGGCACCAAGGCAGGTATGGATGGACTGTGGGCAGTAATTTGGCAACAATAGTGTGTGTATGTGAGGGAGTATCAGCTAAGAAACATGAGGCTGGACAAAAAGGGGACGCATAATGAAGGGGAAAAAGCTTTACTTCCACGAGGGAAGTTCTGAATACATGAAAGATAAATATAATTACATGATATTCAAATACATGGGGATATTTATTTATTTTTTTTATTTTTTTTATTTTTTGGCTGTAGTAGGGATTGAACTCAAGGCCATTCCACTGAGCTGCATCCCCAGTCCCTTTTTATTTTGAGACAGGGACTCACTAATTTGCCCCGGATAGACTCAAACTTGTAATCCTCCTGCCTCAGCCTCAGGCTCTCAGAGTGCTGGGATTACAGCTGTGCACCACCATCCAGGTGGGGGTAGTGGTGGTGGTAATTTTTTAAAAAGCAGAGCAAACCAAACAATGTAAACTCATAATGACACTAAGTGAAATGAGCGAGAAAAAAAGGGTTCATGCTATTCAGTGACAAGGGGCAGCTCTCCATCAAGAAGTCTTAGCAATCCTGATTTTGCAATGAGTGTGACCTTAGTTCACAGAATTAATAAACAATCAATTTCTCAAGTAACCTACTTTAATATTAACTTCCTATGAACCATTCCGTATTTTACTGTGGTTTAACTTTAGTTAAACTGGAGTTAAGAGAATAGGGAAGAGGGTACTTTGTTTCCTGAATTCAAAAAGATCTGTGTCCCAAATTTTTCTCATTTGAATTACAAATACATATCTGCATTGTGCCTTGATGTCTTCAAGTATATTATGGTTAGTACTCAAACAAGCACTACTATTAGCCTTCTATTACCCAAAAAACAAACAAAAACATTTTTCCAGACAACACTCAAGAGAGATCTTTGATGTGTGTTATGAACATTCATGCCTGTGAGACCGTTGGTAACGGCGAGGCCAATCTCTCCATTCATGCACAGAAGGATCTGGCTTAACACAGAGTCACTGTTCTGACAGAGGAGGAGACAAAGCACTCCTCTGAGACTTCCGCCAACTGGCACAGGTTACATTGAATGAACAATACGTACTGACATTTGTGTCTTCCACAATTCATGATAAATAAGCAAACTGGTTATTTGTAATCAGCCAAACTTGCTTCTTTGAAAAGGCTGCTACTGGACGTTGCAGAGCTCATGTTCCTTCCCAGTATTAGAAAGGAAAAAAATCAAGTTACATTTATAGCTAGTTTATAGTTTCAAGCTCTCTTGTAGCAATTATCTCTCTTTCTACAAAAGCAAAAGCTGACGTATTCTCAAAACTTCAATTAACTTTTAGTTCACCATAACTTTACAGTTCAGTTTGGTTTTCATCATCCCTGCAACTAATGAAAATAGCCTTCTCCTTTTTACACTGAAAAGCTAGTTCATGTAAAACAGACACTAAATTATACTGACACGTATCAAGATCCAACCAACATTAAAATTTGCTTACAAGTTTACATAAAACTTGCCTACAGATCTATAGCTATGACTCTTGTGCATATTTTCAACAGGACCTGCTCCTGTCCTTGTTAAACACAGGACTTTTCCTAAGTGCGCTAAACCTGACACAAACCCTAAACAAACTTCCAGAATAGTTAGAGCGTTTGCTTATGTCTCATCTCACACAAAATTAAGGGCTGTAAGAGACGGATATTGTGGGACACAAACTGTGAGTGTGAACCCAAGCAGAAGGCTTTACCTTGGCTTTCTGGTACTTAACACTTAGAGAACTGCACCAAAGAGCAGTCATTTCACTGCCACTATGGAAATAAAGGAAATTAGACATCGCACAACACCAAAAGGAATAAATACGAGTAAACTGAGAAAATTTTAAACCGAGTCACTTTAAGTACTTCTACTTAATATTTGACTGTCAGAGGTAAAAAGTTCAAGAGTTTAAAATGAGAAGGAAAAGAAAAATAGGGACATATTAAACCAGTCTATCATATAATTAAGCAAAACAGCAAAATATTCTGAGAAAATACACAGGCCTATCATCATGTGCAGCAGCCTTCAATTAACATGTTAAGGAAAGAGCCAACTGGCCCGCCTTAAAGGCCACAGTGGCATCTGCATAGCTGACTGAGGAGCCACCAATTATTTCTGTATAAACACACATATACATATAGAATGTATGTGTTCTTATAATGTACAGTGAAAAGGGAAAGCAAAAAAGTTTGAGTCACACTATATTTAATTTAATTGTCTTTAGCTCATAATTTATTAAAGAAGTAGGATTTATTACGGGTCTTCATATTAATTCCACCACATCTCTTATTGCAAATTCTGACAATTTACTATCAATTCTGGCATTTCTTTGCAAGTATCTCTTTTCATGCTAGCCCAGATTCACTTCAAACAGTTGATGATAAACCAGCAATCTGACTGCATGCATGCCAAGAGTAAGTAACAGAAATGTGAAAACTGAGCTAAAAACCTTTGAAGAGAAATTTACTCCATACTAACGTCCCTGGCACACTGTCGTAGGAGCTGTTGGAAGGGCGCAACTTTTATTTCACCTGGCTCACATCTTACTTTATGTTCTCTCTCCTATGACACCATTTCAGAGTCCCTGAACTTGGCTCCTGTCTTTGTGCTGCCACAGCACTCCCAATTACCAACAGCCTATAGGAACCATCAATATAACAAGTGTCCTTGTAGACTGCAAAATCTGAGAACAAAAAATCTTTCAATTTAAAGTGGTAAATTTCATAATTTTATTGTTTAAGCTTCAGCCAAAATAGCATGCTTGAACTAAATTAGCTACTAATAATAATATGCACTCCTACTTGTGAAGCAAAAGAGTAGTTTTCCAACAAAAATGAGTTCTTTTTAATACAATAAATTTTTAAGTTTATCAAGTCAATTGTGAGACTGCTAAACACGTGTTTCTTGTCTCTTAGAAAAATTGCCCATTGCCTGCCTGTTCTGATCAGATGCTAGCAAGCATGGTCTCCACTTTTCATCAGCAAATGTAGCTTCAAGTAAGGAAATGGAAACTAATCTAAACATTTAAAAGATAAAAGATAACTGAATAGCTAAATGTAGTTTGGTATTTGCCCCTAAAGTTAGAAATGTTCATAAACATACTCTATCCTATTAGTTTGGTAAGAGCAGACTCCATTTCAAGTAGCTTTGATTATTCTATTTGTTTTTCTGAGCTATCCAAGTTTATTTTTTCCTTAAAAATATGGACACAGAATTCTATGTAAACAATTTCATTTCCAGACATTTCTATTATACTTAAGTGTTATAAGGTAATACCTTCCAGACAGCTAAAATTCCAAAAAGATGAACTAATAGGTGATAGTGAGACTTTACTGGAGGCAATACTGTCATGTCACAGGCTGGGTTACAGCTGTCTTTTTACAACATTATTCACGTACTAGTCCCCAGCACATTCTAGAGTTCGGCTGTCGAATACAGCAATCACCAGCTACACGTGACTTTCTATTTTAATTCGCTAGAATTAAATTTTAAATTCAGTCTGTCAGTCACACTTGCCATATTTCAAGTGTTTGACAGTCACATGTGCCTGGCGACCACCACACGGGACACCACAGGTGCAGGACATTTCAGACCCTCACTGCGGCACTGCTCTAGAGCACAGAACTGACTCCTGCTTTAGTCTATTCCCTAGAAGGGCAGAGTCTGAGTACTTAAAAGGCTTCTATTTAAATGAGAATTAGGAACCAAAGCTTCATCAGAATTAAACAACAGTCATATCACAATTTCAGGAGCTATTTATCATTCCAGAATTTTAAAAAGTACTACTTAAACGCAAAATGCACAAAGGGTAGAAGTGGAGACTCAGTTGTTACAGAACATAAGTAGTCCTAAAGAAAAAAGTGCTAAAAAGACTGACTTCATTCAAAGGTGCCAAAAGGACATCAATTAAAAATTATGTTCTGAAATGGCAATCTGATTACATAAAAGAAACCAAATTGCATAATAAATACGAGAATCTTTCTGTGTATATATTGTCAGTAGAAGCCCAGCGTTTCATGTAGCACCGCTAGCCCTAGTTGTGCGCCAGTAGTATGTACCTAATTACTGACCTCCGCTGTCTTCAGCAGTGTGTACCTCCAAATGTATGAACTTGTTTCCTACCCGTTTAGACCTTATCCATTTTCACAGTTTAATGCAATCAAGGAAAAATTACCTAATGAAAAGATTCATTCACGTGACAATTTAACAAATCAACTTCTAGATCATTCATTCATTTATTTATTTATTTATTTATTTAGGGGAACCAGGGATTGAACTCAGGCCCTTGCACTTGCCAGGGAAGCTTATTCCACTGAGCCATCTCCCCGGCCCTAGATCATCAATTTATATATCTAAGCACAGAATCAAATATCACGGACATGGATATGACCTGCTTTTCTTTCTTTTTTTTTTTCTGAGAAAAGGTTTTGTTTTGAAGTTTAGGATGGCCTTAACCTCACTATCCAACCCAGGTTGGCCTCAAACTCATGGTGGTCTTCATACCAAGCCTCAGTCTTCCAAGTGTTGGCACTGTAGGTATGTATGCCACCAAGTCTGGCATGATCTGCTTTTCTGGACTGAGTTGAAATAGACTGTGCTCTTTAAGAACTTCATCAGAAAACTATTCTGCTCTAATTTCTGAAGATACTATCCCAGAGCAAAATGGGTATCAACCTAACAGTGCTATGGGTGTGAACAGTGAAATGAGGGGGGAAAAAAAAAAAAACAGAAAGAAATTTTATATAATACCCTACAATTGATAAAACAATTCAACAAAAGAGGCACTTCATTGAAAAATGAAAACTGACTTATTACAAAAATTTAGAAAGATTAAAAATCTAGTACATTCAAATAAAGGTATCTCAGAGAAGTAGTTAATTAAGGCAGCTGCATTTAGAGCATACTTTGTTAAATGGAACTATTTTCCAAAATGTTTGAGTTTTACTGACACATAATTATACATATTTATGGTATAAAATCTTTTTGATTATGCTACAAAATGATTTCTTCTCCACATTAGAGTTTTACAGTCTAAGTCAGAATTGAAAATTTCACTGTAGAAAAAATCCAAGAACTATCAAACACTGTTTTAATGAAAATTATATTTTTAGATGTAAAATTGACAATACTTGTTTTACTACTATATTAAATACTAATATTTACTAATATAAACAATTAATTTAGGATGTGAATAACTGAGTTGTACAAACCAATTAACATAAAGCAGCATATTTAAATATCTTTGGTATAACACTAAAGTATTTAGAATCTCTTTCCAGGTACCTTAGGAAAGATCAGAAAAGTCAACAGCCCCCCTCCCAAGGAGCCCCTGAACTCACCATCCGTAAGATGGCTCCATACAGCCGCAGCAGCACTTTCCGAGGTTCATCGCCCACGGAGGCCATGGTGTCAGGTAGGGAGCACTGGAACAGCATGTTACTGAGGCCACCTCTGTTGGAATCAGAAGACGGTGAGGATTCTGCTGTGAACGTGAACCATGTCCCTCTCTTGGTACATACAGGGATGAGAAGTCGAGCTTATCAAAGAACTCATCTAAGCTCCACACATTCTCTGAGGATAGGTGGAACTTGAATGATGAGCTCCACTTTTCAATTAGTTCCATGAGCCAAATTAAAACCAGAAATTGGGGCTGGGAAGATGGCTTAGTAGAATAAGTGCTTCCCTAGCAAGTGCAAAGGTCTGAGTTCAATCCCCAGTTCTGCCAAAAATAAAACCAGAAATTGGAGTCGGGGAGATGGCTCAGTAGAATAAGCGCTTCCCTGGCAAGCACAAGGGTTGAGTTCCATCCCCAGTTCTGCCAAAAATAAACAAAAACAAAAACAAAAAACCCAGAAATGCCCACTCTGTTTTTCTAAGTGTAGAGTTATGGAAGTTTTTTTGGTGTGTTTGTTTGTAAATAAAACTGCCTGTGTATATCAAGAGAATGAGAAAAACCAAAGAGGAACCTTCCCGGCCAAGGAGGTGGTTCAGTAGAATAAGTGCTTCCCTGGCAAGGGCAAGGGCCAGGGCCTGAGTTCAATTCCTGGTTCTGCCAAAAAAAAAAAAAGAGGACCCTCCTCAGCACTAGTAATAGGGACATTCTACAATGCAGTTCTTTAGGCTTATATTCTTTCAGAAAAAGATTTCTATTCTAGAAGTTCATCTCCTGGGGTTTGCCTGTTGTTTTTTGCTATAGTGCCGGGATGGAACCTAGGACCCTGTGCTCACGCTTACTAGCAAGAACTCCATCACTGAGCTACACCATCAGCCCCACCATTATACTCTGGTAATTACCCTAGAAAATCTTGAGGAGGGGCAGGGAGACAGCTCAGTAGAATAAGTGCATGCCTGGCAAGCGCAAGGTCCTGAGTTCAATCCCTGGTACTGCAGAAAAAACAAAGAAAAAATCTTGGGGCAAGCCAGTGTACTAATGCACATCTATAATCCCAGCCATTCAAGAGGATGAGGCAGGAGGATCCCAAGTTAAGGTCAAAAAGATATTGGGGCAATATTCAAACTTTCTTCTCTAGGCTTCCCACTTAGTGTGTGGTTCTAAGTACCTTTTCTCTGCTAGTGTTAGTAAAAATTCTACAAGTGAGTATGAGTCTCTTCAAAAATCTTGCAACATTACCTACTTGTTGGAGCTCTCCATGAAGCCCAAAGAGACCTCAATATCCTACAATCAAATTCAGCTATCTATCAAGACCAAAAGCAAGTTACAGAGCCATTTACACAGGAAACAACCCTGGGACAAACTATCTGCCTGTGTAGAAAATGATCAGCCACAGAAGGTTAGTTATGCAATAAATGCAGAATACAAAATACTACACAAGCAGAAGTAACAGATAAGAGGTACTTCAGCTGTAGTAGACTTCAGAGTCCCCAAATTCTATTCTTATCTAGTCAATAAATTTTATTAACTATTAACATAAGCAAAGCACTGTGCTAGAAAACAGAGCAACACCAAAGTCAAAACATGAAGCCACACACCAGTAATCCCAGCATGCTGAAAGGTTGAGGCAAGAGTTATTTTAAGTATGAGGCCAGCCAAGGCAATTCAGTGACCAGTGAGACCCTGTCCCAAAAACTAAGCCAGACATGGCTCTGACCAAGGAGAAAGGGAGAGGGTGAAGAAGCGGATGAGGGAGAAGGAGAGGAAGGAGAGGGAGGAAAGGGACAGGGAGGAGAGGGAGAGAAAGACTGATTTTACTAGAGATTGAACCCAGCAAGGCCTTCAAACTGAGCTACATCCACAGCCCTTTCTTGTTTATTTTGAGACAGCACAAAATCCCAGCACAAAAACAGGAAGATTGCCTCAGGTTTAAGGCCAGATTGGGCTACACAGTGAGTTCAACGACAGAACCACACAGCAAAAATAAAAAATAAAAGGGGGACAAAAAATGAAAATAAAAAGGGTAGCTCAGTGCCAAGACCCATAAGTTCACTCTCTAGTAGTACAAAAAAGCCCAGCTGAAACATGCTCTAGTCTTTCCCTTCAAGAGATCTCTGCTCTACCAGGTGCAGTTGTTGTGCATACCTGTAAACCTAGCAAATGGAGAGGCTGAGGCAGGAGAATTAAAGTTTGAGGCCACCCAGGCAATTTAGCAAGGTCATGTCTCAAAGCTAGCTAGAGATGTAGCTCAGTAGTGCAGCTCCTGGATTTGATCTCCCGTACTGTTAAAAGAAAGAAAAGAAAAGAGGAAGGAAAAAGAAAAACTTCTAATGGAGAGGAAAGACACAAAACTCTATGAAACAGCACTGATTTTTCTTACACTTCTAGTGTTCAGAAGTCTGAAAACAAATTTTGTTTTCTTTTAGTTTTTTGAGACAGGGTCTCCCAGTGTAGTTCAGGCTGGCTTGGACTTACTTTACAATGTAGCCCAGGCTGGCTGAAACCTCATGGTGACCATCCTGCCTCAGCCTCCAGAGTGCTGGGATTACAAGTATGCACGACCATGTTTGGCTTGAAAACACATTTTATAATGAATGGTTAAAATTAAAGGATTGGCAGAGCCATTGGTCAACACACAGAAAATACTGTTAAATGGAAAGGGATGCTGACTGGACCTTAATAAGGGCTATTACTGGGGAAAAAGGATCACTGTTTGATAGGGATGGGATTTCTTTTTTGATCTTGTATTTATTTGGCGCAGGGTCTCACTATACAGCTCAGACTCGTAGTAATCATCTTGTCTCAGTCTCCCCAGTGCTGTGATTACAGGCATATGCCACCACGCCCAGTTTCAGTGGCTGGCACAGCAAGCCCAGGATTCCAGGGCCAGCATGGCATGCAGTACCAGGGACCAAACCTGGGTCTTTGTGCTTCCCGGGCAGGCACTTAGAGTGCTGAGCTATCTCCCTAGATCCCAGGAATGAGATTTTAGCTTGGGAAGAAAAACTTCATGCACATTACAATAATGTGCACATGTTTAACACCACTGAACTTAAAAACAATTAAAATGGTAAAGTTCAAGAAAGGTAGGGGCTGGGGAGATGGCTCAGTAGAATAAGTGCTTCCCTTGCAAGCACAAGGGTCTGAATTTAATCCCCGGTTCCGCAAAAAAAAAAAAAAAGGTAAATTTCATGGAGTTTGAGGCCACCCCTTGGCAATCCTGCCAGATTTTTTCTCTGAGGGAGAGGCAGAGAGGGGGAGGAGGAGGAGAGGAGGAGCAGGGGACAGGGAGGGGAGGGGGGGAGACTAATTTACTAGAGATTGAACCCAGCAAGGCCTTCAAACTGAGCTACACCCACAGCCCTTTTTTGTTTATTTTGAGACAGCATCTTGCCAAGTCACTAAATGGCCCAGCTGGAATTGAATTTGGGATCCACTGGCCTCAGCCTCCCACAGTACTGAGATTCTAAGTGTATGCAACTATTTCCTGTCTTCTTTCTCTTTTTGTGGTATTAGAGATTAAATCTAGGCATGCTCAGCTCCATCTCCATCTCCCCCCCCCCCAGTACTGGGGATTGAACTTAGGACCCTGAGCTTGCCAGGCAGGCACTTATTCTACTGAGCTATCTCCCCGGCCCCATCCCCATTTTTTAAAAATTTTATTCTGAGACAAGAACTCAGTCAGGGGGCTGGTGAGATGGCTCAGTGGTCTAAAGCACCTACTTAGAACAAGCCTGGCAAAGCACAGGGACCGCAGTTCAATCCCCCAGCACCACATGCCAGTCAGCCCTGCCCCCAGGTGGGCTGAGCTGGCCACACACAAAAATAAATAAATAAATAAATAAATAAACAAACAAACAAAAAACTCAGTCAACTGCCCAGGCTAGCCTCAAACTTGTTATGCTCATACCTCAACCTCCCAAATAGCTGGGATTACAGATTTGTGCCACTACTCCTAACAAAACCTTGTCTCTTAAAGTGCTAATAAACACAACGTGCTACAACATGAATCTTAAAAACTTTTCACTAACTAAAAAGAGCTATTCACAAAACTCTACATATTACATGACCACACTCATATGAATGTCCCAAACAGGGCATCTATAGCAACTGAAAGTGCATTAGTGGCTGCCTCGAGACTAGGAATGGGAGGGGAGAGGGAGAAGGTGGCAACTGAAAAAGACAGATTTTCCTTTTGAGATGATGGAAATGTTCTACAATCGACTGGGGAGATGGCTCCATGTATCTGTGAACATACTAAAAAGCACTTAATTGTATACTTTAAATGGTACAGTAGTGAAGTACAGCATGATAAAGTTTTTTTTAAAGCAACATGATTTTTTTCTTAGCCACTTAAAAAAAACTAAATGTGCTTCTAGACAATTTCCCCAAATTTAAATACATCATAATTAAGTTTTCTGCTATCCCCAGGGCAGCAATTCCTCCAAGTAGTTTATCAGAATCCCCAGCCACATCCAGTCAACAACCTACATGGGCTTCTGGTTACCAAGCAACAGCACAGGGATTATATCCAAGTTAAAAGCCCTTGTTTTTCTTCTTGTCACATACTCTTGAATGCCCAAATAAATGCCAGAGCAAACAGATGAGCTACTGTTCTAAACTGTGTGACGTGATGTGAAGTTTGTCCCCAACTCCTACACAGAAGGAAGGAAGGCTAGTGTGGCCAAAACAAGCTCATAACCTGGAGATCCTTCATCTATTGTGTTCTCTTCACTCTCTGTGGTTCATAGGCCTTAATGAGTAAGCTGTCAATTACTGTTTAGTAAAAGCCAGAATGAGGGGCTGGTAAGATGGCTCAGTTGTCTAAAGCACCTACTTAGAACAAGCTTGGCAAAGCGCAGGGACCGCGGTTCAATCCCCCAGCACCACATGCCAGCCAGCCCCGCCCCCTGGTGGGCTGAGCTGGCCACACACACACACACACACACACACACACAAATAAATAAATAAATAAATAAAAAAGAATAAGTGCTTGCCTGGCAAGCACAAGGGCCTGAGTTCAATCCCAGGTTCCACCAAAATAAATAAAGTTAAAAAAAAAAAAAAGTCAGAATGAGGCAAAGTCTTTGGCACCAATGCCTGAAACTCCTTAAAAAAAAAAAAAGCCAGTGATCAATGAGTCAAATATGATGGCCAGGAATAAGATGAATCCAGGTATATGAGGGAGTGTTTGTAATTCTTCTAATAAACTTGCTTTTCCTTATTTCCCATTTTTTCTTCAGTAAGTTAGTGAGATGCTGTCTCAAAACATACACACATACATACGTGCATACATACACATGCATGCATGGGAACACAACAGTCTGGGTTTGATGCCCAATATGACCCTAGACACAGACAAAGACACAGACACAGACACACACACACACACACACACACACACACACACACACACGAGACAGAGAGAGACAGACAGACAGACAGACAGACAGAGGAAGAAAGAGAAAGATAAAACAGGCTTTGAAGTCTAGTCCAGAGAGTCCTGTGTCTGCACAGATGATGATGATGCCTCTGACCTTGGCCACATTCCTCGGTGCCTCTAAACCTACAGCAGCAGAATTTAATAGATTCTTGTTCGGATCCCATGACACGTCAGCTGTTCACTGTGAGCATCAACTGCAGAGCAAAGGTTAATTTTGAGAGGCCACAGAAAGGAGCGTAAAGCTCCAAGTCAGTTCCTCCACTCTAGGGCAACTCAAGCCCAGCCCTGCTAACACTTGGGGCAGGATGACTTTGGTGAGGGAAGGAGGCGGCTATTCTCTGCAGGAGTTCAGAAGTGTCCCTGCCCTTTACCCACGAGATGCCAGTTGTACCTCTACCACACTGTGACAATCAAATCTGTGCCCAGTCATCATATGACGCCAGGGGAAAGGACACAAATCACTCCCATTTGAAAACTACTCTAGGGGCTGGAGAGATGGCTCAGTGGTCTAAAGCACCTACTTAGAACAAGCTTGGCAAAGCATCGGGGACCGCGGTTCAATCCCCCAGCACCACA
>NW_004524594.1:20559289-20563529 GCF_000260255.1 Octodon degus | reverse complement strand
GTGTGTGGCCAGCTCAGCCCACCAGGGGGGCGGGCGGGCCGGCATGTGGTGCTGGGGGATTGAACCGAGGTCTCTGTGCTTTGTTTGAGCTTAGCTTGTTCTAAGTAGGTGCTTTAGACCACTGAGCCATCTCACCAGCCCCCCTCCTCTGACTTTTAATACTTTCTCTGCAATTTTTATTTTCTCCTCCCCAACATTCAAACATCAATCTATCTCTAGCTTGACTTCCAACTCATAATTCTTTCCACTGTGCATTCAACATAATGTTTTCCTGCTGATTCACCAACAGCAGCAGCACCCTTTTCCTACTCACCATGGTTCTTCTTATCTCCAAAGCTAGGTCCACTCTCCATCTTCCAAATTCTTTCCTCCTTTAAGGTGTTTTCAAATACAAGTCTTCCTCTGTGCCCTACTCTATGGCAATCTCCTCTCCTAACTCCCAGCTTTTACTCTCTCTCCTGCAAAGCACCCCAAACCATTTCCTAAAATGCAAATTTCAAGCCCTACTCCTTAGCATCCTTGTATCCTAGTAGCCCAACTGCCTACCCTTCCCACTTGAAAGGTCCTTCTACTTTTCAGAGCTCAATACTCCCACCTTCTCAAAACTCCCAGTCCTTGCTTTTTGATTGATTTAGCATTACCCTAGGCTACTGCAATACTCCATAAAAGGAGCACTAAGCACACCAAGTGAGATGTGTAAATATATTGTGAAAGAGGTGGAGATTACAATCTCAGTAAGGAAAGCTAAAGATAAAGCTTGTCCCCAGGCACAGTCTAAAGGGTGAGACTCTGGAGAAATCATTTGGAGGGAAAACCTGGAGGGAGAATAGAAGTCGGCGGAAGGACACATGCAACACAGAGTAAGTACGGAAAACCACTCTGGCTGAGGTTGTAGCTCTTCAGCAGAGGAATTGCATGCTTAGTATGTGGGAGGCCATATATTCAATTCCCAAGACTAAATAGAAAATAGTAATAATGTACCACACAAATTTCTGCTTTTTAGCCTGGCATATAAAATGCATGAAAAGACTGAGCATGATGGCACATGCCTGTAATGCCAGCATTGGGGAAGATGAAACAGGAGAATCACTATGAGTCTAAGCTGCATAGTGAGACTCTGTACCAAATATATTAAATACATAAATAATAAAATAAAACATGTCAAGAAGGCCCAAGCATGGTTGTACACACACGTAATCCCAGCACTCTGGAAACCTGAAGCAGAAAGATCACAGGTTTGAGACTAGCCGGGGCAACTTGGTGTCTTAGTAAGTTTCCGTCTCAAAAAAAAGGACTAGTGATACAGTTCAGTGCAAAGGGTCTGGGATTCAAACCTCAGTATTATAGGCAGGAAAATAGCTTGAAAAAGCCACTTGATCCAAAGCTACATTGGGGGAAAATCAATTCTTGGATCTTTAACTACTGGAATGAAGTTAGAGAGCAGAATGCACTTTTAAAACTGAATAGGCAGTCAGAGATGGAATGACACCATGAGAGCAGAAACTGCCATGGGAACCAGTGTGGAGCAGGAAAATCTGTAAAACAACTAAAAAATTGCTGAGTGCTCACTGTGAACAACACATTCCAAAACTTCTGGGGAGGCCAGGTGTGGCGGCACCTATCATCTCAGACTCTAAAAGACTAAAAGGCAAAAGGACTGCAAGGCAGAGCACAATGTGGGTAATTTAGTGACTTTCTAAGACTCTTACCTCAAAAAATTTTGAACCAGGTGTGGTGCTACATACTTGTAATCCTAGACTCAAGAAGCAGAGTTCAAGGGCAGCCTGGACTATATAGTAAATCAAGGCCAGCCTAGAATACATAATGAGACTCTTGTCTCAAAAAAAACAGACGGTAAGTCATTTTATTTTAAGAAGGGTCTGGGATACAGTTCATAGCAAAGATCCAGGGTTCAAGCCCTTAGTGCCTAAAATAAACAAACAAACAAACAAAAAAAAACCCTGAGGGGGGCCGGGGAGATGGCTCAGTGGAATAAGCGCTTGGAAGCGCAAGGACCTGAGTTCAATCCCTGGTTCTGCAAACAAAACAAAACAAAACAAAACAAAACAAAACAAAACAAAACAAAACAAAACAATCCTGGGGGACCAATGGAGTCCCAAACTTTCTTTTACCTCCTAAAGCCCCATCAAGTCTTCACAGTGAGTGCTGAAAGGAAAAAAAATCTTTTCATGCTCCCAGCAGATGGAGAGGAAAAGAAAGCTCTATTTTTTTTTTTTTGTATTTTAGGGAAGGGTCTACAGGGTGTTCAGAGTCTTAATGATCTGTCTGCCACCGCACCCAGTCTCAATTGTCTCAGTGTGCCCCGGGGCTGGGCCAGCAGGGTCAGCAGGCAGGCCCAGAGATCCAGCCCTGGCCCCCACACCTGCTTGCAGGCATTTTAAAGAAAGCATTTTCAAACACAGCCAAGCATGGTGTTATATTTCTGTAATGCCAGCACTTAGGAAGCTGAGGAGAATCAAAAGTTCAGTTCCCAACTGAGCAACTAATTTAATAAAAACCTATCCAAAAATCAATCAATCAATCAATCAATCTCACTGCAAAGGCCTTGCCTTCAATTCCCAGTGTCAAAAAAACAAAACAAGGAAAAGAAAAGCACCTCCCCCACCTTCAAAAAACAAACAAACAAACAAACAAACAAACAAAAACCACAGTCTTTTTTAATTGTCTGTCTGCCCTCAGGAAAACTATTTTGTCAGTGCCTAATCTGCTGTGGTTCCCCAGAGCCTAACTGGGGTAAGGGAAATATACTACTCATTGTAAGGCAGGCAGAAACTGGCAAGTACTGGTGAAGTTCCTGGTCTAGGAGCCCCATCTCATTGTCTTATTTTTCTCTCACTGCTGAGACAAAATGCCCAACACCCAAAGTTAAAGGGAGAAAGGTTTATGTAGCTCAGTCTTCTAGAGGTTTCAGGTGGCTCAGCAGAGGGGCAACATAGAAGAGAACCCATTCATGATAAGCAGAAGACCACAAAAGCAAGCAAGCAAGGGAGAAGACAAGCCTCTTTCTAGCCCTCATATTATATCTAGGGTCCTGGGATTAGGGTGGTACAAAACTGATTAGTGGACTGTTTAATAATCACTCTTAATCTAGCATCCTTAAGCCTAGCATTGCACCATGAATCGATCACACAATTTAGATTCAATCAGCCATCTGTGAAAAAACCCCACTCAGGACTGCATGAGGCTTTGGTGGGACATTTGAACACAAACCATAGCACTCAAAGACTAAAAGCTAATTCATACAACTATAAGGTCAACAATCAGAATTCAACTAATATAATCTAACATGTCAACAAGCCACTTTCATCATAGTGAAAGAAACAATGAAAGAGCTTCTCAGAATGAAATCGGGGCATTACAGTAGTAAGCACTTGTTGAGCTGCTGGATTAGAACTGTAGTCACAGCCATTTGGTTAAGCTCATCTGAAACAATCTAAACAACTGGAAAACTCTTGTGTTCAGAGGCTCAAAAGGTTACTGGACTCAAGGGCCGGCCAGATAGCTTAGTGGATTAAAGCACCTGCTTAGGCAGACACAGGGACCAGGGTTGAATCCCCAGCTTGCCATGCCAATCCTGCCCCCAGGGTGTGCTGAGATGGCAATTGAGACTGGGCATGGAAGGTTGAAAACAGAAGACTCACTACGAGTCTGATCTGTAGTGGGACCCTGTACTAAATACAAAAAAACCAAAAAGGTTACTGGACTCTTACTTTTATGGAGATTTTTGATTCTGCTTATACATCCTTGTCTTCATCTTCTATCAGGCATGTGGCTCCCTTCTTTGCAGCACGTAAGCTCCCACTTCTCCTGCCTTCCTGAGAACAATGATTCAGTGCCATCTGAACTCATGTCTCCAGAGCTATGATTTCCACAATCCCACCCCTACAAGTTATTTTTCATGTCTGCCATTTTCACTTCAGAATGACCAGCAGTACAAAGATGTAGAAAAGATATTTGACAAAATCTAGCACCCATTCATGATAAAAAGTAAACTCTCAGATAAGGAATGGCATGGAACTTCAGCTTGATAAGGAAAACCACTGGTGGGGCTGGGAAGATAACTCAGTAGAATAAGCCCTTACCTGGCAAACACAAGGTCCTGAGTTCAATCCCCGGTACAGAAAGAAAGGAAAGGGGCTGGTGAGATGGCTCAGTGGTCTAAAGCACCTACTTAGAACAAGCTTAGCAAAGCACAGGGACCGTGGTTCAATCCCCCAGC
>NW_004524594.1:20546907-20558597 GCF_000260255.1 Octodon degus | reverse complement strand
AAAAAAAAAAAAAAAAAAAAAGAAGAAGAAGAAATGAAGACGAAATCAAAATGGACACCACCAAAATTCAGAAGATTATTAGCAACTACTTAAAAACTTGTACTCCAATACACTGGAGAATCCAAAAGAAATGAATAGATTCCTAGATATATATAAATTATTCAACAGAAAAAAATTATTCAACAGGCAATAAAATTAAAACAGTAATAACCTACCAACTAAGAAAAGCCCAGATGCAGATGGATTCAATGCTGAATTATACAAGAATTTCAGAGCAGACCTAACTGGCACTGCTGCTTGAACTAACGAACTCCAAAGGAATTCTTGGAAGATAGCACTACTCTTGATTCCAAAACCAGATAAAGATCCAACAGAAACAGAGAACTGCAGGCCAATCTCTTTAATGAATATAGATGCAAACATCCCAGTAAGATACAGATACAACACACTGTACTAGCAAGCAAAAATGAATGCAGCAAATCATCAAAAAGATCATGACAAATCATGACCAAGTAGGCTTCAGTCAAGGGACCCAAGAGTGGTTAAATATGCACAAATCATAAATGTAATACATCACATAACCAGAGACAAGGTAAAAAATCACATGATCGGGGGCCAGGGAGTTAGCTCAGTAGAATAAGCACTTCCTTGGCAAGCGCAAGGGCCTGAGTTCAATACCCGGTTCAGCAAAAAAAAAAAAAAAAAAAATCACATGATCTCAATAGATGCAGAAAAAGCCTTTGACAAAAATCCAACAACATTCATGACAAAAACCCTTAAAATACATAAGAAGGATCTTATCTCAATCTGATAAAAGTCATTATGACAGGGGCTGGTGAGATGGCTCAGTGGTCTAAAGCACCTACTTAGAACAAGCTTAGCAAAGCACAGGGACCGCGGTTCAATCCCCCAGCACCACATACCACATGCCAGCCAGCCCCGCCCCCTGGTGGGCTGAGCTGGCCACACACACACACACACACACACACACACATAAATAAATAATTTTTTTTTAAAAAGTCCTTTATGACAAATAATGGCCAACATCATATAAATGGGGAGAAGATGAAAGCATTCCCTCTAATTTCAGGTACAAGACAAGGATGTTCACTATTACCACTACTGTTCAATATAGTATTTGAAACATTAGCCACAGCAATCAGACAAGATGAAGAAATGAAAAGGGATATATATATATATATATATATATATATATATTTACAATGGCATCAAGAAAAATTAAATACTTAGGAATTAACCTAATAAAGGAAGCAAAACCCCTCTACAATAAAAACGACAGCACTCTGAAAAATGGAGATCAAAGAGGTCATCAGAAAATGGAATGATGAGGGCCGGGGAGATGGCTCAGTAGAATAAGCGCTTCCATGGCAAGAGCAAGGGCCTGAGTTCAATCCCCAGTTCTGAAAAAAATGGAATGATTTAAAAAATAAAATAAAGGCCAGGCACAGTGGCACACATCTGTAATCCCAGCACTCAGGGGCTGAGGCAGAAGCATTGTTTCAATTTTGAGACCTGCTTGGGTCTCAAAAGTGAACTCAAGGCCAGCTTGAACTGCACAGAGACATCCTGCCACAAAAAGACAAAAAAATTGAATGATATTCCCTATTCGTAGATAGACAGAACCAATAGCTAAGATAGCTGTACTTCAAAACTGATATACAAATTTAACATAATCCCAAACAAACTAGAACTAGAAAAAACAATCCAAAATAGCAAAAGCAATCCTGAGTAATAAGAGCAAAGCAGGAGAGAACAAAACAGAGCAGGGGCCAGGGAGATGGCTCTGTGGAGTAAGCGCTTCCCTGGCAAGCACAAGGGCCTGAGTTCAATCCCTGGTTCCCAAAAATAAATAAATAAATAAACAAAACAGAGCAAAGCAGGAAGCGTCACAATTCCACACTTCAAATTACAGTAGTAGGCCAGGGATATAGCTCAGCAGCATAGCAACTGCCTTGAATGCCTGGTCCCGAGTTTTGAGTCCCAGTACTACCTCCCCAAAAAAAAACAACATAAAAAATTACAGTTCGTACACCTCAGTGCACCAACTTAATTTGTTCCATGATTTCAGGAAAGATGCCACATATGTGTTTGTGTAGAAAAGCTGGTGTTAGAGTTGTCATCTGATGTAGAATTCTCAAGCAAAAACAAGATTTTGCCAAATGCTTTTGTTTGCAAACCAAATTGTTCACCAAAAAAAAAAAAAAAAAAGTGTTCATAAACTGAGGTACCACTATATATTCCAAAGCCACAACTGTAAAAACAGCATAGTACTGGCACAAATACGGTCATGAAGATCAACAGAACAGAGGATGCAGAAATAACTCCAGGCACATCTGGCTATCTGATCTTTGACAAAAAGAGCCAAAAACATACACCAGAGGAAAGACAGCCTCTTTATTAAATGGTGTATGAAAAACTAGCTATCCACATGCAGAAGATTGAGACCCAGCATGTACTAAACTACAGTTACAATGGATCAGGGTTGGGGTTGGTGAGATGGCTCAGTGGTCTAAAGCACCTACCTAGAACAAGCTAAGCAAAGCACAGGGACCATGGTTCAATCCCCCAGCACCACATGCCAGCTAGCCGTGCCCCCCCTGGTGGGCTGAGCTGGCCACACACACACACACACACACACACACATAAATAAATAAAATTTATTTTTTTAAAAAAATGGATCAGGGACAGGGAGATAGCTCAGTGGACTAAGTGCTTGCCTGGCAAGTGCAAGGTCCTGAGTTCGATCCCTGGTACCGGAGGGAAAAAAAAAAAGTTTGGAAAGCACAAGGTCCTGAGTTCAATCCCTGGTACCACCTAATGAATAAATGGATCAAAGATCTAAGTGTTAAAACAGAAACAACCCGCTGGAAGATAAACTAGATAAAACTAGTTTCAACATCTCTGGCTAGGGCTGATGAGATAGTTCACCAGACTAAGCACCTGCTTAGGCAAGTGCAAAGACTGGGGTTCGGGGCACCACATGCTGCACTGGCCCCACCCATGGGCCCAGGGTAGCACACACCTATAATCCTAGCACTGGGGAGGCTGAAAACAGGAGGATCACAAGCCTGAGTGGGCTAGTGAGACCCTGTACCAAAGACATAATTTTTTTTTTCCCTGAGAAACTGGGGATTAAACTCAGGCCATTGCGCTTGCAGGGAAGCACTTATTCCACTGAGCCATCTCCGCGGGCCCGAAAGACATAAATTTAAAACAAAAACAAAATCTCCGGCCACTAGAGAAATGGAAATTAAAACACTGTAACTCCATCCTACTTCACAAAGAATGGTTCTCATCAATAAATCAAACAAGGAAAAAAAAGAAAAGAAAAAAAAAAAACAAAAAAACAAGAGCTGACCAGATAGCTCAGCGGACTAAAGTACCTGCTTAGGGGCGCAGGGACCCTGAGTTTGATCCCAGTGTACCATGCCAGCCCGACCCTGGGGCACACTTTCCTCAAAAAACGAAAAGTAGACATTTCTTTTTATTTTTCTTTTTTTGAAAAGTAGAAAAAAAGGGGCCGGGGAAATGGCTCAGTGGAATAAGCGCTTCCCTGGCAAGTGCAAGGGCCTGAGTTCAATCCCGGTTCCACCAAAAAAACAAAAACAAAAAACAAAAAAAAGTAGAAAAAAAAAAAGAAAAGCAGAAATTTCATTCAACCAGCTGCTATTTCCCTTCTAGTTATCTCCTCAAAAGAGTTAAAGCCACAATGATAATGTAATGATACATGTATATTCATTATTTACAGTATCATAATTCACAATAGCTAAATCTTCATTTATACACTTTTTTTTTTTTTTTTTCCAGAACCAGGGATTGAACTCGGGCCCTTGCACTTGCCAGGCAAGCGCTTATTCTACTGAGCCATCTCCCCAGCTCAATACACGTTTTTTTTTGGGGGGGGGTACCAGGAATCAAACTCAGGACCTTGCCCTTCACTAGGCAGGCACTTGTGCCACTGAGCTATATCCACAGCCACAATAGCTAAAACTTAGAGGTGATTTATATGCCTAGCAATAGACAAATGGATAAAGGAAATGTACTATTTTATACAATGGAGTACAACTTTCCAATAAAGAAGAATAAACTTGAGACATTTATAGAAAAATAGATGAATCTTGGGACCATAATGTTAAATGAAATAAATCAAACACACAAGCTTAAGTATTACATGATTTCTCTTATATAAGAAACTAAAAATATAAAGAGCAAAATAAAAGATAAAAGGAAATAAGGAGCTAACATTTTTGCAAATGGAAAGGGACCAGGAGATGGAAGAATGGGGGTGGGAAAGGAGAAGAAGGAGATATGGAGCAACAGGAACTCTCATTGACTTTGGGAATGCAAAATGGTGGTACAACCACTTTGTAAGACAATTTCACAATTCCTTAGTTTGTTTTTTGTGGTACTGGGAATTGAACTCAGAACCTTGAGCTTGCCAGACAAGCACTTATTCTACTGAGCTATCTCCCTGGCCCTGCAATTCTTTATAAAACAAAACATAAAATTCTTACCAGGCTGGTGAGATGGCTCAGTGGTCTAAAGCACCTACTTAGAACAAGCTAAGCCAAGCAAAGCACAGGGACCGCGATTCAATCCCCCAGCACCACATGCCAGCCAGCCCCACCCCCTGGTGGGCTGAGCTGGCCACATACACACACACAAATAAAAAAATTTAAAAAATAAAAATAAAAAATAAAAAAAATAAAATTCTTACCAGATGACCAGCAATTACCTTCCTTGGTATTTACCCAAATTAACTGAAACCTTACAACCACACAAAATCCGACATATATATTTAAAATTATTTTACTGATAATTGCCAAAACTTAGTGTTAACCCAGACATCCTTTGGTAGATGAATGGATGAACAAACTGGTCCATCCACAGAGGAGGTACTAGTCAGCAGGAGGATTGTGATTTCAAATCCAGCCTGGGCAAATCACCTACTTGCCAAGACCCTGTCTCACAAAATTAAAAAAAGGGCTGAGGGTAGAATTCAGTGTAAAGGCCTGGGCTCAATCCCTAGCACTGCAGGAAAAAAGAAAAGGTAAACCCTACTATAAATTATGGACTCTGAGTGCTGATGATGCACCATAGGGATCACTCTGCTGAGAGATGCCGGTAATGGGGGAGGCTGGGGAAGAGCCAGGGATGTACAGGAAGTCTGTACTTCTGCTCAATTTTGCTATGAACCTAAAACTACTCTGAAAAATGAATTAGGCATGATGGCACATGTCTGTAATTCCATCACTAGGATAGGCTGGCAGGAGGACTGCAAGGTCAAGGCGTGCAGCTATATAGCAAGTGCAAGGGTGATCTGGACTACATGGTGAGATTTTTTTTTTTTTTTTTTAATTATTTATTTATTTTTATTTATTACATTTATTTATTGTGTGTATGGCCAGCTCAGCCCACCAGGGGGCGGAGCCGGCTGGCATGTGGTGCTGGGGATCGAACCGCAGTCCCAGTGCTTTGTCAAGCTTGTTTCAAGTAGGTGCTTTAGACCACTGAGCCATCTCTCCAGCCCCATGGTGAGATCTTGTCTCAAAAGAAAAAAATAAAGAAAAAGCCAAAAATAAGAGTCAATGCAGGGCCAGGGAGAGAGCTCAGTAGAATAAGTGCTTGCCTGGCAAGAGCAAGATCCTGAGTTCAATCTCCAGTACTGAGAAAAAAAAAAAAAAAAAGTCAATACAACACACAAAAGAAAACTACTCAAAAATTTAATTTTTCTTAAAAAGCAAAGTGTATACTTAGCTGTGTAAGGCCCTGCATGCAATTCCTAGTACCAAAAGAAGTAAGCCATCCAACAAACTAAATCTTTGCAGAAACAGTACTACAGTGCTACAACCTTACCTTAAAAATAAAACTGTTGGGGCTAGGGAGATGGCTCAGCGGAATAAGCACTTCCCTGGCAAGCGCAAGGGTCTGAGTTCAATCCCCGGTTCCGAAATAAAAAAAACCCTGTTATTTCTGTTCATACATGCGACAAAATGTAGTCTTTTTGTAAAGAAAGACATTGTAATAAGTCTCAAAACTGTAATCTAGAATCAATTCAACTATGTACTTAAAATGAAAAATAAAATAGGGAATTTTGGAATGATTTTCCCCAAAAATTTTAATAGCACCATATGACACAATTTGCTTCGTGTTTCAGATTTACTGTTTAATGTTGGAAAAACACCTCAAGACTTCACAAGTCTCCTTAAGGTGCTACCTTTAATTCTTTTTTTTTTTTTTTCAGGTGCTATCTTTTGATATAGCTGATTTTTCCTACACCTATGGTATCATCCTATTCATGGAGTTGCTTTTCTTTGTTCCCAAGTGTCCATGGGATATAATGCGGCAAGAGATATGTGAAACTTTTTTAAATCCTTTTTTCATTAAACTTCATGAAATTTTACATCAACTTCATTTCACTTTGCAACTGATGAGAGGGGTTTTCTTGTTTTGTTTTATGTATGTGGTTCTAGGGATTAAATTCTGGACCTTCCCAGTGAAATACATCTCCACCACTTTAATTTGTTTTTTAATTTGAAAGCAGTCTTGCTAAATTAGTAAGTTCCCCAGGCTTTGCTCAAAATTTCAGTTCTACCTCAACTTCCTAGAGCCCTGGGACTATAGGTGTGCCCCACCAATGTCAGGCTTTGTGACTGTTTCAGTAATCAATGTGGGCTGGGGCTGTATCTCAGTGGTACAGTACAACCATAGCAATCATCAATGAAAATAATAACAAACCTTTGATCTGAAAGACAGGGAAAGGGGTTAGCAGTACAGCCCAGTAGTGCAGCCTTGCCTTGAAGGCACAAGGCTTTGGGTTCATCCCCAGCATGGCAAAGCAAAAACAAAAAAACTCACAGCCCCCAACAAAGCCCAAACACATAGGGAGAGAAAATTAGTGTTGTGATGGACAGGTATGGACAGGCAGCCAACTAGGCACCCAGCTGTTATACGGTAAAGAAATCAACTGAGGCAAAAAACGACCATTAGTACAGAATGCCAGCATGGGCCAGAGGGTCTTCCAATGCTGCAGATACTAGGTGAACATGAAATATCACTAGGAATTCAACCTAACAAGAAAGTGGAATGCATAAGCACACATACAAACACATATAAGTGCTGTGAAGTCAAGGCTTGTATCTATGAAGTGGTAGGGAGAAAATACAGATAGGAAAAAAATTCATTCCATTTCAGCCAGGGAAAGTGGCACATGCCTATATGCCCAACACTCTGGGAGGCTGAGACAGAAAGACAGCAAGTTTGAACTCAAACTGGACAACTTAGGTGAGAGCCTGTCTCAAAAGTGAAGAATAAACAAAAGTCTGGGGATGCAATTTTGTGAGAAAGCCCTTGGTACAGTCCACAGGACCACCAAAAAACAACAACAAAAAAAAAAAAAACGGTTCTCGACAAGTTAGGCCTTGAAGGAGGAACTCTAAAAGCAGGCACCAGGGGAAACACTGCCAAGCAGAGGGTAGGTGCAAAGAAAGGCCTGGTAACTGAAAACACAAAGCTCATTCAGAAAATGCACGGTTCAGTGGAACTAGCTCCATGTTAAGTCCTTAAAGTTTAGGGGAAGATGTGACTTTTTTAAAACAAGGACAACAAAGAACCCCTCAAAAGCCAAGCACAGGGCTGGGGATATGTTAGTAGTACAGCATCTGTCTGACAAATGCATGGTTCTGAGTCTGAATCCTTATATTAAAAAAAAAAAAAAAAGCCAGACACAGGCCCAAGTATAGACCTGGCAAATAAGTGTGAATTTTCTTCCCTAAAGGAGCCACAGATACAATGAATGATATTTGAGAAATACCTGGCAATAGGATACAGAGTGAACTAGGGGAGAAATACATGAAGCTCAAAGCCCCAAAGGCACCTGCTGCTACAGTGTCTGAGCAAGAATGGCAGACAGTTGGCACCTTCACCAGACCTCAGTTACCACAGTGCAGAAGGGATACTGGGGGGAATGTAGAGTCAGAAATGATCCTGGGGGTTTGGGCCAGACTGCAGCTAATAATGCAAAGAGGAAAGGCAGGAGCAGGCACTTCGTAGGGCAGGAGGAGCAGAGTTAAATTTGAGAAAGGCTGAATGGACTGAGTTAAGGTGGCCTACAAGCAGACGCAGCTGAAAACCTGAAGCTCCAGAAACAGACTGGGAAGCCTCAACATGTGATAGCTGGAGCCACAGCAGTTGGTTGCCTTATTTGTTTTGGGTCTTTTTTGATTTAGCCACAACAGTTGGAACTAAACAGTGAGTTCCACTAATTTTCAACTGGGTGCATTACCTCTGACCTTCAAATGTCTTCATTATTTTTGTTTCTAAAGCTGAGAATTGATTCCTGGACATGCTAAACATGTGTTCTACCACAGAGCTATATACCCTAGCCCTTAACTCTTTTGTTTTGTTTTTGGTGGAACCGGGGATTGAACTCAGGCCCTTGTGCTTGCCGAGGAAGCACTTATTCCACTGAGCCATCTCCCCGGCCCCTTTATTTTTTTTTTTTTTTTGAGACAAGGTTTCGCTATGCAGTTCAGGCTGGCCTCAAACTCAAGACTATCCTCCTGCCTCAGCTTCCTGAGTGCTGGGATCACAAATGCACCACCACGCCCAGCAGCCCTCAACTTTTTTAAAGCTGTGCACCATGCATATTCCCATGTCCAAAATCATCTTTTCTCCCTATTCAACTTAGTGTATATCCTATTTTATTTTTTAAATGTATTTAGTACAAGGTCTACATGGTCTCACTACACAGATTAGACTTGTAATGATTCTCCTGTTTTCATTCTCCCCAGCTCTGGGATTATAGGCAAGCACCACCACGCCCAATTTAAAAATTAATATTTGGGGGGGCTGGAGAGATGGCTCAGTGGTCTAAAGCACCTACTTGAAACAAGCTTGGCAAAGCACAGGGACCTCGGTTCAATCCTCCAGCACCACATGCCAGCCAGCCCCGCCCCCTGGTGGGCTGAGCTGGCCACACACACACACACAATAAATAAATGTAATAAATAAAAATAAATATTTAAAAAAAATTCAATCCCCTGTAACAGCAACAAAAAATTTAAAAAAAAATTAATATTTGGGGGCCAGGGAGATGGTTCAGTAGAATAAGCACTTCCCTGGCAAGCACAAGAGTTCGAGTTCAATCCCCCATTACACACACACACACACACACACACACACACATACACACACAAAAGATTAATATTTGGGCTCAGTTTTACTTTTTTTTTTTTTTTGTACCAGGGATTGAACTCAGGACCTTGCATTTGCCAGGCAGGCACTTAACGCCACTCAGCTATCTCCCCAGCCTATATACCCTATTTTAAAATGTTCTCTGATCCAAAAAGAAAACTGTGTCTTCCAAGATTACTAACTCCAGAGGGGTAAAAAAAACATTCTCAATGTTATTTTAGTGACCAGCTGAGCAAAGCAAAAAGGCTTAACTGATGAGAACCAGAGCCTAGAAAGAACCAGGAGGCCTTGAGCAGGGGTGTCTTCAGGGGTACCCCAGTGGTTTCATGGGTGTGTTGGTGCAGGAGTGGGGACACCTGAGACCAGTCCAGGCTCTGCCCAAAAATCAGGTGACAGCCGCTAATTCACTTTTCTAGGTTTCCTGTTTTACAGACTGACGTGTACATGGCTTACAACAGTGTCTATCACTGTTCTCATTGAGAATGGTCAGGTCTAGCTGGATTTTAGTTTAGAGCAAGTTTTACTCGTTTTAAGTGCCATTAGGAAATTTCAGGAATAATCTAAATGTCTTTGGTCTTTTCTCCGCTTCCTCGCAACTGTTTTGTTTTTTTTTTTCTTTCTTTCAACTGCCTTTTAACTCTGATTATAAATACATCAGAGGGGCCTGAAACGCAAAAAGGAAGTGGAGTCCAAAGAGTTAATTTTGTTGGATTTGTGGCTCTGGTAAAGACAGTGGGCACAAAGAAAAGAAACAAGAAAAGAAAATCAAAACGACTAAAATGGGATTCGGAGTAGTGGCAACCAGCCAGTCAGCTTCTAGACACTTTGCATTCGACCTGGTCAACCAATTAAGAGAAAACTAGGACAAAAAGACCACGTAGGTTTTTTAAGGTGTAAGGTTCGAATAGGACCTACCAGGGGCCAGGGAGATAGCTCAGTAGAATAAGTGCTTGCCTGGCAAGTGCAAGGGCCTGAGTTCAATCCCCGGTTCCACAAAAACAACAACAACAACAAAAAAAAAAAAAAAAACGAATAGGACCTACCTTAAAAGCTAAATGTGTGTCACCTGAGGAGGGCAGAGTGGCCACTGATGTCAAGGGAACAGCAGTGTTTTTCTGTTGTCCGAATTTACAGACGCATGCTTTTGTGATTTAAATTTAGGGTGCATATTTTTAAGCTTAAAAATGGGCTACTTTTCTACCTTACTCTTTCTTTTGCAACCATGCCTCTCAACTTTGGCTAGGAACACTGCTACCTGAGGACTCAACAGCCGGAGGGGGATGAGCGAACGTTACCAATTACTATCAAATATCTCAGCATTGTGGCGGGGAAAGGGGATCCAATCTTGGACTAAAGGCATTACAAGCCACCAACAGACTTTTTTTTTTTTTTTTAAATCCAGTCACAATCTCCCTTCCTCATTAGCAAAGGGACTTTCTAGACACATCTTGAGCTTCACTACAAAATGTACTTTGTGACTGAAGGGTATTGTTCTCCCAGAAGGGACCCATTTTCTCGTGAAAGCGACTTGCATCCAAGAGCCTGCCTCTGGGCGGCGGCGGGGAGCGTTTGCGGGGTTTGGCCTGGATGCCTCCGGGGCCGGGGAAGCGCGGCTTTGGCGGGCCCTAGTCCCCCACCGGGCCGGGGCCGGGGCCGGGCCGCCCGAGTCACCTCACCCGACCGCCCCTCGCGCGGCATGGCCACCGACCTGATGACACTGATGTGGAACTGGTCCTCGCGAAGGCCCCTCCAGGCTCCGGGCAGGAACTCCTTGCACCACAGATAGGCCTTGCGCCGCGTCCGGGGCTCGGGCTGCTCGTCTGCCGCCGCCGACGGGGGCAGGGAGGGTACCGGTGGCGACAACGGCGGCGGGGGCAGAGCGAGCGGCGGCTGCCTGCCGCCCAGCTGCTTGGGCTCCGGGTCGCTGGCGGCGTCGCGCTGCTGTCCCACGCCGGGCGCCGGGGTCGCGCTCCCGCCGCTACAGCTCAGCAGCAGCCCGAGCGGCGAGGGCTCCGCCTCGCCCCCGGTGCAGAACTTGGTCTTCATGCCCGACAGGCGGCCGACGAAGCTCGGGCGGCTGCAGCGCGAGAGGACGAGGCTCAGGGTCCGGCCGGGGGCCCGCCTCGGAGGCCGGGCGGGGGTCGTTCGCAGGCTCGCTGAGCGGCCAGCCGGCTGGGGGCTGCGCGCTGCGGGCGGCGGGCGGCGGTTGACTGGGGGCGCGCACAGAAGCGGCAGTGGCAACGGCGGCGAGCTGCGAGCGGCCAGGAGCTACGACTGCCGGCCCAGAGCGCCGGCTCTATAGAGTGCCGCACGAGGAGCGCCGCGCGTCACAGCCCGCCCCCGCGCTCGCTGCCGATTGGCCGCGGCCTGCCACCCGGAGGCCCGCAACCGCCGCCGCCCTCCCCAAGCCTCCTTCCCATTGGCTGCGCGGCCGCCCCTCCTTGCCCCGGGCGCTGAGGCCGCCGGGGGCAGGG
>NW_004524594.1:20539172-20546807 GCF_000260255.1 Octodon degus | reverse complement strand
GGGCGCCCAGGGTCGCTCGCGCTGCGGTGGGGTGGCGAGGGGCGGGGACGCGAGGGGCGCCGCTCCGCGTGATTGTGGGCCGCGCGGTTCGCTGGGCGAGGGGCTGCTGCGCGTAGAGGGCCCAGGGTGGGTGGGCTTTGAGAGAGAAACTTTCCTTGGACCCGGCCACAGGCCCAGGACTTGAGAAGCCGAGGACCTGGCAGGGGCAGGCAGGAAACTGGTGTGTGGAAGCTACTGCTTCCGCGTGACCTTGGGGCGAGGCACCTCGGTCTGGGGCTCGGTGGATGGGATTTTATGGCATTTCTCAGTGCGGGCTCCACGTCCACTCTTCGGTCCACCTCCAGGCCGGAAGCATTACTATTCCACGTTCAAAAGAAGAGGTCTGAAAAGGAAAGAGGTAACTGGTTCGAGGCCACACGGCCGGCGCCACACAGCACCACTGGCTGCCCTGGGATCCGCCCTCTGCACGCCTACCGCCTCAGTTTCCCTGTCCGTGGTGCTGAGGATTCAGGGGCCTTAACGTTCAGGGAGGAGACACATGCGTCCGCAGTAGAGTCACCGCAGCAGAGCCACCGCAGCCTCCAAGAACGCTGGCCAAAGGTGCCTGCCACGGAGCTGCTGGCTTCGTGGACGCTGTGACCTGCCCCTCTGCAGGAGACACCGCGTGACCATGACTAACGCACCTTTGCCCCGGGTGCGGAGAAGCGGACCAAGGGTCTCAGCTTCCTTGTGCCCACACACTCCCCCATAGCCCTCTCTCCTCTTTGGCCCCACAGGAGTAAGTAGGTTACCAGTAATATAAAAGCTACAGATCCTATGTTGTGGGACATGAGGAGGGTTGAGAGGTCCTCGTGGCTGCCAAGGATAGAGGAAATCCAGCAAGCGGCTCACAGGAAATGGCTTCTTTGCTGGGATTTTAGTATGTCTGAAATAAAATCTCTGCCAAAAAAAAAAAAAGTGTGTACTTGTCTGAACTTGCTCCAAGAAAAATGATCCCACTGAGCAAAAGGACACCAGTGAAAAGGAGCTTTCAACAAAGCTACTGGGGAAATAGGCCTGTGTGGTTGACAGGAAGCAGGGAGGAGAGGCCCAGGCCTCCAGAGGTGGGACTGGATGTTTGAAAGGCTGAGGAATCTAGATTTCCAGTTAAGGTGGCATTTAGATAAGAGGGCCAAGGACTTGATCTAAAAATACCAGCTTACACTTTGGGGGAGGGAAGCTGTGTGCCTGTCTGCTCAGGTGCCAAAGCCCTTTGTCCCCCACCAGTTTGGTAATCACAGAGGAATGCTGGAAATCAGGCCAAGGAAAGAGGCACTAGAACTGAGTTATGACTTCTATAATTTGAAGTCTTTCCAGCATGTGTGGGTTTGGCTGTGAAAACCTTGGGCATCTCTGGGACTGCCACTCCCTGTGAGAGTAAGATACTATCTCAGTAAAGGGTTGAAAAAGCTACTGAGAAAAGTAGATGTGCGGCTGTGGGGTTAGGGTAGACACAGATGGGCCACTAAGCACAATGTGATGCTGCTCCATGTCTACTTGTCTGTCAGTGTCTGAGGTATAAAACAGCATAATATTTACAAAGAACCTGCCACATGCTCCCTTAGACCTTAAAGCCTCTCTGGATGCCTTGTCATACCTAATGCAATGTAATGCCATGTAGATAGTTGTTATACTGTATCATTCAGGGAATAATGACAAGGGGGAAAGTCTGTATGTGTTCAGACAGGTGCAATTTTTTTTTTACATATTAGGTTTTGAACCCAGGGCCTTCTAACTGAGCTACATCACCTTTTCAATTTTTTTTTAATTTTGAGACAGAGTCTTGCTAAGTCACTAAGTTGTCCAGGCTGGACTCAGACTTTGGATCTTTCTGCCTCAGCCTCCCAGCGTGCAGGAATTACAGGTGTGTGCCAACATGCCCAACTCTAGAATATTTTTGATCCCAAGTTGTTTGAAGCCACAGAGGTGGAACCCCTGGACACAAAGAGATGACTCTAATTTGTTCTAGAGCATGGTCATTGCTCTGGTCTTCAAAGAGCTAAAATTGTGATGGGGAGCTACCTCTGCTCATTTTATCCTTCCACTATCACCATTCTCTGCCCCACTCTCAGAGGAGATCTCTGGGACATTTGAGGGAACATCAGGTTGCCTAGAAGGAGGTGATTTGTTTCATACCAATGATCTGAGTGTTCAGAGAAGGGTGACGATGACCTGAGTGTTCAGAGAAGGGTGACATCACAAGACACAGGCAGTTCTCAATAAAATTATGGGGGGCCCAGCCCTAGCTCAGTTCTTTAAGTGGCTGCTTCCACAATGCTGGCAGCCTCAGTTTGCTGTAGTTTGATCCCCACAACACTCCAGCCATGCAAAAGTGCCCTGAAGGCATTCAAGGAGCAAAACACACACACACACACACACACACACACACACACACACACAAATTCCTTATTCAATAAAATTATGGGGGAAAAAAAAAACAAAACAAGACACAGGCAGAATCTTAAGGGTGTTGCTCACGTCTTATGTCACATGTCTGGGAGAGGCTTGCCTTAATTCACCAGAGCATTCACTCCCAAAAGGCTTCTCTTGGCCATGGTTACACTCAGAGGATGCCCTGCTGAGGCCACCATAAAGCCTACATGAAGGAAGATACTATTCAAAGGATATTGTCTAAAAAGAAAAAAAATCAGATATGAAGTTACACAAATTTCTTTATATTTAGTACATTTTCTGGCCAAACTTGATTGGCTGTTGGTTTTTAAAAATTACATTTTAAATGAACAGGTTTAAATAGCTAGGCTTTTCAGAGGTGTAAAGAATAGGAGATATCTCCACTCTGTAGAACTTTAAAATCGGATTCTAATATTGGGAAGATAGTCTTACTGCTCCCAGGCCCACATCCATACCTCTGTCTTCCTCCACGCCACCTCTGGCACCTGCCCCAACCATTTTTTCAACTCCAGAAAGCTAGGAGCATGCTACTGTTACTGATCCCTCTTGGCTATTTCTGTGTTTTTTTTTTTTCAGTCTGTAAAGATTCTAGTAAGTCTTTTTTTTTTAAATTATTTATTTATTTTTATTTATTACATTTATTTATTGTGTGTGTGTGTGGCCAGCTCAGCCAACCAGGGGGCGGGGCTGGCTGGCATGTGGCGCTGGGGGATCGAACCGTGGTCCCTGTGCTTTGCCAAGCTTGTTTCAAGTAGGTGCTTTAGGCCACTGAGCCATCTCTCCAGCCCCTCTAGTAAGTCTTATACTGACCAATGAAAGCAGTGTCATATGTGCTTATCGCAGGAATAGATTCAGACTGCTGGAATTCCAAATTTTATGTGCAACTTGGAGCTGCTTATTAGTTTGGGGCCAGAAGTTTTTGTATGAAATAAGTATATTAATAGTACTCACCTCAAAAACTTTATTTTTTTAAATAGTTTTGTTGGGAAACAAATAGCAGTGAGATAGTTTCAAGGTTGACTGGTGGGACGGTTTTGATAGTTAATACATTGCATACTGTTGTCTTCTTAGTGGTTGTTTGTAGTGCAGGATGCAGACAGGATATCCTGTCCATAGGCACTATTTGTGCAGATCTTTCTATCCATTGAATTCAGAGAAAGTGGCTGTATTTTATCCTATTTTGAATATACAGATATAAAATGGTCCTTTATTTATATTAAACTTTATGATGTTTAAATAAATGAGAATAAAGTGTTTATAAAAGAAAAAAAACAAAGGATATTGTCTAAATTTCTTTCCTTTATCACTAATGGCAGAAACCTCAGGAGAAACACTTCAACAACTCTGAAGCTCAGCTTTGTTATCTCATTTTTTTTGTTTGTTTGTTTGTTTGTTTGTTTTCGGTCTTTGTGAGACAAAGTCTCACACTATGCAGTTCAGGCTGGCCTTGTGCTCACTTTATAGTCCAGGCTGGTCTCAAACTTGCAATAATCCTTCCTGCCTCAGCCTCCTGAGTGCTGGGATTACAGGCATGGGACACCATACCCAGCTTGTTATTTCCATTTAACAAATCATAAAACTGAGGCTCTAAGCAATTAATAATCCACCCCAGACCACACATGAATAAATGACAGAGCCTGGGGCCAGACCCAGACAACTTTGCTACAGAGCTTCTGGATGGGCTCAGCAGCTTCTACCATATGGCTCAGATGGGCTGGGGAGATGGCTCAGTAGAATAAGTGCTTGCCTGGCAAGTGCAAGGGCCTGAGTTCAATCCTCGGTTCCACCAAAAATAGATGGATAAATAAATAGGAGCAACACCATATGGCTCAGACACTAAGGGTTCTCCAATTCACTCTCCCTAGAGGGCATAACTGTCCCAGCTCTCCTCTGAATACCATCTTGGGGCATGCCCAGCCCCAGAACTGTGCCCTTGAGTCAGGTGCCCACTTGGATCAACCAGTCATAACCAAGTAGCTGGTGCCAGACATGAACAACAGGAGGTGGAGACAAGGTAGTGCCTTCCAAGGGGTGGCCATGTGGGAGTTCTGAAGCTAGGTGCAGCACCTGTTAGGTGTCGCACAAGTCTCTGCTTTGAAGAAGGTCCACGTGGTTCACATCCTTTATTCTGTCACAAACATGCCTGAGCCATAGGTCCTTACCTCCCAAACTTGCAAGCATAGTGGAGGGAAAAATGGCTCTAGAATCTGGTAGTCTAGATTCAGATCCTGCCTCTACCACTTCCTGGTGTCCACTCTGAGGTAGGCTTCTGATTCTCCCACCCCGATTCAGTGCTGGGGGTGGAACTCAGGGCCTTGGATGCACTTAACAAGTACTCTACTACTGAGCTACATCCCCACCTTCCCACCTACCTTTCCTGAGCTTTGTTTTTTTGGGGTTTTTTTGTTTGTTGGTTTGTTTTTGTGGAACCAGGGATTGAACTCAGGCCCTTAGGCTTGCCAAGGAAGCGCTTATTCCATTGAGCCATCTCCCTGGCCCTGAGCTTTGTTTTCCTTATCTGTAAAATGGGTATAATAGCCCACCTCTCCATAAATGGAGAGACTTTGAAAGGATGTGAAAATGAGATAAAGCATAACAAATATAGAAGCTGCATTCACCATGAATCCTAGTACTCTGCAAGGCTAGGGCATGTGGATCACAAGCTCACTGGAGCCTACTGTGGGCAAGTTAACAAGAGCCTGTCTCAAATAAAAGATGAAAAAGGGGGGATGACTAGAGGGTAAGACTAGGAACATACTTCAGTGCAAAGGCCCTGGGTTCAAGTCCCAGTCATACATACACCCTATCCCCAAGGAGAAACCCACAGCTCTAAATATATTGAAGATCTTGAGTTAGCAACTTTCTTCCCAAAACTCTCCCAAGAAGCTAGCCATGCAAAAAGCACCATGCAGGGGCTGGTGAGATGGCTCAGTGGTCTAAAGCACCTACTTAGAACAAGCTTAGCAAAGCACAGGGACTGCGGTTCAATCCCCCAGCACCACATGCCAGCCAGCCCCGCCCCCTTGGTGGGCTGAGCTGGCCACACACACACACATACACACACACAAATAAATAAATAAATTAATTAAAAAAAAAAAAAAGAACTGAGTATGAAAAAATAAAATCCTTTAAAAAAAAAATAGCACCATGCAGGGGCTGGGGAGATAGCTCAGTAGAATAAGCGCTTCCCTGGCAAGCGCAAGGGTCTGAGTTCAATCTCTGGTTCCGCAAAAAAAAAACCCCACCATGCATAAATTGCCCACTGTTACATTATAATTGGGGAAAACTGGAAATAACCTGACTGTCTAGCCCCTGGGTGGCCTAGATTAATAAAGGACTCTGAGTCTACATGTTGGTGTAGCAGAAAGAAGTTAATCCTGACCAGGTTAAGGTCGGTTGTCCGGAACAAGGAAAGCATTCACTTTCTACATGTTTCTGGAAGGTGTTCCGCCTACCTGCTCAAGGGCTTGGCAGCACAGATGTGGGGAAAGGACATTGGCCTACACCTTGCTCCAATCTAGGCTGGTAAACTGCTCACTGCCACCCACTCCCTTGCTCCTCACTCTTTCATCCTCTCCCTACCAGACTGGAGCTCCCACAAGCATAGGGACCATGCCTATCATCCCTGTCATGGTGCCCAGCACCAGCCTTCACGTTTGTCAACATTCAAAACTATTTTGGAATGAATGAATGAGTGGATTCCCAGCTTGACATTTACAAACATAGGACTTTGGCCTGAGCCTCAGTTTTCTCAGCTGTGAAATAGGGACTCTAATACCTAGTACAAAGGGTACTTGTGAGGACTGAATGAAGGATGTATGCCAAGAATGCCCGCAGCATGCAGGAAGCTCCTGTATTGTCAAATGAGTTGTGCTGCATGGCATAGCCTCTCTGTGGCCAGTGTTCTTACATAAATAATGCACACCTATAGAGACAGCCTGGGAAGACAAGGTCGTGTAAGAAAAGTCAACCTGCAGTGTGCACTGTGACCAGCAGACCAACAATATCCATACGCAAGTAGACACAGCTTAGAGAGGAACTTGCTACAGCGGGAACTGGTCTTGGGGCACAGGTGTTGGGTGTTCCAGTATAAAATCTTTTCTTCTGGGAGAAAAGAAAAATGTTTCAAAAGCTCCTCGGTAAACAATGCTGAATTCTGACAATAGACAGAGAATAGGTGGAGGATCTCAGGAGAGGTGGAGAGCAGACAGGGAATCCCTGGCCCACCTCACATTCTGGCTGACTGAGTGGCCACATGGGTGTTCCCTGGGCAACTGGGCAGACCAGAGGCCTGCAGAACACAAAGCAGCCAGTCCTGCAACCACAGGTCCAGCCCTGCCACCAACTCCAGCTGTAAGGCCTGTTCTTAGAATGGGCTTTGTGATCTGCCCCAAATGGAAGGCAGATTGAAGGCAGCTGACAGGAACAGGCTTCAGTCCTTTTTACTTGTATCTAACATCTCTGAAGTTTCCCAATGAAATCTAATTAGCACCTCATCTCATGAGCCAAAAGCGAGCATCCCAGAAGGGGTGAAACCATTTGCCCAGGGCCAGCAGATCCTGGGGACCCCACCTAGGACCCCAGCCAGGAAGTCCTGTCTTTCTGTCTTTTAGTGCCCCAAATACCTTTGACTCAGGAAGCAGTAGACACTTGGAAGAGCGGGGTTCCCTAGAGGACTAAACAAGCAGAGCCCACACTGGACTGATCTTCTACCTCTGCTTAGGCTTAACCAGGCCCAGGCCCCCACTCAAGTTCGAGGCCTTGAAATATTGATGACAGTACTGAGGGCACCAGGCTGTGATCCTAAGTGCTCAGGATTGGGTTACAGCCCTGGCTAGCACAGTGATACGGCCCTTCCCCAGGCAGCCAGGTTGGGCCCCAGCAGCTTATCTGGCAACCTGCTACCATCCACACTGCCTCAACACCAGGGCTCTACATTGTTAGCTAGATTCCTAGAGGCTGACAGCAGCTACCACCCTTTTGTACGGGTGACTCTGTGACAGTTCCTCCAAGTGTCAGAGGGAAAGTGAAGCCTTTAGTAGCCCCAGTGATATGGGGCCTCCCTAGTATATAGCAGGCCTGGAGCCTTTTTCATTCTCTCTGTCTCTTTGTCTCTCTGTCTCTTCTTCTTCTTCTTCTTCTTCTTCTTCTTCTTCTTCTTCTTCTTCTTCTTCTTCTTCTTCT
>NW_004524594.1:20536323-20539072 GCF_000260255.1 Octodon degus | reverse complement strand
TTTGTGCTTGCCAGACAAGCGCTTATTCTACTGAGCTATCTCCCCGACCCTCTCTGTCTCTCCTGACTCTCCTTTCTCCTGGAATGGGCAGGGGGGTGAACCCAGGGCCTCCATACTGTACACCAACCTACATCCCCAGCCCTTTAAGCTGCTGACTTGCCCAAGCTAGGCTTGAATTTGGCAATCCTCCTGGCTCATCCAGGAAAATTCCGGAGAATGCTGAGATTACAGGTATGGGCCACCATGCCCTACTTCTTGGTACTTTTAAAAGTAAACAAATGTTTTGACAGGATTACCAAAGCTGGGCCATATTTGAAATACTTAAATTGTACAAATCAATGATTTCAACACACATGAAAAAACCTTTGCAAGATAATTTTGCTGTTTTCAGGGGAGTAATTTAAGGTTTTTTTTTTAAGGTTTTTTAAAAAATGTATTTTAGTACAGGGTCTCACTGCGTAGATCGGACTCATAGTGATCCTCCTGTTTACAGCCTCCCAAGTGCTGGGATTATAGGCACTCCACCACTCCCAGTCTCAGTGTGCCCTGGGAGTAGGGACTGCAAGGCAGGCCTGGGGATTGAACCCTGGTCCCTGCATCTGCCTAAACAGGTACTTTAATCTACTGAGCTATCTGGCCTACCTTCAGAGGGATTAATTTAAGATAATGTTGATAGGACACCTTCAATTTGATGGCATAAAGAACACCTTTCAAACCCAACATTGCATCTCTGTGACATCATCTGATGACCCTTATTTATAAATAAGACCAGCATGCCCTCCTGCCCTTGTGGTGGACTTGGGCAGTGACAGTGGCCCCCGTATAGGAGGTGATGCTTTGGGTGCCTCAAGTGCACTGCCTGTGTCCCCATAGCCTGCTTTTTTTTTTTTTTTTTTTTTTGGTGGAACTAGAGAATTGAGCTCAGGCCCTTGTGCTTGCCAGGCAAGAGCTTATTCTACTGAGCCATCTCCCTAACTTCCCATAGGCTGTTTTTAACCAGGCCATCTAAACAACTCATGCTTCAAATTTGATGAAAATCTGTCTCATGGTTTTGTGGCCTAAACTTGCATTACTTTTTTTTTTTTTTTTGCATTACTTTTGTAACGTAAGTAACTTTTGTACAGAAAGTGCGATGTAATTCCAGCACTCTGGGAGGCTGAGACAAGAGGATCCTAAATGAATAGCTGAGATGACTTAGTGAGACTCTATTAAAGAAAGAAAAAGTCCTATTTTATCTTTTTTCTCATTAAAATGAATTTTAAAAAAAGAAAGAAAGAAAAGAAGCAAGTGAGCCAGTGGGCTGAGGATGTAGCTCAGAGGCAAAGTGCCCTGGGTTTAATCCCCCAATTCCCAGTACCACCAAAGTGGGGTAGGGACAGTTATGAAAGAAGTCATACACACTATGTGACTTTGGGGCTAGGAGCTGACACCGCTGCATTCATGTGCTGCACCCTACTGGGCTTCTGTCTGTCAGCCCTGGGCCCTGCAGGATGGACGTTGCCAGGTCTTGGGATGGGCTCCCTTGTGCTGAGGACTTCCTGCAGGGATGGATGATCCAGACCCAGATGGCAACTGTCAGGAGTCAATGTGTTTACTCAGAATACTATGGCCCACCCTGTTCCCCATTCTCCCACCCCGTATCTGACTGGCGACATCTGTGACTTAGATGTCGAGACCCCATAAGCGGCCCTTAGGCCTGTCCTCAACCCCTCTTAGTGGCAGCCATGGAAGCAGGGGAGCTGGCAGCCCCACCCCACCGTGAATAAGCCACTCGAGGTTGGTAGGGCCCCACTGGAGATTCCCTGTGTGACCTCGGCTTGTCCCCAAGCATATTTGATCTCCTCTAAGAGGACGGAGGGAGAAAGGGAACTCGGCAGAGAGGGGGTACGGTTGGGATGGGGAAACGATCTAGAAAGATCCGCTGGGCCTGGGAGGCTACAGCAGACCCTCCTCCCCCACCTCTATTGCCAAGGCTGAATTCCAAGGCCAGAGGCTGCCAGAAGGAGAAAGAATCCGGTTCAACGGGATTCCGGTCACCCTCTGGCACCCTGAGTGGTGAGAGAGCCGCGGAACGGGGGAGGGGAGCTCCCTGGGGGCGGAACTGGGTGGGACGGGACCTCGGGGCGGGCGGGGCCTCCCTGTCCCACTGCCCTGGTTCCCGGCCTGACCCGAAGTTTGGGACGCGCTGTGGCTCCCCCACCTCCACCCGCGGCTCCAGGACTAATCGATTGTGACCGAGGAGCCGATCACCCCATCGTCAAGGCCTCCAGGAGCGCCCTTGGACTCGGGTCCTGAGATCTCACCTTCTGCTGTCCTCGTGGCCTGATCTATTGACCCCTCAGTCCGTCCTCCGTCAGCGCCTGCGCATTTAACTGCTCAAAGGATTGTAATGCTAATGTAAAGTGAAATAAATCAGACGCGCAAGCTTAAATATTGCGTAATTTCTCTTATGGGAGAAACCCAAATTATAAATAAAGAGCAAAGTGAAAGAACAGGAAGTAGGGAGAGAGATCTTTCTCGAATGGGAGGGGGGCAAGAGATGGAGGAGGAGAGAGGGAAGGGGAGGGAGAGCAGGGAAGAAGGATAACAAAAGGAATTAAACCGTGTTATGTGCATGCACCTACTCCACACACACAAAAAATGTAAATATGTATTATCAAAAATAAAAACTGGGGGCTAGTGAGATGGCTCAGTGGTCTAAAACACCTACTTAGAACAAGCTCAGCAAAGCACAGGGACCGCGGTTCAA
>NW_004524594.1:20534233-20536223 GCF_000260255.1 Octodon degus | reverse complement strand
GCGGTTCAATCCCCCAGCACCACATGCCAGCCAGCCCCGCCCCCTGGTGGGCTGAGCTGGCCACACACACACACACACACACACACAAATAAATAAAAATTAAAAAAATAAAAAATAAACAATAAAAACTGTTTGGGTCTGGGAGATAGCTCAGTGGTGTAAGCGCCTGCCTGGCAAGCATAAGGTCCCAAGTTCTGTCCCTGGTACCACAGAAAGAACTGCGTGCATTCATGTTCCAGAGACTGCCTGGAAGGCCAGATGCTTGACTTCCAACCCTTTCCTGTCCCTCTGTTATCTATCTGCTATTTGACTCTGGGCAGGTGATGGCTTTCTGTGTGCCTCTACTCCTAGACTGTAAAGTGGGGACGGATATTAGTACTTCCTTGCATGTGGCAGTTATAGAGACACAGGAGAAATAAAACCCTCTGCCTGGAAGCTGTCAGATGTGCTGAGTGTGTCCCCCCCCCCCCTTTTTTTTTCTGGTACCAGATACCAAACTCTGGACTTTGCACATTCCAGGCAGGTGGATAAGCTGCTGAGCTATCTCCCTGGCCCATTGTGTCCTCCAAGCCTATACTTCCTCACCTTCTTCAAACTTCCTTTCACTAGCCTTCCCCCCACCACCACCACCAGGGATTGATTGAACTCAGGACCCTGTGCTTGCCAGACAAGCACTTATTCTAAGAGCCATCTCTCCAGCCCACTTCACTGGCCTTGATACCATCTCTCCAACTGCCTTTACTTTTCCCTGTCCCTTCAAGAGATGTTACCCCTCTGGAGTTCTGTGGTCCCTCTTTTATTTATTTATTTATTTTGGAACCGAGGATTGAACTCAGGCTCTTGGGCTTGCCAGGCAAGTGCTTATTCTACTGAGCCATTTCCCTGGCCCCAATTTTTTGTATTTTTCAGGACAGGGTTTACAGGGTGTACAGAGTCTCACTGCATAGATTGGACTCGTGGTGAACCTCCTGTTTACAGCCTCCCAAGTGCTGGGCTTACAGGTGTGCACCACCACGCCTAGTCTCAATGGCTGTCTCAGCACGCCCCCGGGGCCGGCACAGTAGGCCGGGGGATCCAACCCCCAGACCCTGTATCTGCCTAAACAGGTGCTTTAATCCACTGAGCTATCTGGCCAGCCTCTGTGACCCCTCTTGGCAGAGACCTGGAGTGCTTATATTGTCTGGGTGACTTTCTCCTTCCCCAGCCTGCCTGAGATTCCCAACCACACACGTTTGAAATGAGTTGAGACATGTGACTTGTCTCCCTCCTGGGAGGCTCTCTCTGCCTTCTCTCTTGCCTTGTATCTAACTAGTAGTAGAGGATCCACCTGGGCAGAGCTGCCAGTCTCAAGAAGCCTGGGCCCCTAGGGAGCTGATGCAGCTTAGCCACTCTTCCCTGCCACAGTGAGCTAAGACACTGAAAGACGACAACAGCGCAAGAGGAAGGCAGCCTGGTCCCTGGCCTTAGCACCTGGCGGAGATGTTGGCCCAGGAACATCTTTGCTTTTTTGTTTGTTTGTTTTTGTTTTTGTTTTTTTTGTATTTTAGGGAAGGGTTTACAGGGTGTTCAAGGTCTCACAACTAGATGGACTTGTAATGACTCGCCTGTTTACAGCCTTCCAAGAGCTGGGATTACAGGCCCGAGCCACCACGCCACTGCCCAGTCTCAGTTGCGTGTCTCAGCGCACCTGGGGGTGTGGCTAGCAGTGCAGGCCCGGGGATCAAACAGCCCCTGTGCCAGCTTGCAGGCACTTTAATCTGCTGAGTTATTTGGCCGGCCTTGTTTTTGCTTTTGAGACAGGATTGTTTGTTTGTTTGTTTGTTTGTTTGTCTTTCTTTCTTTCTTTTTTTTTTGTAGATCCAGGGATTGAACTCAGACCCTTGCACTTGCCAGGCAAGCACTTGCTGTGTAGTTTGGGCTGGCCTTGAACTTACTATGTGGGCCAGCCTAACCTTAAATTCTTGCATATCCTCCTGCTTCAGCCTCTTAA
>NW_004524594.1:20531778-20534133 GCF_000260255.1 Octodon degus | reverse complement strand
CAGTGGGGGTGGGGTGAGGATGGGGCGGGGTTGGGTGGTGTTCTATTACAAGAGCACTTTCCTGGTACATTAAAGGGTCTGGGTTCAATCCCTAGCACTACTCAAAAGAAAACCAAAAGTATACAGTAGATCTACTTGGCTCTAAAGTCTTTATTCTTTCAACTCTCTTGCTGCCTCCTAGACATCTTTGTGGATCCTTCCTTTTGTCTTGCATAATTCAGATCTCTCTCTCTTTTTTTGTATGGTCTTGGGGGTTGAACCCACAGTGGTAAACATGCTAAGTCACACGCCCACTGAATCACAACTCCAACCCCTTAAACCTTCATAGTTGTGACAATACACACAAAATATAAAACTTACCATTTTCACCATTTCTTTCTTTTGTTTGTTTTCTGAGACAGGATCTCAGTTTATAGTTCAGGTTGGCCTCAAACTCAAAGCGATCCTCCTGCCTCAGTCTCCTGAGTGTTGGGGATTATAGGCATGTGCCACCACAGCTGGTCATTTTCCCCATTTTTAAATGTACAGTTCTGTGACATTATGCACAGTCACACCATTATGTCTCCATGACATCTTTCCTTCCAAACTAGAATGCCATATATATATTAATCAAGAACTGATCATCTCTGGTCTCCTCACTGCTGGCCAACATTCTTTTTCCCTTCTCCATGGATTTGGTAGCTCTAAGAACTTCATGGAAGTGGAGCCATCTGGCATCTGTCCTTCTGATAACTGGTATATTTCATTTAGTACAGTGTCCTTAAGATTCATCCATGTTGCACTGGGTTTTTTTTTTTTTTTTGGCAGAACCAGGGATTGAACTCAGGCCCTTGCGCTTGCCAGGGAAGCGCTTATTCCACTGAGCCATCTCCCTGGCCCCTACTCATGAGGATTTTTGTGAGCCAGAGGCTCCTTGTGGGGCCCAGACTTGGGGCTGTTTGTTACTGCCGTTGGCCTAGTCTTCTAGCATTATGCCCTGGTTCTACTAGATTCCTGCAAAATCTCAGTCCCAGATGAAACTAGGTGCTTTTCCCTAATCTTCTCTTGCAAAGTTCTTCCACTGAAAAGCTAAATGTTCCTAAGAATGTTTATAACTAGTTCAACTAGTTTTACTTGCAACAGATGACCAGAAACCAGGTGAGGTCCGCATACCGCCATCCCCTGCCACATACACTGTGTTAGTCACAGAATACCTGAGATAATCAACTTATATGGAAGAAGATTTATTGTAACTCACAGTTAAGCACTGCTTTGCCCTGTTGCTTTGGGCCTGTGGTGGCCCAATACCTCATGAGGGAGTGGGTGGCACAGGGAGCCTGTTTGCTTTATGCCAGGAGCAAGAGAGAGTAAGTAGCCAGGGTCCCAACATCCCATTTGAGGTTACATCCGGGTGATGTAACTTTCTCCCCCTGGCCTTGACCTCCTAAAGGCTCCAAAGCTTCCAGTAGTACCACAGGCTGGGGCCCACGCCTTTAGCTAACACACAGACCTTTAGAGACATCAAACCACAGCGCAGCCTCTCCCCTGAACCAGCCCCTGCCTGTGAGTGATGAAGAAACACATCAGAGAGAAAGCCTTCCTGGGCCCCTTACCAGGTCATGGAGCCGCTTATGTCTGTGTCCACCTTTGCTGGTTTCCTCCTTGTCACATCTAAGGAAGGAACCTTCATTGTACAAAAGCTTATGAACTTGCTGGTTCTCTTTGTTGGCTTCTTTCTCATGACAGCTTGGTGTTCCTCCTCCAGGTAGCATCCCTAAATGGCTGATCAGGAGGAGACCCTCTTCATAAAAACTGTGACACTAGAGTCATTTAGGTAAGGAGCCTGCTGCCTCAGGTCGGGGAGAACTCACAGTCATCACAAGTCAAACAGAACATGTGGTGATCAGAGCCAAGCTTCTGGACCCTCAGGACAAAATGAATTCCCATATCGTAGGGGGGAGGACCTGGGGGCACTCTGCGAGGGAGTAGAAGTTGCAGGTTCCTGAGAAACAGAGGCTGAGCGCCAAGGGCAGAGGAAGGACCACAGATGTGACTGTTGAGTCTGTGAGCATCTCATGGGCCTGAATGATTGCTAATAGTTCTCCCCAAGTGGGAGAAGTATGGTGATCGATTAGCAATGTCTGCAGCAGTGCAAGAAAAGTGGATGGGGTAAGGGTACCATGGGTTTCCACCTTGTGTGGAGACCCTCACTGTAGCACACAGCACTGGTATGAGGAATCCAGGAATTTCAAATAGGTCTCCCACTAGGGTGTGGCTCAGTGGTAGAGTGCAACAGCAAATGGAAACACTGAAACAGCATCCAGAATTTGGAGGCAAATTTATTTTATGTCAATGGGCACTGATTAGGATCCTTCC
>NW_004524594.1:20530470-20531678 GCF_000260255.1 Octodon degus | reverse complement strand
GGTCCCTGAAGCTTGTTCTAAGTAGGTGCTTTAGACCACTGAGCCATCTCACCAGCCCAGGCCTTTGTCTTTTATCTTGACTCTTTTTCCATTACTTTATCCCAAATTTCTTTTTTTTGTTTTGTTTTGTTTTTGGTTTCCTATGTAGTTCAGGATGACCACTCACTGTGTAGCCCAGGCTGGCCTCCAACACTGTTGTCTTCCTGCCTCAGCCTCCCAAGTGCTGGGACAACAGGTGTGCACCACCGTGCTTGGCTGCCCAGTCTCATTTTAGATATCACATGGGATGAGATTTCCCTCTTTTTGACCATCTTATTCCATTATGGAGTGGAAGCCCAAAGCCCACTGCTCACTCACATCCTGGTGAGGGACTTCAGGGGCTCTTCCTGCCATGACCCTGCCTTTTGTCTCTCCAGCCAGTGGGAGCCCCGTTTCCAGTCCCAAGTGCTGTTCGCTCCTTCTGAGATCCCCAGTGAGACTTAACACTGGCCAACCGAGTAGATCCCTCTAGGGCTGCCCATTGGCCTGGGCACGATGCCACATGTAGCTGTGAGGCCTTGGGAACCCAATGGTGTCTGTCCTGGGGGACGGCCGGGCCTGGTCCAGAACTATGGTTCCCCACCCCACCCCCATCTGTTCCCCCTGCCCTTCTCCTCCTCCTCCTCCTCTTCTTCCTCCTCCTCCTCTTTCTCCTTTCCTTTCTCCAGCTGGAGCCCTGTGCTCCCCACCTCCTTCCTGGAAGGGGATGTAGCTTGCTCCTCCTATTCCTGTCTCATCTCTCTCCTTACCACTGCATCTCTTCTCCCAAGGAAATTCCATGTATTGAAGTGTCACACCAGGACACATAAATTATTATTATTATTTTTTGTACAAGGAATTGAACTCATTACCTTGTGCTTGCCAGGCAGGTGCTCTGCCACTGAGCTATATCCCTGGCCCTCAAGCCACATAAATAAGTACCATTGTCACATGTGAATAAAAACTAAAACAGCTGGGAGTGGTGGCACACACCACTGAAGCAGGAGGGTCACCTTGAGTTTGAGGCCAGCTAAGCCTGGGCTACTACCCTGTTTGTTTGTTTGTTTTTCGGAACCGGGGATTGAACTCAGGCCCTTACGCTTGCCAGGGAAGTGCTTATTCCACTGAGACATCTCCCTAGTCCCTACCCTGTTTTAAAATAAAAACAAAATAGAGGCTGGGGAGATGGC
>NW_004524594.1:20529003-20530370 GCF_000260255.1 Octodon degus | reverse complement strand
GAGTCCAATCTAGTAGTAAGACCCTGAACACCCTATAGGCTCTTCCCTAAAATACAAAAATACAAAAAACAAAAACAAACGAACAAACAGACAAACCCAGGAGGATCAATCACTATGCATCCAATCTGTGTAGTGAGACCCTGTAGACCCTATACTAAATACATAAAAATAAATAAATAAAATAATTCCCTTGCCCCTTATGCCTGAGTGACATTCCATTCCATTTTCCTTTCAAGCTATCAAAGAACCCTGAGGGGCTTTCACATTTGGGTTTCAGTAATGAGTAATGTTATAAACTCAGGTGGGCATATCATTTGTGTGGACATATAATTGTATACTTCTTTGGGGGATATAGCCAGAAGGGCAATTGCTGGGTCATGTGGTAATTTTGGGTTTCTTTTTTTGTTTGTGTTTGAGACAGGGTCTCCCTCTATAATTCAGCTTGGCCTTGAACTCTCTATGTAGCCCAGGCTGCCCTCAGACTCGTGGCAATCCTCCTGCTTCAGCCTCCCAAGTGCTAAGCTTATGGGCTTACACCACCATGCTCAGCTGTGTTTCTTTCTTTCTTTTTTTTTTTTTTTTTTTTTTTTTCTTTTTTTTTTTTTTTTTTTTTTTTTTTTTTGGTACTGGGGAGTGAACTCATGACCTTGCACTCGCCAGGCAAGCACTTATTCTACTGAGCTATCTCCCCAGCCCTGTGTTTCATTTTTTAAGGAGCTGCCCTTCTGTTTTCCCCAGAAGCATCATTGTTTTATGTTCTTGCTAACAGGGAGTTCCAATATATTCCCACCACAAGAATTCCAGTTTCTCCACATCCTGATGATCCTTACTATGCTCTGCTGTTGTTTGTCTAAATAACACTCATCTGCTACGGCTGGAATATGATTTATGTCTCCCCACTCAGCAAGAATTCAATTTTGTTTTGTTTTGTTATGTTGTGTTGTGCCATAGTATTGGGGATTAAGCCCAGCGTCTTTGTATTTTAAGACAGTCCTTTTTTTCCCCCATAATTTTATTGAGAAATGAATAGCAGTGAGACAGTTTCAAATCAAATTGGTAGGACAGTTCCAATAACTAACACATTGCATACTGTCTTCCTAGTGGAGAGACAGTCTTGATAAGTCACTACAGTTGCCCAGGCTGGGTTCAAACTTGCAATCCTCCTGCCTCAGCCTCCCAGAGTACTGGAATTACAGACATGGGCTACCACACTCAGTTTCTACCTCTTATCGTTATAAATCAGGCACTTCAGATATAGGAAGGAAAAATGGACTAACTTACTATCCTATGGACTTACCAGCCATTTTATACATTTATAGGAATACATGCATAGGCCTTTGTCTCGTGTGTGTGTGTGTGTGTGTGTG
>NW_004524594.1:20497199-20527083 GCF_000260255.1 Octodon degus | reverse complement strand
CCAGCCCTACCATTCTTTTTTTGTATTTTATTTTATTTATTTATTTATTTATTTATTTATTTATTTATTTTTTGCAGAACCGGGGATTGAACTCAGATCCTTGCGTTTGCCAGTCAAGTGCTTATCCTACTGAGCCATCTCCCCGGCCCCTGTGTTTTATTTTGAGAGAGGATCACTCTAATTTGCCCACGCTGGGTTTGAATTTTTTTTTTTTTTTTTTTTTTTGAACCGGTGATTGAACTCAGGCCCTTGCACTTGCCAGAGAAGTGCTTATTTCACTGAGCCATCTCCCTGGCCCCCTGGGTTTGAATTTGGATCCTCCTGACTCAGCCTCGCAAAGTACTGGGATTACAGACATACACATGCCCAGCCTAAAATTTTTTTCTCGAGCCTAGACATTAATAGAAACTCACTGCAGAGAAGTGTGGGAAATGCTAAATTTTTTTTCCGGTAGGCCAAACATGGTGACACATGCCTATGGTCCCAGGACCCAGGAGGCTGAGACAGGAGGACCTCCATGAGTTCAAGGCCAGACTGAATTTTTTTTTTTTTTTTTTTTTTCGGAACCGGGGATTGAACTCAGATCCTTGCGTTTGCCAGTCAAGCGCTTATCCTACTGAGCCATCTCCCCGGCCCTACCAGCCTGCATTGAGTAGCAAGATGCAGTCTGAAAAAGAAAGAAGAAAGAAAGAAAGAAAGAAAGAAAGAAAGAAAGAAAGAAAGAAAGAAAGAAAGAAAGAAAATTTGCCAGAGGTCGATGTGATCACTCAGAGTTTGCTTCACTTTCTCTCAGTATCTCAGAGCCTATGGATTTCCCATAATTTTTATTGTCTTCTTTTTCTTCCTTTCTTTTATTATTTTTAAAAAATCTTCTTGAGACAGGGTCTCATTATACAGTTCAGACCAGCCCTGAGCTCACTTTGTAGCCCAGGCTGGTCTCAAACTTGCAACAATTCTCCTGCCTCAGCCTCCCAAGTGCTGGGCTTACAGGCATGTGCCACCATGCTTGTTTTTTTTCTTCTTACAATTATATTGTTGCATTTAAAAAAAAAAACCTAAGGTGGGGCTGGGGAGATGGCTCAACGGAATAAGTGCTTCCCTGGCAAACGCAAGGGCCTCAGTTCAAACCCTGGTTCTGCAAAAAAAAAAAAAAAAAAAAAAAAAAACAAGGTGGGTGAATGGACAGACTTAGGGGTGAGGGGTGGATGAAAACAAGATTGGAAGTTAGGGGAGAATGCAGGGATTTTGTGGTTGTCTGGTTTTCACAGCCCCAGGCTAGAATACAGGGCCTCCCACACTGATTAAAAGATACATTAAAAAAAATTTTAATGTATCACATTAAAAAATACACTGCCATTTTCCGAAGCAGTTTTATTTTTATTTTTTTTTAGAACCGGGGATTAAACTCAGGCCCTAGTGCTTGCCAGGCAAGCATTTATTCTAATGAGCTATCTCCCCAGCCCCTGAAGCAGTTTGTTAGTTACTTTTTTTTTTGGCGGAACTGGGGATTGAACTCAGATCCTTGCGTTTGCCATTCAAGTGCTTATCCTACTGAGCCATCTCCCCGGCCCCAGTTACTTTGTTTTTGGTACCCAGGATCAAACTCAGTACTTTGCATTTGCCAGATGGTCACGTAAGCTAGCTATATCCCTGCCCCAGCAGTTTGGTTTTCTTGAGGCAGGATCTTGCTTTGTAGCCCATACTGGTCTAGAGTTCCCTGGGGTCCTCCTGCCTCGGCCTCCTGAGTGCTGGAATTCTAGGTTTGCCTCGCCATGCCCAGCTTAATGTAGTTCTGAAAGCCCTCTCTCATGAGAGTCTTTACAAAGTATCACACAAAAGTGTTGTAAATGCCTCCTCTGAGTACCATCCAACAGACAGAATCATAAAACCCAATGGTGTGTCCCTACCCACCCACCGTAGCACTGGATCTGGCACGGTGCAACTTCTGGTTCCTCCCCAAAGTCAAAATGACCATGAAAGTAAATGTTTTAGGTCACTTGGGGACATCAAGGGAACTGTAACAGCATAGCAGAAGACACAAAAGAAGACGTCCAGAACTGCTTCAGAAAGTGGCAAGGACAATGGAATAAATGTGAGCAGAGACGGGGGAGTGTTTTCAGGGGGAAGAATGGCAATTTGTCTTTTTTTTTTTTTTAAATTTTATTTATTTATTTATTTTTGTGTGGCTAGCTCAGCCCACCAGGGGGCAGGGCTGGCTGGCATGTGGTGCTGGGGGATTGAACCGCAGTCCCTGTGCTTTGCTAAGCTTGTTCTAAGTGGGTGCTTTAGACCACTGAGCCATCTCACCAGTCCCCAATTTGTCTTTTACTGTAACACATTTTTAAAAATTTGAACATTCGGGGCCGGGGAGATGGCTCAGTGGAATAAGTGCTTCCCTGGCAAGGGCAAGAGCCGGAGTTCAATCCCCGGTTCCGCAAAAAAAAAAAAAAAAAAAAAAATTCAAACATTCACTGTCCTGCTTTGATCATACCTCATGTGTGTACATGCTTGTGCATGTGATAATCACCTTATATCAGCGTTGTCTATTAAGCTTGGTGGACTTTATGTCAAGCATAAGCATCTTCCATGAGGATCTCCATTCTCATCTTTCCCTGACTGGCAGAGGTTCAGCCTCGGGCTGCAGTCAGGACACTAATGCAAGAAGCAGAAGCTTGGATTGGGAGTGCTAGGAGGCTCTTTGCAGACCCCTGGCAAGGCTGGGCACTCTGATTTGGCAAGGAGCCTCTAGAAGAGGCTGACCACATGGATGTGACTGCCAGGGACAGTGCCACTGCAGCATGCTATAGCCACTGCCACCAGAAAGAGCATCCGGGGGCCTGAGTCTTCATAAAGGGTACATAGGCCTGAGCTGAGAGGTTGGGGATTGGATGAGCAGAGAGTATCTGGGCCCAACTCCTACCAAACCCCGTAGTCAGAAATCCCACTCAGCAGAAAGTGGACCTGATGTGAGGCAGCTAAACAAAGCAGTCAGTGCTCCTACCCAAACAAACACCTTCACCCGGCATCAGAGCCACTCGCAAGTGCTGAGGCTCTCCGGGTGCCAGGCGCTGTGCTGGGCCTCTTACATGGATCGCTGTGTGGCATGTTCGCATACCTTCCCCCTGGGGAGTGGGCATTATTATTATCATCCCTATTTGGCAGACAAGGAGGCAACCACTGAGCCATTTGGCCCATCTGCCTGGGAACGCACAGGTGCGGCAGTGAGCAACATGCTATGCTTCATTAGAAAACACTGATGTGTTAGGTTTGTGCAGGACATTTTGCAGACCTTGTAGGCTCAAGGGGCCTGTTGCCAAGGCAAGCATGGCTGCTTGGTGTTGCAGGGGCTGAAAATCTGTGACTCACATTTTCTAGCGTGCCTTGCAGCAGGGATCTGGGTAGAGCTTGTTAATCACAGGCACTTGCCCAAGATTTGGAAGGTATAGGGAGGTAGTAGTGGCAGGCAGACCCAGATTTCGCTAGACATGGCATCTTGCCAGGGCCCCTGGATTGCTCAATTGTGATTTGGGGAGGCCAGGCATAACTGCCCTGACCTTACTTCCTATTTCATAAGTCAAGTTCCTGGTATCCAATCCCTTTCTGTTTGGTATCATTTCCCCAGTTGAATCTTGATGAAACAGAACCTAGGAGGTGTTTAAGTGACAGCTGACAGCTATTGTTCTCATTCAGCAAAAGAGGAAAGTGAGATCCAGATAGGTGATGTCATTTATCCCAAATCACACGGTCAGGAGACAGCAGGATACGAATTGTAACATAGGGACCATGAAGCTTCCAGATCTCCTCCATTCCTCTGCTGGGCTTCGGTGCTTACAACACTTACAACACTCAGTGGGCTTTGGGTCAGTGTCCTGCAGAGCCTGGGAGGTCGGACAGAGGCCACTGTGTAGGCTAATGGGAAGCCAGCTGCCTCCCCTGCTCTCCCAGGCTGCCCAGTGGAGTTGTGGGCTGCTGTAGCCCTTAACTTTTTCACTGTGTGTGTGTGTGTGTGTGTGTGTGTGTGTGTGTAACCAGGGATTGAACTCAGGCCCTTGTGCTTGCCAGGGAAGCACTTATTCCACTGAGCTATCTCCCCGGCCCTATAAGGATTTTTTTTTTGGGGGGGGCACACAGGATGCCTTCAGGGCAGGTCTGGTTTGGCTTGAGGATGAGGGGATCGAATCACAGCATCCTGAACTTGACTGCTTTGTTTCAGCAGGCACTTAAGCACCTAAGCTAATGGGCAGGCCCCCTTAGCTGTTCACTTTGTCAACTCACTGGGTCTTGCTAACCTCTTTGTGCTCCACAGGGCAAGGGTTAGAGCCTGCTATTGACAGAAAGTTAGAGCAGAGCAATGCCTGGCTCGGGCTCACACAGCAACTCAGTGACCCGCTTGGCCTTGGCTGGAGCTCGGGCCTCCAAATCCTATTACCCAGGCCTGGCTCACCCTGTGCAATGGTACTATAAATGTTGATCTCGTCAAACTATGTCCCTTGGCAGCTTCTCCCCTGTGGTGGCAATGTGGCAGCCAGCAACTGCTGGCCCGAATCCTACTGATGAGGCCACCCCAGTGGAGAGAAAACATCCTGTCTCAGGGCCCCAGCTAATGTCTCAGGGTTGCATCTGATTGGCCCATCTTGGTCACGTGTCCATCACTGGACCAATAACAGCACCTGAGAAAATATGCCCTCTGATGGGGCAGCCCTAGAGTGGGACTAGGACAAGCGAAGAGGTCTATGCATCCCAGGCCACATGAACTGAGAGTGGACTGCAGCCATCTAAAAGAAGAGGGCAGGGCCGGGAAGATGGCTCAGTAGAATAAGCGCTTCTCTGGCAAGCACAAGGGTTTGAGTTCAATCCCCAGTTCCTGAAAAAACAAACAAACAAACAAACAAAAACTCGATAAAAGAAGAGCACAAAAATATAAATAAATAAATGAATAAATAAACAAACAAATGAGGGCATAGATTCTTGGAAGAAGAAATGACCAGGGAAGTCAGGACCTGAGCCTGTGACTTATCCCCATCCTGGGGACAATGGCCATCCTATTTTTCTGTACCACCATGACAATGGGGGTGAATGGCCCTGGGGGAAGCAGAGGGGACATGCTGGAACTCAAAGTCCAGGAAACAATGGAGGAGAAAAGAATGTTACTTTGGAGAACAGTCTCTCCTTCATCTGAGCTCCATGTTCTTTCTCCGCCCCCGTCTCTCCAACCTACCAGCAAATCAGGTGCCAGGCCCTGCACTTAATGCGGGGGCACACATTAGCAGTACCATCTCATCTAGCTGTCCCCCAGGTGTCATGGGCACCAATTCTACAGATGAAGACCTGAGGCTCCGGAAGGCAAAAGTTGCAGTGGATCAGCGGTGTGCGCTTCATGGTTGATTATGTGCTCAGCATGCGTAAGACCCTGGGCCCAACCCCCCAGCCATAAAAAATAAAGTTATGTTGCATTTAGGAGCAAACCTGGTCTGTCTGAAGCCAGCCTGAGTTCTACAAGTCCACCAAGCAACCCTCCTTATTTTTTTCTTAAAACTCTAATAGATTGTTGAAACAGCACTGTTGTAGTCTTCAAATGAAGTAGGGTAACGTAAAGGGACATGTCCAAGGGCCTGGCTCAGGGCAGAAGGCTGTGCTGTGAGCCAGGCTTGGTGACACATGCTTGTAATTCCAGATTCTTGGTACGCAGAGGCAGGAGGATTGCAAGTAACCTGGGTAATTTAGAAAAAACAGTATCAAAATTTAAAAAAAAATAATGCGATGTAGCTCAGTGGTAGTGTGTTTGCCTAGCATGTGTGAGGCTCTGGGTTCAATTCCCTATTACCAAACAAACAAGCAAACAAGTAAACATGTGTTGTGAGTTGGAAGGAGTACAGCAGGGCCCTTTCTTACCTCCACAGTGCAGCTCTTTTTCCCTAAAAACTCAGCTCCACCACAGGAGGTGGTACACATTTGTAATCCCAGCACTCTGGCTAGGCAGGCTGAGGCAGGAAGATCCCATGTTTGAGTCTAGCCTGGCCAACTTAGCATCTTGGTAAGAACATGTCTCAAAAGAAAAAAAAAGTCTGAGGATGTAGCTCAGTGCATAAGTTCCCAGCTCAATTCCCTGTACTACACACAAAACACAGCTCAGAGCTCCCTTCCTCTGAAAAGCTTTTTTCTGTTGTACTTAGCCTCTTGCCCTGGGCTGCTTCCCCTGCTCTTCACTCCCTTGTCTTTCCTGTCAGAGCTCCTACTGAAGTGTGTGTGTGTGTGTGTGTGTGTGTGTGCGTGTCTGTCTGTCTGTCTGTCTGTCTGTCTGTCTGTCTCCCCCAGCCAGACTGTGAACAGTGTAAGGACAGGCTTCATAAGTGCCTGATATGATCATATGATCTCTGTAACTCCCAGCACAGAGTAGGTGCTTCAAAATGCTGCAGAAATGAAGAATTGAATCCAAGAGGGTTCTCTGTGGCTGTACAAGAAGCTGAGGGAGGGAAAGAGCCTCGACCACTGTAGCTCCTGAGGTCAAGCGCAAGGTCAGCCTGTTTCAGCAGGGCTCCTGTCAGCGCAGCTGATGTGGAGGTCTTTGTGAGCTCTGTGGCCAGCAGCACACTGCCACCTTGCTGCGGTCTGTGTATCTGACCGAGTGGTTAGGACCCTCAGGGATGGGACCTCACCCCTGGAAAGCTGCCTGGCATGTGATGCCAGGGCCCCTGTGCTCTGCCAATGGGTGTGCATGCTCTCCCCTCTGCCCGCAGGGGAGTCAGCCTATGGGAGAGAGACTCGCTTCTCTGCCAGCTCGGCCGTACGCAGCATATGCCCTCAATAGACCTCAGCTTCCCTCCCTGTATTTCTCAGCCATACAGAGGCAGATCCAGAAGGTTCTAGGAGGCTGGATGAGGCTGGGTTTTCTATCTCTGGGTTCTTAGGGCACAGTCTTTGGGGTTGTGGGAACCCCCAGGTAGGATGAAGTAAAAGCAGCTCCTGGCTTCCCCATCTCAGACCTTGGGCCACACCTAGCACCCAGTCCAGGGCAAACTCTGCCCACCATTTCTGGGCCCTTAATGGATGGGGTTCACTTACACAGAAAGGGGTCTTGGGCACAAGTGCAGGCATAGAATCTCAGAAAAGAGGATTGGTGGCTGGCCTGGCCCTCCAATAACTGGTATCCCTGTGGCTTTGATGCTCAGGAAGACTGTCCCATTTTGGAGAACAGAGGCTAGAGTGACCGGGATGTCCTTCTCCACTGAAGACACCCTTTCTGCCACCTGCTGCAGCCTCCTTAGGCTCAACCAGTACCCAGCCCAAAGTATCCCATGTGACTTGGGGGAGGAGTGCAAGAGGGGTGCTGGGGAATTGCAGGACGTGATACCTCGCTTCCTGGAGACCTGAGGGGTGACTGGAGTGAGGCCAAGAGGGCCCCAGGCGGAGGAAGGAGCTGGTGCAAAGCTCTCATGGTCTGGAAGAGCCAAACCCTGTTCTACCACTCGCCATACTGAGCCACACAATCCACCAGGGCCTCTTAGGGGTCTTCTGCCCCAGCCCATAGCAGCACAATATGTGGAGCCTTGTATCCTGGCTGATACTGGGTGACAGTATTTCATTTTGGAGCTTGGACTCCTCCTCCCCAGAACAATGAAGAGTCCAGCCTGTTGGCATCAGTGTCCGCAGAACCCCAAGAGTGACTTGCATGAGCTTTGAGATGGCCACTCTAGAAAGTGAGGGCTAACTCGGCTGGCTACTGGTGGGGGCAGGGGGGCGAGGACCCATGGCGGTCCCTGCTGCAGCTCCAAGGCCAGCGAGGGTTGCACATTAACTCCTTTTGTGAGTGGCTATAGCTAAATACACACCATTATCACATGTCAATAACAGCTGCCTCTGCTGACTGGGCGGCCACTGACTCAGAGCTTAGAGCGCCCAGTGGGTGCCAGGCAGCATGGGGTGGGGGCTGTGGATGCCAGCAGGGCAGGGCAGGTATGACCTGGGTCAAAGCTCTTTCCACCTCTGCCTTCCATTTGCTGTGTGGACCCCTCTGCTGCCCCTGCCATTGCTGTCCTTGCCTCTGAGTACAATGAGAACCTGACTTTCTCTGCTCTGGCCTCCTGGGAATAACTAGACCAAAGTTGGGGTTCAGGGCTGAAGAAGGGGGGCTGATTCTGTGAAGCCAGAAATAAAGCACGGGCTCTGGCATTTGATGCCAAGAAGTCACAAAGGCAGCCGCGGCACACTCACGGGGTGGCAGATGCAGCACTGCACCTTCCTGCTGTCTTGCTTTATCCTTAGGAGGCAGTTATTGCTGTCCCCTCACTTTCACAGACTGGAGCTGACAGGGACAGCATTTGCCCAGAGGCCCTTCTAGACCCTCCCTGAAGGCCAGAGACCCATCTTCCACACCCACTTGTCTTCTTCTTCTTCTTTTTTTTTTTTCAAAATTTTATTGATAAACAGCAATGAGACAGTTTCAAATCAAATCGAAAGTACAGTTTCAACAAATAACCCACTGCATATATTCTTCTTAGTGGTTAATTGCTGTAGAAGATGCGGACATGATATCCTATTTACAAACACCATTAGAACAAATCACTCTATTCATTAAGAGAATGCAACTATATATCTATCCTAATCGCTTTGAATACACAGATACAAAATGGACATTCATCTGTATACCTTATTTTTTTGAAGTTCCGTTATTGAATATTATAGGTGTGTAAACTCAGCAAAATATTCAAAAAGAGTCCAGTAGACCATAATAGCATTGGGTCTTCTGTTTAACTGGCAATGTCAGAAATTATTGACCTGAGTCCCCCACAGCTCAACATAACAGCATGACTTTACTTCCTATATTTCTTCATAGTTTTCTAATGGATGGTTAAGACCAAGGTAAAGCAGGACCTGTGCAATAAGAGTTGTAGCTTTTTGGTCTGAGAAGGTCAGTGAAATGCCCTCAGGATTTATCCTGAGATCCTGTACCTCAGATTGTAGAACCTTTGTCAGTGCAGCCATGTGGATGAGTCACGGCCATTGCTTGGCCAATGTGCTTTCTGTGAAAGCCTGAGGGAGTGTCTTCTCCCCATGTGACTCTCCTTAGGCACACTCTACGTCATCAATCACTTTCCTCTTTGGCCCCATAATCTTCTTCTTCTTCTTCTTTTTTTTTTTTTTTAAACATTTTCTCTTTTTTTATTTTTATTTTTATTTATGTGTGTGTGTGTGTGTGTGTGTGTGTGTGTGTGTGTGTGTGTGTGTGTGTGTGTGGCCAGCTCAGCCCACCAGGGGGCGGCGCTGGCTGGCTTGTGGTGCTGGGGGATTGAACCGTGGTGCCTGTGCTTTGCTAAGCTTGTTCTTAGTAGGTGCTTTAGACCACTGAGCCATCTCACCAGCCCCCCATAATCTTCTTGATCAGAAAATTTGGGACACTACCGAGGTACATGACATTACAGTACAAGTTCTCATATGTCCTGAGTCTTAATTGACCTTAGAAGGTTAGGGCCAAAATGTTGGCTTTCCTTGTAGCCCTCCTTTTTCTCTAATTTTGGTCTGCCAACCACCTGTCTTCTGAACACCACTGGCTGCTCCTGTTCCGCCATCCCCTTGTAAGCCTCTGCTCTGGCCACACCAGCAGCCACCATCTTTGTCAGAAACCCATTCAGTATTTCTCTGTCCCTAGAATTTCTGAGCTCCTATTCATCCCATCCTTAATGTCTCCTCCTCCAGGAAGACTGCTTTGCTTCCTCAGAGGAAAAAGGGGACCCTTCCTCATACTCCTATTTTATGTTTATTTTCTCAAGACAGAATCTCACTGTGTAGTACAGGCTGGTCTTGAGCTCCCTACGTAGCCCAAGCTGGCCTTGAACTTGCAGCGATCCTCTTGCTCCAGCCTCCTGAGTGCTGGGATTACAGGTGTGCACCACCATGCTCACTCTTCCTTGCAGTCCACCGCACTTCTCACATTCAGTAGCCAAGCATTCATCATTCCTGGTTGTTTGCGTACCTGTCTCCCTCAAGCACCCAGCTCAGGCTCTTGAAAAGGGGTTGGGTTGAAGTCCTCCCCAGTGCCCCGCGCCTTTTGTGTGCCCAGAACCTAGTTGGCACTCGAATAAGGAAGAGTGTGAAGGAAGAAGGTGAATTCAGAGAGGCCCATGGGAGTGATAGAGGAGCAGAGATGGATGGCACTGGGTCTTCCGGCTCTAGGCTGATCGAAGCCTAGCCAGGCAAGAACGAACTGAAATGGTTTTGCCTCCGGGGAACAGGATCCCCACCAGGGGGCGTCGGGAAGTTGGAGAAGTGGAGAAGGCGGAGACGGTGTGAACAGATGTCTGCTGCACAGGCAGAGGCTGGAGGTGGAAAGGACAGCCCACCGCGCTAGGTGTCCGCAGTGCCCCGCGCGTATCATCAGGGTGGACGCAGTGCTGACCCGAGGAGTGCGCTCAGGCTAGGGACTTCCCGGCACGTTCTCACTCGCTCTCTGCAGCCAGCGCGGCCCGGATCCCAGCAGGCTCCCAGGCTCAGCCCCTCCGTTGCACCTGGAGGCTGGCAAGGTCCTGCCTGCTCACTCAGCCCTCAAGCGAAATGCGGAGTGACCCAAAAGAGGACGTTTGCCCTGGTAAGAGGCATCCCTCCCACCTCCCATAGCTGGGAAAAAACTAGTCCAAGATTCTCCTGGCCTGTTGGCCCCACTTCCAGTCAGCATCTGCTTCCCAGCCCAGCGAGGCTGCTGTCACGCTGGCAAGGTTCTCCGGGGAGCAAGCACACACCCTCAGTGGTGAGAGCAACTGTCTTGGCAGGTGGGCTTCCACGTTTGCCCAATCCTGCTTTCCATTCATGTAATTATGGGTCCCCAAGTCTCTCCCGCGAGAGAAAACAGGGACCTCAAGGGGTCACAGCCTAGAGGCTCACCCCCACACACTAATTCCTTTGTCTGGGGCACATCTGTGCCAGGTCAGTGTCGAAATCACGAGTTCAGGGGCTGGTCAGTGAGAGGGAATCTTAGATTTGTCTTTTCCCCTGCTGCTGGTGTTCCATTCCCTTTCACATTAAAAAGGGGTTCACACCTACTAGCGCGGCCCTGGCCTGCTGGCTCTCAGGAGGTGGGCTGAGCTTCATCAGTGGCATCTCTCCCGCTCTTTTTTTTTTTTTTTCCTTTTCAAAGTTTTATTGATAAACATATAGCAATGAGACAGTTTCAAATCAAATCGAAAGTACAGTTTCAACAAATAATACACTGCTGTTTTGTTTTGTTTTTGGCGGAACCTGGGATTGAACTCGGGACCTTGCACTTGCCAGGCAAGCCCTTATTCTACTAAGCCATCTCCCAGCCCCATCTCTCCCACTCTTGAGGCACTCAGAATATATCTGGCTAAGGAGCTCAAGCCACCTGGCTTATCTGCACCTTCACCTTGGCCCAGATTCCTGACTCTCCCCAACTCCCCTGATTCACCACAACTGTGGTGGTACACAATGGTAATCTCAGCATTTTGGAGACTGAGGCAGGAGGATTGTTAAATTCAAGGTCTGCCTGGCTATCCAGCAAGAACTTATCTCAGAACAAAGTAAAACATGATGATTCCTATATTTTTTTTGGGAGGATGGAGGGGTAGTACCGAGACTTGAACTTAGGATCTTGTGCTTGCCAGGCAAGCACTGTGCTGCTGAACTAGATCCCTGGCAGATGATTCCTAGTTGTTACCAAGGGAATTTTGAGAGATGGGCTTCCAGAACTGTCTAGGATGGGGCTTCCCAGGGTTCCTCAGGTAGAGCCTGGACCTTGCCACCACCCTCACAGTCCATCTCCGTCACACACATGCCCTGCTTGTCTGGCTGGTGGAGGGGATGGTGCCAAGTGTCCTGGAGGCCCCCTGTGAAGAGTGGCTGGGTCACTCACACTAGTGTCCTGTTCTTTCAGAACTGCAACCACGTCACTGCTAAGGGCATGGTCAGAAAACGCAGCTCCCTCAGAGCTGCAGCACCTGCCCTGATCCTATCTTCTTCCTTTGCTCATCCCATTACTGCTTGTTGGTTCTCCACTCTTGCCTCATGCTGCTGCTTTTGCAAATAGCCCACTGGAGGTCACAAACTCATCCACTGTTACCTGACCTGTATGCATGCACCAGTCTCCATTCAACCCTTCTCCTCCCAATCTCAACTGTACTTTCTCCTACCCCATCTGTGCTACTTGTGCCTGAGCCCCCTTAGTCACCTAGGACACTGGTATTTCTTTAGATTAGGTTTCTTTTTCTTTATTAAATTTATTTTTATTTATTTATTTATTTGTGGCCAGCTCAGCCCGCCAGGGGGCGGGGCTGGCTGGCATGTGGTGCTGGGGGATTGAACCATGGTCCATGTGCATTGCTAAGCTTGTTCTAAGTAGGTGCTTTAGACCACTGAGCCATCTCACCAGCCTGTTAGATTAGGTTTCTAATGCCAACTTGTGTTCCCATTCTTGAGTTCACATCCCCATCCTATTCCCCAAACCTTGGGGCCCTCAACTGACTCAACGGCACCCCCAATTTAAATATACAACTTCATGTGGACTGGCTCCTCCATCACACCCAAAAACCTCTTTTCCTCCTGGAAGATGGGTTGATACTCCTAAGATCCCTTGGGACCCCAACTCTGACTTCATCCCCCCCCCCGGGATTGAATTCAGGATTCTGCGTTTGCCAGGCAGGGGCTTATTCTACTGAGTTATCTTCCCAGCCCAATATTTTCAATCTGTACTTACTAGCACATTTTTGATTGTTTGTTTGTTTTTTTTTTTAGGAAAGGGTCTACAGGGTGTTCAGTGTCTTACTACCAGATAAGACTCGTAGTGATCTGCCTGTTTGCAGCCTTCCAAGAGCTGGGATTACAGGCTTGCACCACCATGCCCAGTCTCAATTGCTGTCTCAGTGTGCACTGGGGGCAGGACCAGCAGGCAGGCCTGGGGATTGTACCGCAGGCCCCTGCACCTGTTTGCAGGTGCTTTAACCCGCTGAGCTATTTGGCTGGCCCAGGGGCCTCCAACTCTGAATAACTCCTCTCCTCCCCTTTTAGGAATACCTGACCCACCATGGAAGCATCTCATAATCCCTTTTCTTTTTTTGCAGTACCAGGGATTGAACTCAGGACCTTGCGCTTCCAGGCAGGTGCTTATTCTTCTGAGCCATCTCCCTGACCCTATTGCCCTTTCGATAAAACCAGGTCTCTCTCTCTGCCCTTTCTCCCAACTACTGGTTGCACTCTCTGCAGTCACCAAGAGCCTGTTGTCTTGTGCAGCCTACCCTGCTGCCCTTGGTGATGGGGAGGCAGACTGTCTGCAGCCCTCCTTCCCCAGGGCCTCACAACAAATTACATCCTTATCCCTTTTAAAAATTGAGATGGGTGGGGCCCGAGAGATGGCTCAATAGATTAAGCGCTTCCCTGGCAAGCGCAAGGGCCTGAATTCTATCCCCGGTTCCGAAGGGGGGGAAAATTGAGATTGGGTCTTGCTAAGTTACCTAGGCTGGACTTGAACTGGTAATTTTTCTGTCTTGGGTTTTTTTTTGTGGAACCGGGGATTGAACTCGGGCCCTTGCACTTGCCAGGCAAGAGCTTATTCCACTGAGCCATCTCCCCAGCCCCCTCTACCTTGGGCTCTTGAGGAACTGGATTTACAGTGTGTAACACCAGGCTCTGCTCCCCTTGGGTTTGATTCAAATTCTGCCTTCTCAACCGAAAATATCTAACTCCTATTCTACACATATTGGAGCAATGTGACTACTCTTGTTACATTAGAACTCCCTGCTTTAAAAAAGGAGCCAGTGCCCTAGGCAGTAAGCAGATCAGCACGGTGCTGCTTTCCCTTAAAGAGCTGACCATGTGGGCCAGGGTGTCCAGAGGACAGAAGTCATTGTCTACGTGAGTTTAGCAGGAAGACTCATTTAATGAGGACATAGGACCTGGCAATGGAGTGCCTACTTCAGAATGTGACCAAAACCACCGTGATGAGCCTGAGATGTCTCATCTTCAGCTCAGCAGCTCTCCAGGTGTTCCTATGAACATATAGGTGCAAGGGGGGTGAGGGTTATCATTGGTAGCTAACCCCCTTTCCCCAAATCCTGCTGTTACACACCTACCCCTTTCTACCAATGCTGCTGCTCTTTCTGAGGAATCCAAACTCACTTTGGCTCAATCACTAGCAAACACAAGCAAATCCAAGGTGCTCAGGACACAGGAGAGTAAAAAGTTGGAAATCTTTTCTTCCCTCACATGCAAAGATCAAGCCTTCCTTCACCCCAGAACTACAGAAGAGCCAGAGGCTGGCAGCTGACTGGCATCTTGTCCTGCCACCATTATGCTGTGGGTACTCAACAGAGTACATGCTGGAACAGCTGACATTTGTAAAACAAGTCACACAGGGTTCTGGACAGCGCATTACAAGCTAATTGGCCACTAGCTATTGGCCAGCAGAGCAAACCTGAGCTGCACATAAGCCACAAGGGTTAGACAGCACACGTTTTAGCCTTTTCTAGATGGCAACCCACCTCTGGATGGGTGTGTCACTGGCTTGGCCTATACCCTTCACTCTTGTCCTCAATCTTAACAGGCTCCCACGGACTAGTGACCCAGCAAAAAGTTGGGGGCTAGGAAAGAACTTTGGAGTTTAGAACTTGCTTGGGCTATGGAGGTGTTGCCAAGCTGGGCAAATTTGGGGCTCCCAATTCCTATGCCAATCCAACTTCAAATAGGTTCTGCAACAGTAAATGGAAGTAAATAAAGGATAAGGGACCCAGGACAGTGCTGAATCTGCTACTCTATCCAGCATGTTGAGGGAAAATCCAAGTGACCAGGAAGCATTAAAAACCACATTACAAAGGTCCAAATGTCTTGAGACCGGGTCTCCCTAGGTAACCAGGCAGGCCTCCAGCCTATGGCAATCCTCCTGCCTTAGCCTCCCCAGTGCTGAGATTACACGAGTACACCATCATGCCTGAAAGGAGCCTTCCTGTCCTCTCTCACATCAAGTGGCCTAGGGGACAGAGAACTCAATAGCTGCAGCTACTGAAAAGCTTAGGAACCTTCTAGTCCACAGCCTGTTTCACAGGCACACTTTGTGGACAAAGTCACCACTTTTCCTTCTTAGATACAGTGAACACCGGCCAAATTGTTTTAATTTCCGAATTTATTAAAATGATTAACCTCAATACTGCAAGTGCATGTACAAAATATTTGTAAAAAATGTTTTTAATGAAACGTTAAAGAACTTACCTCAAATGCTGAAAAAGTCCTTTTTCATTCTTTCAGTACAAGGAATACATTGTATCTCAAAAGTTACAACTCAGCAAAACAATTTAAAACAGTAATTTGAAAAATGATTGAAAATTGAGTATTTTACATATATTTCTATGATCATTTCCTAATTCTTACAATGCCAAAAATGTTACCAATCATTGCATAAGCTCAAGCTAAAGTTTTATTGAATGCAACCTCCTCCAAACTGACCAAGAGTGTGTGGGTTTCACCATTCCCGCATGGCGAAGCTCTACAGCAGATCAAGAACAGTCCAGAGGTCCCTACCTTTAGAAACGGAAATTAATTTCCCTAGAAGGCATCAGCAGCGGCTGCTGAGTGCTTGTGCATACCGACTCCTGAGAGGCAGTGACCTGTCACCAAATGTCACTGCTCTGAGACCCATGGGAAGGTCAGCCCCAAAAGATGAGGCCACAATAAAATTAAAAAAAATCATAAATAAGTTACTAAAATTAAGCTTAAAAGTGGAAAATAAAAAGGGAAATGTGTTTATTTTTGCCTTAAGACTGAAGTTCCTGAAATGGCTATTGTTGGCGTTCAAAGAAATAGTCAAGATTTATTCTCTGAACATCTTTGAAACACCCTCAAGCAAAGGTGGGAACAAGAGGTGACCCATAGCCTTTGGGCACTCTCCAGACTGTCCACCTTCATCGCTGGTGGGGTCTCATGCTTCGGAGGGAACCCTATGAGACTGGATGTGTGTCAAGTGCTCCATGTGCTTCAGGACAGGAGCTCCTGAGACCATGTGGGGCTTCCCCCCTTTGTGAGCTGCAGCAAAATGGGGTTTGTGGGCGAGTCTACCTATCACCTGCTTCCAAATTAATACCTGAGGATCAGACTGCACCGTAACATATAAGCATGAGACTACACAGGACTACAGAGGGAATTCCTTACAGAACCTAACAAGCTTTTATGAATCTTATTACTTTCTAGTTGGAATCTACTGGTAATACATTTAAGGAACTTAAATAATGTCCCCCAAACCTGGAAACCCGTTAAACATCAATTAGTTAAGCATTGAGGTTTTTTCCATTGGACTTTTCATTACCTGCAGATTCCTTTTAAGATTTTAAGACATGGGCTACTTTTCTATAGACATTATATGCATCCCCTAAATTGATTTTACTTAGGAGCACTGTATTTCTGAAAATATATGTACACATTTCCCAGTAAATAAAGAGACTTACTGGTGTTAAACACCTGTTAAAGATTTATATTTCCAAATTCTTTGAGTTGTAAAATAATTCAGAAAAGTGAAACAGCTTGGTATTGAACATAAAGTAGTAATCAAAAATTTGCTCATTAAGTTACTTAAAATTATTTTCTCAAAGTGCTTAAAAAAACAAATTAAATCTGACTCCTTTTTGATTAACTGACAATATAATCAAAACATCTTTGATACTTTCTTAATAAACTAACATAAGCCAAGAACTCCCACTGATGCAGTGCTTAAAACTATATATTTATAATTTCCTATTTTATTGGCATGAATATTTCTAAACTTAAAACCTTCCTGGTAAGTTCTTTTAATTTTTTATGACAAAAATTTCTCACAACACACAAATATTTACAACATATACATCGTTTTCAGCTCTTTACATTGAATTCCAAAGACAAACATTTTTATAGGTTACCACAGAACAAAAGCTGTGACTCATGTTTTTATTTCATAAACTATTATAAGTTAAAGTGAATAGATTTTTAATATTCCTTGTAGCATTTTACAAGTGCAACAGAAAACTTGAAGAACCAAATTAAGATATAGCTGTAGTTTTCATTAGATCAACATTGCTTGTTGTCATCACATTGTTCACAGCAAAGTTTTGAAAAAATAAGCACCAATCATTCTTGCAAGAACAATTTTATCTAAAAGGGTTGAAAAGTGTTAAATACAAGGTCTTTAATTTATATGACAAGCAATAAATATGCTGTTTTGAAACATCCTGCACACTGCTAACCTTGTACATAGAACGTACTGAAAAGTGAGCTGTCATACATGTAATTTTGTTTTTAAAGAAACCAATCTGACTTCCAACCAATGTTTTGCTATGTTAACAAAGGCCACAAACAGTACACCTGGGCCAGCAAACAGTGTGGAACTGACAGAACTCCAAGGGGGAAACATCTAGCCAATAAATCAAAAAGCCAAAGATAATTGCTGGTGATATTAGCATATACTTGAAACCTTAATATGCTGCTACTATGATTTGTTTTAAATTATTGTTTAGTCATATATTAAAGAGCCAGCTGATGCTCTCAATTTTAAAAAAATTGTGTAGCCACATTATTGTTTCAATGTCCTGTGTGGAAAGTTGCTATCACTGTACAATTTTGCTGGAGCCTTTATTTTACAACAGGGCTTTAACTCTAGCTCAGAATTGCACATAAGAAGGCTATTTAAAAAGTACAATAAAAATTTGCACAAATTGGACTTAGGAAGAGTCAATACGCTGTACACTTTCTACAATATTATGCTGATAAGTGAGACAATAGAAGTGCTGCCACTAAAATGGTTCAGTTGAGGAATCGTTGACTGGAATTTTGTATCTTTTTTAAAGTAGTTATCCCAGGTCAATTTACGACCAAGAGCTTATGCATTAAGCCTTAATGACTGATCTTCTCTTCTTCTTGAAGAAATGTCAATATCTATGGAGTCCTTCCCAACTATGAGCCGCAGCCGCTTGGCTGGCGGAAGAGGAATGAAGTCATCCTCAAAGTCATCGTCATAGTCCTCCTCCTCCTCGTCGCCCTCTGAGGAGGAGGACTCACCTGTACTCTCTTCCTCATACTGGCTGTAGTCATCCACTTCCATTTGAGACTCCAGGAGAGAAAGGGGGTCGCTACAGCACACACCGTTTTCATGAAGCCCTTCTGGGTAGGATCCCCTACTTTCCTCGTCCCGTTTGAGCTGGATTTTTAATTTAGTAGAGCTACTACCTGATCCTGAGTTAAATCCATTATTAAGCTTTGCTACATAGAGATTATTATCATTTTCATGGTCTTTACTTAACTTGATGCTTATTTTGGAAGAATTCATCCCATCATTCTCTTGGTCGTTTGTCTTGCTGCTGCTATCATGGCGCCTGCGAAGAGTCAATTTTGGAATCCCAGAATTATTTTCTAGGATTAACTGTGCATCGTATCTTGTGATTCGTCTCTTCTTTTTACTTTTTGCAGTTCTAAAGCTGTCTTTTGTTTTGAAGCCATCGGATGTAACAACTGAACAACCATCAGGGGAAGGAGCACAGTCTGTATAGCTCACAGGAACCCCCAACATGCCACTGGGCTCACCCTGGTCAGAAAGGGCTCCCACCAAATCTGGCACCATGCCGTCTTTCTTGGGGGAATCATGTCCCAGAGTGGATTCCTCTATTTTTGAGAACTGTTTCACGAGTTTGCCTTGCCGTGACTTCTTTCTGGACATACTAGGGTCACTCTTAAGACAAATGTCTTCCCCCTTTTGGACAGTCTCATGAGCTAGTTCTTCTTCCTGTATCTCGGTGGCTGGCTGCTCACCACTGTCTGGGCAAGGTTCAGTCATGCTGTTTTTATAGCCATCCAACATGTTTGGTTCCAGCTTGATGTCAGAAGGCTCCTTCACATTCGTTCTCGTCCTCACTGAGCGCCTGGTTATGTAGGTGCAGGGCGAGCTGTCGCCCTGCGAGTGAGCACCTCTCCCAGGATTTTGCCTGTGTTCTCTGGCCGCGTGTCTAGTCAAGCACCCACCGGTGGCAGCAGCCTGGACTGGTCCCTCTGTCTCCTTATCTTTTTTAATGGGCAAGTTTTTATATAGGACGACTTTAGGTTCTTTTAGTACTAAGTTTCCCATTTCGAGTTTTCTTGAATTATTCTTTTGCTCCAGCCGTTTGCAGTGATTTCTTAGTTTTATTTTTGAAAGTAAAGGCTTTACAGGCTTTTTCAGTTTCTTTGGTACCCTGGAATTATTCATATGAGTTAGCTTAGATGAGGTAGAGTTGGAAGAAGCAGGAATTCTTGATATGGATTGCCTTGTTAACGTTCTGTTCTTGCTATTCTTTTTTACACCAACTGAAGATTTTCGGTTAGAAGCTGTAAGGTGCAGGGGGAGGGAAAAGGGTGAAAAATAGTTTGGTAATATGATAGCATTCAACAAAACAATGCCCCAGAGCAGGGTATCAGCTATGAAATGTTCACACTATACACACATGTGGGAAACACACCCCTGTTCCAATGCTGCCAGCACACAAGTCTTTTCACTGCCTCTTAAGTTCTCTCTAGTTGATAGGACACCTATTCATGTTCCATGTAATTTTCATTTCTTTTGAGATGGGGTCTCATTATATAGCCCAGGCTGGCCTTGAACTCATGGGGCTCCACCTACCTCAGCCTCCCAGCTTGGTCTCAAAAATTCAGTAACTTAGTCTCAAAACTAAAAACTTTTAAATAAAGGGATGGGGATATAAGTAAACCCACTAAAAGGCCCTGAGTTCAATCCCCAACACTGCAATCAATCAATCAATCAATCAATCAATCAATTGAAAGATGAGTAGTTTTGCTTTTCTTTCACAAACTCTTAAAAATAATTTCTTGTTCTATACCTATCATCTTTGTGATGCTGGGGATGGAAATGGGGCCCTTTATACAGTAGGCAAGGGTTCTGCCACTTAGCCATACCCTTAACTCTGAAATCATTTTACCTATGATGCTAAAACCCATTACTCATTTATTCCAAGTATGTTATCTGGCCAGTGATAGTGAAAAGAGATATTACTAAAGGTTCTAGGAGATAAATTCTATCAAAATGGCTTAAAACAACAAAAATAGACCCAAAATGAACCATATATTATCATTCCCAATAATTACCTATCCAAAAAAAATACATTATTATATAAGCTGTTTGTTCACTTTAGCTGAGGACCTGAAGAGACAATGGGTGGGCTGCCACTTAGAAGAGCTGCGTAAGTAACACTACCTCATTCCTTCAGTGACTGCTGATGCTAAGTGCAATGCACACAGAAAAAAGCAGCATAGTCAGAAACACACTGTCCTGACAACAGAGGGCCCAACTGTTTCCCTCCAGGACAGGGACAGAAAAAGGCAGCACGACCCCAGGTGGTAATGCAACCTGAGGACCACTGAATGAAGGGCTTTTCAGAAGGTCTGCTATTACGGTTCTGAGCTACACTGCTCCTGTAGATTCTGACCTGCCACGACTTTGTTTTCTTTTTCTCTGTACCTAACATTCTATGCTATTATTTACAGGGTTTTACATCAGTCAATTTTCAAATTAGTTTTCTCATCTCCCTGTCTAAAATGAAAACAAAAAACAATTACCTGATTAAAAACATACAAACAACAAAAACTTTAAAAGACAGGAAGAGAGAAGGGGTTGAAGGGATGTAGGGGAATGGGACTTCCCCCACCCCAGAAAACAAACAAGTTATATCATGTACAGGTACAAATTCTCTATGATCAATGTGATCATTATGCATATCTAAAATGTACCAATAAAATCTGACTTTAAAAAAACTTTTTAAAAAAATCACTTAGGGGGCCGGGGAGATGGCTCAGTGGAATAAGCGCTTGTCTGGCAAGCCTAAGGGCCTGAGATCAATCCCCGGTTCTGCAAAAAAAAAAAAAAAAATCACTTAGGGCCGGGGAGATGACTCAGTACAATAAGCTTCCCTGGCAAGCACAAGGGCCTGAGTTCAATCCCTGGTTCTGCCAACAAAACAAAACAAAACGAATCACTTAGTAGGAAAGCTGGAATAACCAATTTCCACTATAAGCAAAAAATAGGGATTAAAAAATCATGATAGGGAAGACCTGCACACAGCTTGTCCTATTGGGGACTAGGAGCCTTCCTACATTCCTGAGCATTGCCCAGGCAACTGCCATTCCTTCTGCACAGCTAAGCAAGAAAGTTATCATTAGTTTTTATTGAGAGAGAAGCAAGATATAAAATAAGCATACCAGAATTAGCATACTACTAAGAATAGAATACTGTGTACTTAGGTTGGCTCATAAATAACTCTAAGCTACTCAAACTAGCAAAATTCATAGCAATGAGCTCCACTGACTGAAACAAGAAAATACACACTTGTTCATGTGGGCTGTTACCAAGGAGGCAACTCAATTTTAGAATAGCATGAGGAATGAAGTTAAGATACTATTCAATTTGAGGACAAGTAATTTATTAATCTGGAGTTATACAGAACTATTATTGCTCAGATTATTATTTAACATATAAAGATTTAGGGATTTTTCTTCAGTAGTGAGGATTAAACACAGGCGCTTATGCATGCTAGGCAAACAGCTATGTCTCATCCTTTCTTATTTTTTAAAATTTTGAGACAGGGTCTTGCCAAGTTGCCCAGGCCAGCCTCAGACTTAAAGATTCTTCTGTATAGCTGGAATTACAGGTGTGTCACTGTGGCCAGCTCTAGGAATTCCTTAGCAGAGAATTCTCTGACTTGTCTACAAGGTGGACTAAGTGGATGTGTTGCCCACTTAAAACACACATTAGTATTCTGATTGTTGCCAAATAAAAACCAGTAAGAATTACACCTGTTGAGCTGCCATCTGCCTATCTCTAGTGTGGCCGTAAAGATTCTTTGCTTATCTTATGCTTCTATGATGAAGCTTAGTGGTGCCTGGCCTCGTTTTTCTCTTCCACACCACTGTTGGTATTCACTTGCTGTCAACCCACACCATGATCATGCATTTTATGTTATCTTATCAGCATCTCTAAGCAACCTGGATCCAGACCTTCCAAGCTGACAGCTTCCAGCCTGACAACCACCTTCGCAGGAAATCCAATGTTACTTTTCACACTCTGCCCATTATTTCTCTGAAAGTGATACAGATAACTTTTTTTTTTGAGAAATTCCTTTTTCTTTGGGCCATCAGAGAGCACTCTCTTGGTTTCCCATCTCCATACCCAGCATTCTTCCATCTACCTAAGACTGTCAATCCTTCAGACTGTTGCTCTGACCCCTTGGAAACTCCATACAAATTGCCCAAGGTGTTAGACATTTACTTACCCTAATTCTTACCATTTACATGCCACCAGTTGTCTAGCCACTTTCTCTAGTAAAATTCTCCCTTGAATTACAGCTCTTGATCACCAAATGTCAACTTCTTGTACATCAGCCCACCCAATGTGCCTGTAGTGAGCTATCAAACCCTTGGCAGCTTCCAAATTTACCTCATGGGTAACACAACAGACCACCTGCCCAACTGCCCAGCAAGAGGCCACAGGCCAACCTGGACTCTTCCTTCTCTGCTTCATCCATTCAGTTGCCACAGTGCTTGTCCTATGGAGCCTTGCAATGTCACTGGAACTCACCTGCTTCTGTCCCCAGTGCTACAACCTCCTGCCTAAATGACAGCATCTTCCTTCATTACTGCTTTTCCAATATCTCATTCTCATCCATGTAGCCAGAATGATTCCCTTTCTATGTCACTTTTGAGCTTAACCCTTTTAATCAGGCTAAAGTCCTAACAATAAAGTCCAGAAGTTAAACCACGGTCACATCCCTTCTTTGTCCACTGCAGTCATGAGCTTTACTCATTCAAGTCCTTCACTTATACACATGTGTAAAAGTACCTCTGCTTTGAACATGCTTCAACTGGACAACTCACCTCATCCCAGGTGAGCTTTAGCTTGGGCAGTACCTGCTTCAGGGAGCCTACCAGGACTGCCTCTTGGAATGTGGGGTGCCCTTGTATATTTTCACAGTGCCCAAGATTCTTTTTTTTTTTTTTTTTTGGCAGAACCAGGGATTGAACTCAGGGCCTTGCACTTGCCAGGCAAGTGCTTATTCTACTGAGCTATATCTCCCTGGCCCCCCCAAGATTCTTCTTAATCAGTACTTGTTTTACCCCACTTCTCCCCAAAAAGATCCATTGTTGAGAGCATTGCCAACCACTAACTGCTGTGTTCTAAACTCAAAATGGACTGTATTTGATGCCACACATGTATAATTATCAATGTATTTTTGTGTTGTTTGGAAATATTACCTCATTAATAGTCCAGTCAAAAGATAAGCTCATCAAATTAAAGGCTGAAAACTCAGATAATTGGCAAGAAAAACATGAAAATAAGAGTCTATTAAAGAACCATGAGTTCTTCACTGTCCTCAAGGAAAAAAAAAAGTTTTTTTTTTTGATGTACATATAAGGTTGGAAATTTCTGTGACAATAAGACTAAAAGAAAAGTGACCATAAAGGCAAACTAAAAGTCAACTGTGGGTTTAAAAAGTGCACTAAGAGACTAAGGGTTCTGCCATTAGGGTAGTTAATATACACTGCTTCTGCACTAATTTACCCCGTGTATTTCTCTTTCCTAAGCAGCCTGGGCAAATCCCAGAGAGTAAGCCTGGACAGTAGCTGAGGTGGAGGGATACTCTTAACAATAGATATGTGATGCACAGAATGGCATTAGGATGGCCTGGAAGTACATGCTGTTCCACCTCTGAAAAACCAATTCTCAGGGACTAGTGTGCCCAAGATCAACTGTTGGGATGGGTCTTGAACTTAGGTCTATGGCTTAACATCTTGAGCTCTTACTTGCTGTGTGATGCTACTTGAAGGCTTATTACAGAATTATACTGCCAGTTCCAACTCATGAGTGATAGACCCATTGAATGGCTATTATGGTCACTTTAAGGTATTAGCAAAATCATCAGGCAGTGTAGCATTTAGATTTAGTCAGATGGAAAGGCAGCAAAAAGATACCAAAGCCTTCCTGAGTACTCAGGCTGCACTGGGAACACACACTAACTGCATGAACTGAGATAATACAGGGCTCATACAGTTCAACATCTTCAAAACTCAAGAATCCAGAAAATCCCCAATTTTAGGATTTTAAAGACCCAGTCTCTGAGAGTTAACTAGGCAGGTATAAGCAGCTTTCACCTGATGTGATAGACTAGCATCAGCTACCTGGAATAGGTGTTGAGGCAGCTTTCAAAGCATCCCACAGGCTTGTAGAAGGTAGTACTGGGATAGCCTAGCCTCCACGTCTAGGACAGCTACTCCTTAGTTAAGATAAACTGAGTCTACCGGTCACATCATCTGGACCCTGTGCTGCGGTGACACTTCAATGACTGTGTCCACACACTTAGGCACAGCTTGAGAGCCTTTAAGTCTCATATCCTGTATCACAGCATTAACTACAGGAAACTGCTGAACCAATGAGGCAAAGAGACTAAAAAACTAGAATCTTCCAAAGGTGACACTGTAATTGAAACATGTGGCCTAGGTTGGGTTTGTCATCACTTTTGGATACTAAGGCAAAAGTCAAGTTGGAGCTCTCACTATAACTTCTAAGGGCCGGCCAAATAGCTCAGTGGATTAGTAGCTGGGGTTTGATCCCCAGACCTGCCATGCTGGCCCCACCTCTAGGGTGCACTAAGATGGCAGCTAAGACTGGGCATGGTGGTGTATGCCTGCAATCCCAGCTCTTGGGAGGATGTAAACAGGTGGATCACTACAAGGCTGATCTAGTAGTGAGACTCTGAACACCCTGTAGACCCTTCCCTAAAAAAATAATAATATACCTTCTAAAAAACCCAACAACATAAAAAGGGCCTGCACAGAAATGATTTCTGACTAGGCAGAAATATAAGTTGTTCAAAAAAAGTACTTCCTCTATTGGTTGCTAGATCCTAGATGCGATGCAATGCAATGCAATGCATTGCAATGCATTGCAATGCAAAAAAAAAACAAAAAAAAACAAACAAACAAAAACAAAAAAAACAAAAACAAAAAACAGCCAAATAAAATATTCACATCCACATACACAATGTGTGCCCACCTCCATTAGAAGAGCTCTGGCAATTTGAGCTTTTGTCCAATTGTGATTTCAAAAGTCTCTCTTTTTGTAAAAAAAAAATGGGTATGGTTCAGACAAAAACAAAAAACCTACAAAATCCAGCTCAAAAAGAAAACTTGTAGTAGAGGAACTATATAAACATGATTTAATACACAATGGTCTCTGGTGAAAGCTGAGCTCCTTCATAGTACTGAGCCATATCTATCAACTCTGATCCATGACCTCAGTTACACAAACCCTCAGATTACCTCAGATAATCATGCTGCAGATTACAGATAAAGCGAGATTTCCAATGTAAACAGTCACTAGAAAGAGGTGGCTGTTTTCTAGTGCTGAGATTATTATAGATCAAAGGGATTATTCTTTCCCTCTAAATTTGAGAAAACAGTATGTCCACCTGCTCTGCAAAATTATTTGTGTACTCACTACTTAGGCATAAATTCCCCGAGGGAGGGGCCTGAATCTCATACTTTTCTGTATCTCTAATGACTAGCAGACTTTTAATAAGTACTTGGTTTAGTAATAAATATTTCCTAGATGAGTTACATATTAGTATATTCAACATCTTCCAAAAAATATCTGTATTCTGATCTTTTCAAATAAGTGGTATACTAAGTTCAAGGTCTATACACTAATAAATAAAGGTAATGGACAAAAACACAAAACCCTCTCTTGTAGATCAGAGCTATCCCCTGGGGCCAGGCAGCTCTGTAGCTTTCTCCATGTATGGCTGGCAGCTGGCACCTAAGTGTTTTTATGTAAGCATTTGTAAATCGGGCTTCACAAGTCTCAAGTTTCACCAAGGAACCAGACTCAGAAAGCAAATGTTCATTACGCTGCATTTATTATCAGAATCAACAGTTAACAGTGAAGGATGGACTAACTTTTTTGTTGTTCACTTTGGACATTAACTAAAAAGTTTAGACTAGAACTATACTAGTACTTTTACACTACAGAGGTCACACCTGGCCTCTGACTCCCAGGAACAGGTAGATTCAGGAATCCACAGCAGTAACATTCACCATCATGTGAGACACCTTTCTTCAGGATTTTCTGTAGGGGAAGGGAGCACCCAATATTGGGCTAAAAACATACAAAGGCAAAAGAAGAGCCTAAAAAAACCAGCATCTTTATAAAGTCTCACCAAAATTAGTGTGCTGGCCTAGGCAGACTGTGGGACCACAACGTTAAACCTTTCTAAAATCTGTCAGAGACAACCAGATAGAAGAGCCTGCTGCTGTAGCGGCACCTAGGAGCACTGGTGTTACCCAGATGAACAACTGTAGCATCAGAAGTCTCAGTATTTCAGAGCTCCATAAACATGATGTGCTGTTCTTTGCCTGCTTAGGTTTTCTTCTCTTCCTTTTCTGTTTATTCTTCATTTTCATTTTCCAGTTTCCATTGGATCTTGCCCTCCCCTACTCCTCCACCCATTGTTATCTCAAAGCTTGCTTCTTTCTCACTACTTTCTACAGTGGTTAGTAGAATATGCCATAACATAGCCACATATCCAAATGCTCCTCGACACAATTCTGAGTCTATGCACTGGTAGTTTGGTCAATTGGGTCAGTTCATTCAAAAAAATGTAAGCAAGCAATAAAAAGGAAGACGACTTGAACCCAGAAACTATGAACTCCTAAGTCCATATCTGTTCCTATCAGGCTGGTTGGACAGTGGACACATGTGCGCCTGTATAGTTCTACCTATGCCCTTGTCTTCTGGCAGGGCTTGCTGACACTATTACAAGTGTCATTAACACCTTAAAATGTTTTCCTCTAACATATGATGATTCTGGAATGTATGATGAATTCAATTCTAGTTACCAAGTATCCAAAAAAGTCTAAAGTATGGCATTGAATGTGAAGGTAGAAGACACATTGTGCTCTGTATTCAAAGCATTTCTAGAACCTTGTAGTGCTGCTGCAGTTCCCAGTTTCTCTCAATATTTAGAAGTTCACAACTACTGAAGCATGCTTTAGAAAGCAAATTGTGTGAAAATACTTTTAAAAAAGTATCTTATCAAATCTCCCTTACTTACTTGCATTGTTTTTTTCCTGAGTGGTATCTGCATCAGTGTTAGAGCTGACAGACTGACTGTTTGAATTTTTGCTGCTGTCACCTAACTTTTTAAGCCTATTTAAGCGTTTATCTGTTTCTCTGAGTCCATATTTGCTATTGATAACAGGAGCAGGCGCAGGCAGTCCTACTCTGGATTTAAAAGCACCAGTTCCCCGTCTGAAAGAGAAAATACCACAGGTTAAGCCAACGGAGTATGTGCATTTACTCACAACAAACATGGACTCAGCCACTTGAGGTTAATGGTGATGAGGTCTCAATTACCATCGCCAGCTCTAGAATGCTCAAGAGAAATTAAGAATGTATTTGATAAAAATAACTTTGCCTATAAAAAACTGCAATTTCATTTTTTTTCAATTTCATATGTAGATAAAAATAAGTAACAACTTGTTCAATTTAAAAAATTACTGGCACAATAGTTAGGTCTAACCTGTAACATTAAAAAAAAAAAATCCCACATGTTAATTACATTTCTGCTTTGTTCTGCACAATTTAACACCGTACTGCTGAATATTAAAAATTAAGATATTTTTAAAAAGCACAGATTTTACATATATGCAATACATTAAATATATTAAATCATTACCTAGAAGTTAATGCTAAAAACAAATTATAACTGAAACTCTAAATAAAAAGGTGAGACTATTATTAGTGAAAATCTGTCTCCTGGAACAATAATTAAATGTTACTGAATACTTTAACAATTTGCTTTTATACCAGGTAAGAATAATTTGTACCTTGCCTTAACTATATAATTCTGAAGTAAGTGAGCACACTTAGTAAAAGAGCTTCTTAAAATTTCCCTGATAAATCTAGGTTTGCCAATCCTTGTTTTAGCATATACTAGTAAAAGGTTTTACTTAGCTCTATTTTTTTTTTTTTTTTTTTTTTTTTGGCTGGCTCAGGTGCCTTAAGGGCGGGTGTGGTAATGTAGGTGGAGGTGGGGATTGAACCGAGGTATCCTGCGCCTGACTCAGGCAGGTGCTTAAACAACTGAGCTAAGGGGGCTGGGGAGATAGCTCAGTAGAATAAGCGCTTGTCTGGCAAGCGCAAGGGTCTGAGTTCAATCCCTGGTTCCGCCAAAAAAAAAAAAAAAAAAAAAAAAAAAAAAAAAAAAAAAAAAAAAAGAAACAAAAAAACTGAGCTAATGCGCAGGCCCCCTACTTAGCTCTACAAAAAAGAATAAATAAATTATGAATCAACAAGGTTAAACAAAAGCACAAAATGTACTAAAAGGCCAAATAATTGCTAGACAAAATTGTCTTGCTTGTTTTTGGCCTTAGCTTTTTAACAGAAAGTCATATAACACAGCTTCTGAACATCTGGCAAAATTGTGCATAACCTCTGCTGGGAAAGCACTATTACCTTCTGGAAGTCCCACATCATTTATTAATAATTTTTTCTCAAGGAATCACTATTTCACCTTATGTTAAAACACACAGACACACACACACACACACACAGACACACACACACACAGTTTTATTCCCTACTCCCTTATTCTCCCCCACCCCCCTTATCCCTCTTTTTTTTGCGGAACCGGGGATTGAACTCAGACCCTTGTGCTTGCTAGGGAAGCGCTTATTCCACTGAGCCGTCTCCCCAGCCCTTATCCCTCATTCTTAGAAGCTAAGCAGGACAGATTTAAATCTAATGCAGGAATTATTTTTGGTACATAAAGATTAACATTCTTGTATTTTTAACCTAAAACAGATTTAAAGTTCTATTTTGACTATAGTGCTATTATAAAACATGAAAATATTGAGACTGCTTCAGTTCTTTCCTTCAAAAATGAGACAGAAACTACTGCAAAAAAGTATCCTTAATTTTCAAGCAAGCAATCAGGTAAGAGTTCATTCTAACATGTATTAGAGCACATCTGTGTAAATCCCAAAGGCTATATCATTCCATAGTGATTAAAAAATTATCTTGATATGCTCATGGTTTTTGATTTTTTTTTTTTTTTTTTTTTTTTTTTTTGTGGAACTGGGGATTGAACTCAGGCCCTTGCACTTGCCAGGAAAGTGCTTATTCCACTGAGCCATCTCCTTGGCCCCGAATGTTTTCCTTTTTAAAAAACAACAACTTGTAACATTTCTGCAAAGGCAGGCCATATTAAAGTACATTTACACAAACGCTACTAGAGCCATGAACTGGTATTTATTTAAAAATAAGCATACCCTTTTCCCTGGCAGTCCCATGTGGAGGAGAAATCTATCCTACAGAAATAAGAGCACCAGTTAGATTTTGTTTTAAGAAGAGTACAGAGGTAGTGTTGGAATTTTCAGAAATCGGAGTCTTTAAAACTCCTGTTCCATTATTTTCTGAGAAAGGGTCTTTCTATGTAGCCCAGGTCACCTTTGAACTTACTAGGTAGCCCACGTTGGCTTCAAACTTGTGATTCTAAGGGAGATGGCTCAGTAGGATAAGTGCTTCCCTGGCAAGTGCTAAGGACCTGAGTTCAATCCCCAGTTGGGGGGGGGGAGTCAGGATTACTCCTGACTGTTTGGGGCCGGGGAGATGGCTCAGTGGAATAAGCGCTAACCTGGCAAGTGGAAGGGCCTGAGTTTAATCCCTGGTTCCGCCCCCTCCCCCCAAAAAAATCAAACTTGTGATTCTATTGCCTTAGCCCCAAGTGCTGGGAATTACACTTAAGTGTTACTACATGTGGCTCTCTTATTCTTTTTAACTTATGACAGTTAATACATGCCCATATATGTGTGTATAGACATATTATATATATAA
>NW_004524594.1:20486847-20497099 GCF_000260255.1 Octodon degus | reverse complement strand
TATATGTATTTTCCCCCCTCCCAACTGCTACCATTGTCAGAGCCATAAACACCAGTGCTGATCATCTGCTAACAGTGCCTTCTTCCAATCCTTCTCCGTGGTTTACACAACTATTTACATCACTGTTTCTTTTCAAGCAAATAAAATCAAAATCTAACAGTATTAAACATTTTATGCAACAAGTAGCTTTCTTATTACACCATGGACAAATAAATCTGCTCTGGATATATGCTTTGAAAGCTGAATATATCACTCTTCACTAATGATTTATTTATTTATTTGTATTTTTAGGGAAGGGTCTACAGGGTGTTCGGGGTCTCACTACTAAATCGGACTCGTAGGGCTGGGGAGATGGCTCAGTAGAAAAAGCGCTTCCCTGGCAAGCACAAAGGCCTGAGTTTAATCCCCGGTTCTGCAAAATAAACAAATAAATAAATCAGACTTATAGTGACTCACCTGTTTACAGCCTCTCAAGAGCTGGGATTACAGGCGTGCCCCCATGCTGTCTCAGTGTGTCCTAGGGGTGGGGCCTGCATGGCAGGCCAGGGGATCAAACCCCAGCCCTTGTGCCTGCTTGCAGACTCTTCAATCCACTGAGCTCTTTGCTTGGCCCTCACTGATGATTACTGAAACCTGTGTATTAAATTTTTTTCTTGCACAAATACTGCCATTAGGCTGCTCTTAAAATCAAGTCCTTATTTTTGAAGTTTTCTTCTTTTCTTTTTTTGTAGACAGGGGATTGCAGGCCCTTGTGCTTGCCAGGCAAGCACTTATTCTACTGAAACATCTCCCCAGCCTTAGTGCTTTATTTCCATAGGAAAGATTTTCTTTTCCATGGGGAACTGACAAGGAAAAGTATATGCTTATTTTTTATTTTTATTTTTTTGTGGAACCAGGGATTGAACTCAGGCTCCTGCGATTGCCAGAGAAGCGCTTATTCCACTGAGCCATCTCCCTGGCCCCATACACTTATTTTTAATAAATACAGCCAGGTTACCTTTTTTTTTTTTTTGGACTGGGAATTGAACTCAGGACCTTGTGCTTGCCAGGAAGGAGGCATTTATGCCACTGAGCTATATCCCCTCCCCAGGTTACTTTCCCTAAAGGTTACAGTAATTTATGGCCCTACTAGCAAGGTTGGGAACACCTGTTTTTCCACAAGCTCACCAGCAACAAGTTGTGCTTATTTTTTTTCCCAGTTTGATGGTGAAAAATATATACTATACTTCATTTTGTCTTAATTTCATTGCTAATGGGTATTTTTTGAGATATCTCTTCTTTATCTTTCTTCTGCTTTTGTCTCTCTTGAATTTACAGAAGCTTTTTGTTATTAGGTTATGAATTCTTTGCCATAATACATACTTTTATTTTCCTTCAGTAAATCATTTAACTTTAACCAATCAAATATTTTACTAGCATTCACTACTTTTTGTCTTATGCCCTGATGGTTTCCAATATGCCACCACTAGACACAGGTTCCCCTAAATTTTTTTCTAGCAGTTCTTTATTTATTTTTGATCGTTAATCCAAAAGGATTTTATTTGTATAAGATGTTATATGGGTATCCAGCTCTACTCCCCAGAAGCATAATGACTTATACAAACTTATTGAATAAAAAAACATTTCCCAATATGTATTAAGATCTCATACACATTTGCCTTTCTTCCAGGATTCTATTCATATTCTCTTCTTAAAATCTACTTCTGGGTCAATATTTAGTCTTACCACAAATATTTTATAATAATTGTATTATAGTTTATATTAAAATTATAATAAATTTTAGTATCTATTAAGGAAAAGTCTCTCCTAACAGTCTTTAAAAGTACGGGCCGGGGATATAGCTCAGTAGATAGAGCTTGTACTTGCCTGGCAAGTACAAGAGCCTGAGTTCAATCCCTGGTTCCACCAAAAAAAAAAAATAGATGTAGTTTCATAATTTTTAAAATAATACTAGAAACCAGGAATATAGCTCAGCAGTGGAAGCGCCTGCCTGGCAAGTGCACAGTCCCAGGTTCGATCCCTGGTACAAAAAAAAAAAAAAGAGGGGCCGGGGAGATGGCTCAGTGGAATAAGTGCTTCCCTGGCAAGTGCAAGGGCATGAGTTCAATTCCCGGTTCCGCAAAAAAAAAAAAAAAAAGATGGGCATGGTGGCGCACATCTATAATCCCAGCTCTTGGGAGGCTGCAAACAGGTGGATCACTACAAGTCTGATCTAGTAGTGAGACCCTGGACACCCTGTACTCTTCCCTAAAAATACAAAAAACAAAACCAATAAACAAACTGGAGATTGAAGCTATTGCCCAGCCCACTTTATTCTCATTTTGAGATATTTTGTCTCCCTATATCACTAAACTGCCCAAGCTGGGCTCAAACATACAATCTTCCTGTCTTAGCCTTTCACAGAGAGAGTACAGGTGTGTCCCACAATGCCCAACTAACTTGAAAATAATTTTTTTATTGTATTTTTTAGGGAAGGGTCTACAGGGTGTTCAGAGGCCAACTACTGGATTGGACTCATAGTGATCCGCCTGTTTACAGCCTTCCAAGAGCTGGGATTATAGGCATGTGCCACCATGCCCAGTCTCAACTGCCATCTCAGTGTGGCAGGCGTGGAGATCGAACCCCCGGCCCCTGTGCCTGCTTGCAGGCACTTTAATCTGCTGAGCTATTTGGCTGGCCCTTTGAAAATAATTCTGACCAATTTGAAAAATAAAACACATGAATCCCAAACAATTTATATATTAATTAAGAAGGTAATATATTTTTTTTAACTTTTTTTTTTTTTCTTCAGCTCAGCCCACCAGGGGGCGGGGCTGGCTGGCATGTGGTGCTGGGGGCTTGAACTGCGGTCCCTGTGCTTTGCTAAGCTTGTTCTAAGTAGGTGTTTTAGACCACTGAGCCACCTCACCAGTCCCGGAAGTAATATTTTTATGATTCTAAAGTCTCTACAGCTAAAATCATAGGTTTCTTTTTTATTTTTTATGCATGTGGTACAGGGTCTCACTAGAAAGCTCAGACTCATAGTGATCCTCCTGTTTTCAGCCTCCCCAGCACTGGGATTAGAGGCCTGTGCCACCACACCTGCTCTTGGTGGCCGGCTCAGTGCACTGAGGGGCGGAGGCGGGAGCTGGTGTGCATGTGATGCTGGGAATCTAACCGGTCCCTGTCATAGGTTATTTTTATTTAGGTCTTATTTTTGTGGACCGCCATTAGATTTCATTCTTCAAATTATGTATGAGTGAAATGTGCCATACTTACTTAGAAACAGATGTTGGTATAGTTATGACCCAGAAACAGGCTTCCAGTGTCTCTTGGACATTCTACCCTCAGTCTTAATATCTCATTCATACTCTATTTATTCTCTTTATTGAGAGCCAGCTCTTTTCTCCTTTTAGGTCTCCTAACACTGTGTGTATGGCTGGATGTTGTGGCAAATTCCAGCACTCAGGAGGCTGAGGCAGGAGATCACTCTGAATTAGAAGCCAGACTGTGCTACACAGTGAGTTCAAAACCAGCCTGAACTACTTAGTGAGACTCTATCTCAAAAAACAATCACTCTTGTGTCCTTGCACTTTCACTGCACACTTTCACAGCTGGCATTGTGATGGCCTTGTTTATCTCCTGCACTACTAGCCCTACACAAAGCTTATCAGTTAATATCTGATGAATAACTGAGTTTTGTGTTATTAGGTTATGAATGAGCTCTTTTGAGCAGTTTTATCCTCCCAGGTAGTACTGTATATAAAGACGACAACAATTTGGTGTTCCTGACAATTTCCAAAAAATACACAGCCAACTTTTCAACCAAACTGCTTGAAAGGTCTGACAATAGCCACACCTACTGTTTTGTGGTATGCCATTTCATTTAGACAGGACCTGAACAAGCAATGTCTACATTGGTTTAAAATCCTGGGTACATTAGTTTTTCAGGACAGCTTCTAAAAAGTTATTTATTTATTCACTCAACAAATACATATTAAACATCTACTATGTACCCACTATTATTCTGTATGCTGGGGATAAAAAAGGTCAAAGTCTCTGCCTTTATGAAACTCTTATCCTAAGAGGAACATAACCAGAAACCACAAAATTTTCTAACATTTGTATGTTCATTATGTGCTGTTTGACAAGCCTTTTGTAAAATAACAAACTTAAACTTTACAACAACCCTATGAAATATGTTATCCTCATTTTACAGATGGAGAACTTTTTTTTTTTTTTTTTTCTGGAACCGGGACTTGAACTCAGGCCCTTCCGCTTGGCAGGGAAGCACTTATTCTATTGAGCCATCTTCCCGGCCCCCACATGGAGAACTTAAGACACAAGTAGTTATGTAACTTGCTAACATCACCTAGCTAATGAAATGTAGTGGTGTAGAATTTTGAAACTGGGAGTCTGACTCCAGATTATAGGCACTTAACTTTTGCACTCTGTTTTCTCCATAAAATAGTTTTAAGACATTATTTAGGGTTTTTTGTTGTTGTTGTTGTTTGTGTGTGTGTGTGTGTGTTTGTACCAGGAATCAAAGTCAGTATCTTGTGTTTGCCAGGCAGGTGCCATGCTGCTGAGCTACATCCCTGATCCTTTGAGGCATTATTTTTTTTTGGCGGAACTGGGGATTGAACTCACCCCTTGTGCTTGCCAGGGAAGCACTTATTCTACTGGGCTACCTCCCTGGCCAAACACATGTATATGTTTTATATTTTATTATTATTACTATTATTATTATTATTATTATTTTTTTTTTTGTGGTACAGGGGATTGAACTCAGGACCCTGCACTTGCCAGGCAAGTGTTTATTCTACTAAGTTATCTCCTTGGCCCTTTGAGGCATTATTAAACCATAATGAAGACTTAATGAGGGGCTGGGGAGACAGCTCAGTTGAATAAGCACTTGCTTGGCAAGTGCAAGAGCTTGAGTTTAATCTCCGGTTCCACTAAAAACAAACAAACAAACAAACAAACAAAAAAAACCAGACTTAATGAATTAAAGGGCTTTTTTGTGAGCTGGTCCTAGATCTAAGCAAAACATGAATCATGTGGCAAAACCTAGGTAGCACCAGAAGGGAATTAGTTTTTTGCCATCCCTGGGTAGCAAAGAGTTCAAAGCTGGCAAAGAATCTGCAAGAGTAACACTATAGCCTTGCTCTCTCTCACTATAGCTAGAGATCCCTAACCATACACAAAGGAAGGAAATTGTGCCTGGGGAATCTGCTTGTCTCTCCTGTAAGCTACCTGTTTTAAACAGCAATGTGCCTACACCTATGAAAGCAATAAGAAGATTGGGAATGGTGGGACACACTTGCAAGCCCACCTACTTGGGAAAATCACTTACTTGGGGGAGAATCTCAAGTTTTAGCTCTGCTCAGACAACTTCATGAGATCAGTCCCCAAATTTAAAAGGGCTGGGGGTGTACCTGAGCAGTAGAGTCTTTGCCTAGCATGTGTATCGTCTGAGGTACCTGGGTTCAATCCTCAGTAAAACATGCAGAGCGCGAGTGAGAGAGCGCGAATGCAAGAGAAAGAGAGCGAGCAAGCAAGAGCACAAGAATGCCAGCAAGTAAGCAAAAAATTACACTGAAATGAGGCCAAGTGCCCAGCACAATGAAAGGTAACAAACTGGGCTCAACTAAAACAAGCTCATTTACTGTGTGGCCTGTGCCATCTGCATCACCTCGACACTGAGAAGTGGTCCTGCAGCCCTGGTTTGCACTAGCTTGTGAAGCTGCTTCCAAGGAACTTGTGTTCACAGAAGTCACTCCAATAAGTGGCAGAACTGATACTCTGTGAAAGCAGTCTGGAAATTTCTGGAAGAACCCAGAACCAATCCTTCAGTCCTTCAATCCATCCATCCATTCATCCATCCATCCATCCTTCCTTTCCTCTCTCCTTCTCTCCCTCTCTCCCTCCCTCCCTCCTGGGGAGTAACCTAGGGTCTTGTGCATGCTAGGCAAGCATTTTAACACTGAGCCACATCTTTAGTCCGAGACCCAGAATCTAAATATGCAACAAAGAGGCTCCCTGAGTATCAACAGGGGACTTAAACTGTCCAGAATATGTACATGGAAATGCAAATTTCAGAAGACATAGTTTGATAAGATACAAGAAAACTTTATGACTACCAGAGAGGAGGTTTTTTACATGACTGTCAGAGAGAACGTTCACTTGCCATTTCAAAGGTAGCCCCATTGCGGCATTCGCATGTATGCACATGTATGCGTGGACATGAATTATTACCCAATTTCTCTTGGTACTTTTTTATTCAATGACCCACTTACAACTGTTGGTAATTTAAGATTTTATAAGGGGAAAGTGCCAGTGTCTCTATAATAGTTGCATACCATTTGATTGTTTACACACACTGCACTGGGTGTAGTGCTTCAGAACATAAAAAAAAAAAACATCTCTGCATTTAAATGTTAGTTAATACCCACAACTATCAAGTGTTAAAAGAATGTTTAAGCTGAAATTCTGAACATCTTACCTTTCACAAGTATAACACTCGCAGAACTCATTATTTTCCCCAAAAAATCCATCTCCGTAATAACAAGAAATTTCTTCTCCAGGTTCAATATCTCTTAGGGCCTTCACACATGCTGTATCTCGACCAGTTGACACAAACTGAAAGAAAAATAACTCATTAAGAATATGATAGAAAAAAAAAAAAGTCTGATAGAGGGCCAGGGAGATGGCTCAGTGGAATAAGCGCTTGTCTGGCAAGCAGAGGGGCCTGAGTTCAATCCCCAGTTCCGGGGGAGCAAGAGTCTGATAGATGAGGCAAAAACAAAATAGTTGAAAAGAAAATTTTAAATGCTTACCTTACAGTTAGGTCTGCAATCTGAAAAATGCCCAAAAGAAAAAGACAATTAATCACTGATATGATCTTAAACGCAAAGCTACCAAAATCTGAAAAAGCTTTTCAGACAATCTTTCAACTTCTGATAGAATTTAAGGTCTTAAGTTTAAGAATATCTAATAAACTTGTGGAGGGAAAAATAATATTTCAAAATCTTCTTTAAAGAAAACAGATTTTACTGACTCAAATAAGGCTATCCTATCTGCTGGTAGGACTGCTCAATACCAGGGCAATCACCTTAGCAATATAGCTTACCATGGTTTATAAACGCAGCAGGACCGAGCCAGAGTTGTGCACAGTTTTTCCTTGTGGAATACGTGACACTGAAGTCGTTTTCTCCATGTCTAAGTAGCATGTTCTCCTCAATTTCTGAAAGTTCGGCAATACAACCCACCAGTAATTCTATTTTGTCATTTCGTTTCCTATTTAAAATATGTGATGTGTTAAAAACTACTGGAAATTATAAGTACGGCTTCTTTTTAATAATAAAATAAGCCTGCTCAACAACAGAAATTGAGAAGCCCTACCTGTGTACACTTGGATCCCACCTGGGTGTCTCGCCTTCCTCCTTGAAGCCCCACAGCCTGGTACCATGGCTACCTGTTATCTATCCTACTTCCACAAGAGAATAAAAAGTCTTCCAGGACAGAAACTAGACAGCTAAGGCTCTGAAACCCCTGTGGCAACTAGCCTTGTTTTTCACAGATGGGAAGAAGTACTCAAAACAGTTCCTGCACTAGGTTAAACTTGCTGATGACCACTAACTGAATCAGACAGGGACTAACAGCATTTAAGGGTCATGAGGACCCAGAACTGTGTGATGTTACCAGCTCAAGTACAATGTGTACTAGAAATGTGATACCAACTTGCAACTTTTTTTTTTTTTTTAACTGAAAACTGAACCCATGCTAGGCAAGCACTCTATGACTGTATTCCCAGGCTCTGCCCACCAATTTTACTTTCAATTCGTTTCTTGCTAAATTGCCCAGACTGGGCTCAAACTTTTGATCCTCCTGCATCAGCCTCCTGTGAAACTGGGATAATAAGAATTTGCTCCTGTGCCTGGGCTCAAATTGAAATGTTAAGTTTTCTAGTAACTATGCTGAGAAAGTACAAACATTTTATTCTTATTTATTTATTTTCACTATGTGGTTCAGGCTGGCCTCAAACTCTTGGTGATCCTCCTGCATCAATCTCTCTAGTGCTGGGCCAAAGCCAGATCCAATTATTTTTAAATAACATCTTTAATCCAATATATCCAAAATACTATTTCAGCAGGTAATCAATATGAAAACTATTAATGAGAAACAATGCAATTTGCAGACTATTTATTTAATTTATTTAAAAAAAATTTTTTATTTTACATTTATTTAGTGTGTGTGTGTGTGTGTGTGTGGCCAACTCAGCCCACCAGGGGGCGCGGCTGGCTGGCATGTGGTGCTGGGGGATTGAACTGCCGTCCCTGTGCTTTGCTAAGCTTAGTTTGTTCCAAGTAGGTGCTTTAGACCACTGAGCCATCTCTCCAGCCCCGAGACTAATTTAGATTGGTCACACTACAAGGACTCAGTGTTGTAGACAGCTACTATATTGCATAGTGCAGCTCTAGAATGCTAGATCTCAAACCCACATATTTGGCCTGGTGTGGTGGTACACATGCTTATAATTCCAGCCACATAGCAGACTGAGGTAGTAAGAATACAAGTCCAAGGCCAGCCTAGGGCAACTGAATGCAGATGTAGCTTAGTACAGTGCTTGTTTGCTTATCATGCATGAGGCCCTGGGTTTGATTAATCCCCAGTATTAAAAAATAAGCAAAGCAAAGCAAAACTGAAGTTGAGAGAGGCTTTAAGTTTCTTCTTGGAGGAGATACAGAGCAGGCATTATAAGACAGACACATGTACATATTCTGCCTTTCATGTTTTATAGCTTTTAACTCTTTCTAGTAGGCTCAACGCTACCACTTTGACCCAAACAGATATAAGCATATTTTTTAAGCAGGTTACCTTCTGGGGTGTTTCTACACATAGATGACCTAAAGCCCTTGCAACTTCAACCCCACCATCTTCTCTGGAAACCAGTTCATCAATCCTGGCAACCTTGATCTTCCAGAAGGTTAAACACCAAGCAGGCTCAGTATCAGGAAAGCAAAAAACACTTTGGCCTATACATGGGAACTAATTCACTCCAACTTCAACCAGTGGGCCACAACAATGGCACTATGCTGGCTAATTTAGGGTAAATGCTAGCTTCAAACTTTACTAGACTGAATCTTTAATCTTTAAAATTTCTTTGTATCTTTAGAGTAACTTAACTAATCTTTAAATAAAATTACTTTATGGGTTTAGAATAGTATAATTACCACTCTTTTGTAGCAACTATTTTGGCTCCATTTTGTTCTGATGAATATCTATTACAAGGCAATATTTCAAATCCACTGTCAGTTGCAAACATTCGCAAGTAAATAAATACCTAATAGAAAAGAAAAAAATGACTGTAAAATGTTTATCCTGCTAGAATGCCTCAGTATTGTAAAAGCACACTACCAACACCACCAGCAATACCGTAAGAAACATAAGATTATTAATGACAAATTTTGTTATCATTATATTTCAGTATAATATTTAATACAGATATATTTCATAGACCAAAGGCTGGTCTATGTTTCTTTAAAACTCTAATTTTTTTCTTTTTGAGATAGGGCCTCACTATGCAGTTCAGGCTGGTCTTGAACTCTCAGCAATCCTCCTGCCTCAGCCTCCTGAGTACTGGGATTACAAGCATGTGTAACCATGGCTGGCAATTTTTTTTTTCTGCTTCTTTAAAAAATCTTTTGTCTTTCTTCTTTCTCTTTTTTTCTTTCTTTTTCTTTTTTTGGCGGAACCAGGGATTGAACTCAGACCCTTGCGCTTGCCAGGGAAGCGCTTATTCCAGTGAGCCATCTCCCCGGCCCCTTTTTTTTTTTTAGACAGGGTTTCACTATGCAGTTCAGGCTGTTCTTGAACTGTGTAACACAGGCTGGCCTTGAACTTCTTCCTGCCTCAGCTTTCCAAGTGCTGAAATTATAGGCATGTGCTACCATAATCTGACAGTTTTCTCTTAGTCATCTGAACAATCTTGTATGTTCTAAGATCTTCATGTTCACTAGCCTATGAAAAATGGACTTAAGGGCCGACCAGACAGCTCAGCAGATTAAGGTGCCTGCTTAGGCAGACCCAGGGGTCTGAGACTCGATCCTTGGCCTGCAACCCCTGCCAGCCCTGCCCCTGGTGAGCACTGAGAGGCAATCGAGATTGGGCATGATGTTGTACATCTGTAATCCCAGCATTTGGGAGGCTGAAAAACAGGAAGGATCACTATAAGTCCAATTTGTATAGTGAGACCCTATATTAAATATAT
>NW_004524594.1:20484844-20486747 GCF_000260255.1 Octodon degus | reverse complement strand
TTACATGTTCCTTGAATAATTTCTCCTGCATTTTGTTCTTGTTGAGAAAATAGTGCCGTGCCCATTCACCTGAAGTCAAACATTTGAAGGCTTTCTCTAAATGTTCATCTTTTTTAAAACGTTCAATTACTTCCTTTAGTTCTTCTTGCCGTCCTTTAATAGGCCGAAATCTGAAAGAAACCAAAACTCAGTTTAGTTATCACAATTCTTGACTATTGATCCACTGTAAAAATGTTGAAAAAAGACCATACATCCTAAAAACAACCAGTTATCTCAACAAAGACCTAATTAAAAAAACAAAAATCAGTAAGCTTGATAATCACTATTCAATTACAATGGCAATGATCTGGAAATGTGATTTTTGTTCAAACTATAATTTCATGTCTTTATTTAAACTGTTATCTCTGTGAGGTGACTACATGATTCAGTTTGTGTGTGTGTGTGTGTGTGTGTGTGTGTGTGTGTGTGTGTGTGGTACTGGGAATCAAACTGGGGACCTTGCGCTTGTGAGGAAGGTGCTTCTGCCACTGAGCTATCTTATCTCCCCAGCTGGACTAGAAGATTCAAACAAAAGCTGTCTTGCTTCAGGCTTGCACTAGTCATCTATGAGGGAAGGAACAAAATTATAGATCTAGAATAAAGCATGTCTAATTGAAAGAATGACAAGAATTTTTAAAAATCAGCAGAATCAATCTGGAAAAGTACAAGGAATGTGCTTCAAAAGTATGATGAAGCAAACAAAATCATGTTATAAACAATAACAATTATTTACACAGGAAAATCCCAATCCATCTTCAAAATACACTTTGATATTATACCGTCCACATCAAACAGATGGCTTGACAAGTGCATTCAGAGGAAGAGGATGCAAAAAATTAACTCAGTCAGTGAAATTGCCCTAACATTAAAAACTGTTGTACCACTGAAAAAGACTTCTTACATAAAATCAGCCATGATTTGAGATTATAATAATAATGCATGTGTCAACACATGGGACAACCATGGTTTAAGTGAGACTTAAATTCATGAGCCTTTTGTTCTAAAGTTGTGTTTTCAATAAAATGTACACTGTCATTAAACATACTCAGATTTTTTTCCTCAGTACTGGGGACTAAACCAAGGGCTTCTGACCGGGTCTCATAATGTAGTTCAGTCTGGTCTTAAACTCACGATCCCAGGCTGGCCTTCAACTTATGGCAATCCTGCTGCCTCAGTCTCCCAAATGCTGGGTTTACAGATATGTGCCAACATGCCTAGCACCTTCATTTTTTTAGACACAGTTTTGCTAAATTGCCCAGGCGAGGCTCAAACTTGTGATCCTTCTGCCTCAGTCTCCCAGAGTGGTGAGACTGTGGGCATACACCAATGTACCTGGCAATACTCAAACCTCAATTTTAAAGTTTCTTCACATGTTAATTTGTCTTATTTTCTGAAATAAAGGCTTTAGTTTATAAAACAAAATATGCAACAGAAAAAGAAGTTACAGATTGCTATTCACATAAAATAAATATTGGTGGTTCAGGAGAAAAATACTTTAATGATGCACTTTAATATACAAAAATGCACATTTCATGAGCCTGAAAATGTCACAACTGAGATGAGGTGTAGCACAAGCTCCTGCAAAGGCAGCATTCAACAGGGTTCCACAAATGTACACATTTCATAGTAAGATTTTACTTATTTATTTATTTTTTGGTGGAACCAGGGATTGAACTCAGGCCCTTGCGCTTGCCACAGAAGTGCTTATTCTGCTGAGTCATCTCCCCAGTCCCTACAGTAAGATTATAAACTACAAAATTTCAGAAGATTTTTTATTAGGTGTTTTTTAATTTTTTTGCTCTAGATGACTTTTATTGTCCATGTAGCAGCTGCAAGTTGTATTAGGTGTTTTACATACACCAGC
>NW_004524594.1:20472166-20484594 GCF_000260255.1 Octodon degus | reverse complement strand
ACACTATTTAAAAACAGTTACATTTCAATCCCCAGTTCCGCCAAAAAAATAAAAAAATAAATAATAAATAAAAACAATTACATGGGGCTGGGGACACAGTACAGTGGTAAAGCACTTGCAAAGCATGTGTGGAGGCCCAGGATGTAATTTCCAGCACAGGATAAAACCAAATCAAGCTAAACAAAAAAACCCCACAACAAGGGCCAGCCAGATAGCTCAGTGGATTAAAGCACCTGCTTAGGCAGACACAGGGACTGGTTTGATCCCCGGAGTGACCATGCACACTGAGATGGCCTGACACTGGGCATGGTGGCATGCATCTCTAATCTTAGCATTCAGGAGGCTGAAAACAGGAGGATCACTACGAGTTCTGTGTAGTGAGACCCTGTAGACTCTGTACTAAATACATTAAAAAAAAAAAAAAAAAAAAAACCAACAACTCCCAATCTAAAATTATATGTCTTAACATATAATAAAGTGAGTCAAGGCTAAACTCACTTAAAGGGTCTTAAGAGTATTTCAGAAAAATTAGCTACTGATTTGGAATGAATCTTGGATTTTTTAATACTTTATGTGTATTCATGCTTTTTGAAACACATTTCTTTCTATTTCTTTCTCAGGTATCCTTAGCTCATGATGCTGAATAACTTCCATATTATTTTAGTATAAAATAACAAAATAACAAAAAATAATAACTAGTAAAATTTTGCCTCACTTCTGAGCTTGTTTCCACTTTCTGATTTGTATTGGCCCAAACATAAACTGAACTCATGAAACTATCTCCTGCTACTCACTAATAAGAACCTCTATTTCATGACAATTTATTTATTTATTTATTTTTGGTTCCCAAAATGCAGCTGGCTGGTATAGGCATGGAATTGATAGTGAGAAGAAGGAAGAAAATGGTTATGGGCACAAACAAGCAAAAAACTCTTGTTTTCAATTATCCTGCAAGCCACGTATAAAAATCACTGAGGTAGCAGTAGACATCAAATCTCATAAAAAATACTATGAGAAATAAAAATGATTTTAGTAATGTAAGACCACCATAGCTAGCTAGTAGGGTCCGAGCAAAAGCCACTGAGGATCTCAGAAGAAAATAATCTTTTAGTATTAAACAGAAAAATATTCTCTCCTCTCAACATAATTATCCTATCTCCCATATAAGTTGCATAAAGCTATCCTTATACTGTGTACTTAAACATTTATAAATTATCTGAAACAATTCTATTCATTTCACAAATATGTAAAATATGGCCCAACAAGGCTAATTACTTGGCAAAAGACTTGGCGATAATGTATGGAATAGGTGGGACTTTTTACTCAGGCTTTTGCTCTGAGCTCTACTGCCTGTCTTAGGAGAGCCCTCTTGTGTCACTTCATGCTTAGAGCACCAATACTAAGCCCAGTGATAAACAGCTCTGGCTTATATAGTGACAGTGAAAAGGATGAATTTTTTTTTTTTTTAAACTGGGGATTGAACCCAGGATTTTGCACCATGCTATATCTTCTAGCCCTTCCATTAAAATCAATCAATCAATCAATCAATCAATCAATCAATCAATCAGAGATAGGGTCTTGCTAAGTTGTTTAGCTGCCTCTGAGCTTATGATCCCTCTCCTCAGACTTCTGAGTAACTGGGATCAAGAAATGTGCAACCACTTGAATATGTGGCACTTGGGATCTAAGGTTCTAGATGTTTAAACATATAGTACTGAGGTGGTAGTTTAGGTGGCAAGAGAAAAGGGTTTTGGCATTTTCAAAACAATATGCTCTACCCTGCCCCCTATTAACAAAAGATCTGTGATTTTAAAATAAGCCAACATTTTTTCTCTTCCTATGCCTCTGATTAACAACTGGTATAAGAAATAAAAAACACGTAATTTACAATCAGTTTTTACTAAAAGGGGCAGGAAAAAAATGTGAATTCACATTCCCACACACTTGTTTCTGTCTCTCTCCAGAGACTGACTTCCTAGGTTTTCTTGCTATTTGGCTTTTCTGTCGCCAAACCGAAGAGACCACTGTGGCAATGAAGAAAAGTTGTAGATTGCTATTAACTGACTACTGTACCCTTCATTAGTATGTATGATCAAGAGTTGACTGGAATAGGCAGGGGAAAAAAGAAACAAAAAAAGGAAGACAGGAGAGAAAGATTGCTCAAATATTTAAGATATAAAATATGAAAACCATAAGGAAGTAGTGAACACAGTTCCTCCTCTGAATGTTTTGCTGCAAACTGGGTTTTGTACAGAAGGCAGAGAACCAGAGCTCTTTGCTCCTTCTTGACCTGAAAATAAACAAGAACCAAAGCCAGACCCGCCTGAACCTTGCAATCGGTGCTTGGCTAATCCACTGCGTCTTTTAAAATTACCCCCCCCCCCTTTTTTTTTTCTTTTTTCAGAACCGGGGATTGAACTCAAGACCCTGTGCTTGCCAGGCAAGCGCTTATTCTACTGAGCCATCTCCCTGGCCCGAACCCTGTCATGAAGTACAAGTTTTGTCTTTAAGTATAACTAAGACCAAACTATTTAAAAAGTTTTTTTACGACTCACATTTCTGCTTACACCTCAAATTTATATCAGAAAACATTACACAGATTACACAGGCTAGAATAGGTTAGCTGGTATTTTATACTGTTTGTAACACATTCTACCTACCTTACAGGGTTGTTGTGAGGAAAACTGTCAGATTTTGAAAAATGCCTTGAGCTCCTCGAAGGAAAGGCGCTATACAAAAGCAAAAACAAATAACAATAAAAACCTACTTGTATGATTTATGTTGTAAATTTATGTTTCTAAACACTCATAATTGTATGATTTATATTTCTAAACACTCATAATATTCATTGTAAGAAAACTCTTAAAAATGCTGATACTTAAGAACTTCATGAAGCCACACATAGGTTCAGAAGGATAACAATGTCAGGTTGTTAATTAAAAAAAAAGTATCCTGAAATGACACTTGCTCTATAACATTATCTTCTCAGCTTATTGCCTGCTTCAGTTGTCCCATGAATGTAGGTTATATCAAGTCTCAGGGTCATATTGCCTAAACAAGGAGGCATTACTGAAAACATCCTTCTTTGTCTTTTCAATATATTTTTTTTTTTTTTGGTGGTACCAGGGATCAAACTCAGGACCTAGTGCTTGTCAGGCAGGTACTTATGCTGCTAAGCTATTTTTCCACCCCATTTTGTTTCTGTACACATATTAATACATGCATATACACAGACGTATACATACACCTTGCATAAATAAATAATTATGACAATACATATTACAATTCAAAGTTTTACATAATAGGAGTACAACATTACTAATTTAATTTGTAATATGAAATATTCAAACTCAAGCTACCAAATACAAACAATATAGTGTGGCATATGCTGTAGGAAACATTTTTATGTGGATTTTTTTGTGGTACTGGGGATCAAACTCAGGACCTTGTACTTGCCAGGCAGGTGCTTATGCTGCTGAGCTATATCTTTGGCCCAGGAACACTTTTATAAAAGGCATTTATTCTTTCTCAATATATAAATTGTAGGAAGAGTGAGAAGAGAAGGATTTCTCCAAAAGATTTAAGTCTTTTAAACAGAAATACAAGAGGGCTGGGGAGATAGCTCAGTGGAATAAGCACTTCCCTGGCAAGTGCAATTGCCTGAGTTCAATCCTCGGTTCTGCCAAAAAAAAAAAAAAAAAAAAAAAAAAAAAAAAGAAAACCAAAGGGGGCCCCAACTTCCTTTAAAAACAGAGGTATTTAAAAAAAAAAAAAAAAAAAAAAAAAGAGGCATTACCAACAATTCTTCTCTTGCTAAAAAGAATCTGTTGCACAACTGACAAAAGTCAACTACTAATTTTTCGTATGAAATTCTTTTTTATTTTTTTTTGATATAGGGTCTCGCTACACAGTTCGTACTCACTATACAGTTCAGACTTGCCGTAATCCTCCTGCTTCAGCTTCCCTAAGAACTGGGATTACAGGCATGTGCCACCACACCCATGGCCAAGGCCTGAATGGCATGTGGTTCCAGGGATCAAACTCCAGATCTTGCGCTTGCCAGGCAGGCGCTTGTCGCTGAGCTATCCCCACAACCCCTCTAAAATTCTTTACTAGAGATTGAATATAGGCCTTCTGCACTGAGCTATAGCTCTATCTCCCCACTCCTTCTTGAAAACATTTCTGAGAGAGTCATGCTAAGTAGCTGAACTGCATACATTGGGCTTAATTTTAAAATTATCCTGCTGGGATTACAGGCATGTGCCACTGCACTTAGCTAAAATTTTATCAGGGTCTTCTAGGTTTAGAAGGTAGACAATGAGCACTGGTCTCTTACATTTAGGGGAAAAACGGGGAAATGAACTTAAGTAATAATGTAAATTAGATCTTAATTGGACATAACAGAATCAATCTTACTAATTTTCTAGAGAATAGCCTGCTCACAGGAAACGATTTAGATAATTTCACCTCTATTCCACTGTTTCACTTTATTTTACTGAGTAAAGATATATGATGACACGAAATTACACAAGAATACCTGAACCACTCCTTTCTCAACTTACAATATAATTGATAAGTAACCATAATTTACATTGTTTTCATTAAATGAGGGAAAAATTAGAGTAAAAAGGAACACAAGATTTTTCTTCCAGTCACCTGTCGTCACCAATTCATACCTTTCTGTCATTGTCCATTCACCTACAATTCTCTTCCTGACTTGTGATAGGCACTAGAGTACAAATTGCCAGTGAGTATGATGGGACAAGAAGGAACCCTAACCTTAATCCCTAACCCCAGCCTAGATTGGCTTTCTACTGTAAGTCTCGGCTGGCATGCTCCCTATTCAACTCAAAACCTTTTTTTCAAAAGCAAAAAGAAAAAGTTGCAAACCTATGATTTCCTGTTTGGTGGCAGAAACAATTACAAAATGATTTAGGTATCTTTTCTGAGAGGTAATATTTAAAAAAGTTATTTGAGACCTTAAATATAAAAGAGAGATTAAGATGAATGCAATCATATTTTATATATACAGCAAATGATACTGAATAAATGTACTTTCTGCATACTAAATGTCTTTAAATTTTCTTTTAACTTGTAATAATTAATTGCATTACAAAGATCATATGTGAAGCCAACATTTCCTATGTTTAGTGGCAATTATTTAAAAGAGGTAAAAGTCTATAATAAAATTATTAAAAATGACCTTATTGTAAGTTATTAAAAATGCACTTTCAAGGTTTTACAGGATGCCTATAAGACTTTAACTAAAATAATTACCAGTATTGAAAACAAAATTTAAAGCTATTCCACCAGTTTAACATTTAAACAGAAATATTTTGAAGTAAAACAATTAAAATTGACAAGACTCTTAGAGGCTTGCTTTGTTTCTTTCGGCTCATAGGAAAAAAAATCCTTCTGTAGCAAAGAACCTTCCTTTAATGTCATTAAAAATTTTGAACAAAAGAAAAATTAGTCATCTATTTTGTTTTCTTTCTGCTGAAATACTTACAGACTGAACCTGGAATTACACAGAGCTACATTCTCAGCCCTTTTTTATTTCTGAGATAGGATTTTGCTAAATTATTATTATTATTTTTTTTTTTGAAGAACCAGGAATTCCAGGCAAGCACTTAATCTAATGAGAAAGCTCCCTGGGCCCTAAATTACTAAACTTCACAGTTGAAACCTCTAATCCTCCTAAGCTTAGCTACCCACTGTGCTGAGATTACAGGTGTATATCATTATACCTGGCTAGCTATCTGCTTTGTTAAATCTGTTTCATTCAGTATAAAGACAAAATTACCTAGTATTCATTTTGTGTGTCTGAAAACCTAAATAGGGATCAAGAACCAAACTGGTTGCTAGGTCATCATTTTCACACAGTTCCTTGGCGGACATTCCAGAAGATGGCACATAACGACTCTGTCCTTCAAATCCTGAATTACCATTACCTGTGAAAAGCAAAAGAAAAAAAAGTAATTCAAACTATGAAATACTTAATTTTAAGATCTTTAAAATCATTGCCCATTCAAGCTAATAATAAAAAACTAAGATTGCTTATTCCCATTAGTTTTAATAATTAAGAAAATAACATCCTTGCTTAAAAAAGAAAACTACAACAAACTGAGTCAATTATTGAGAGTATTTTGGGTAGGGGATAATATCAGGTTTCCAAAGAATGGATCTGAACAATTGGGAAACTCTTTGATTCAAGTCATTTATTCTCTCCTTCAAGGAACAGCAAGGAAACGGGATGGCAGGATGTTGTTGTTGTTATTATTATTTTGTGTGTGTGTGGGGGGGAGTGCCAGGGATCAAACTCAGGACCTGGTGTTTGCCAGGCAGGTACTTATGCCGCTGAGCTATATCCCCAGCCTCAGGATGTCATTATTTATTTATTTATTTATTTATTTATTTTTGCGGTACTGGGGATTGAACTCAGGAGCCTGTACTTGCCAGGCAAGCGCTTATTCTACTGAGCTATCTCCCTGGGCCCCAGGATATCATTATTTTAATGAGACAGTATACAGGGCCATTACACATAGGGATGGGATGAGAAGAAAACAAGAACTCAAGGTAGTTTCTGAAATAAGTACCAGAACTGAATTTCAAGAACCAAAAAAGAGTTTTAGGGAATTCAGCTTCTTGATTTTGGGGAGCTGAGTGATTACTATCCCTACTTTGTAGGCAACTTAAGTCAAAAGGTTAAAAAACTTGCTTATGATCACAGAGCTAAACAGCAAAAGAAGGGGAAAAATGCAGAGTGACAGTTCTGTTGTTTTGTTTGTCATTATTTTTTAATTTATGTATTTGGTATAGGTCTCACTATGCATCTTGGACTTGTAGTGATCCTCCTGTTTTAAGCATCCCTAGTGCTGGGGTCATAGGTGTGTGCCACCACGCCTGGACTCTGTGAGAGGGAGGGATGCACGCGCAAGTGTTGCCAGGGATCAAACCCTGGTACCTGCGACTGCCTAAGCAGGTAGTTAAGTCTGCTGAGCTATCTCACCAGCCTTAGTTCTCTTTATTTTAAATAATTTTCAATAAACAGATTTTAAAAAGGGAGTGAAATATATAACTGAAATAAGAGTTCAACTGTAAAGAAAATTCACCTTTATAGAGATTAAGATTCACTACTGTTAAGTTTGATGCATACATCAACAGTCTTTTCACGGAATTAGCATATACAATTTATAGCGCACCAGCATAACTTTTAAAGAAAAAAAATTTTTTTTTTTGAGACAGGCTCTTGCTCTGCAGTTCAGACTGGCCCTCAACTTACTTTGTAGCACAGGCTGGCCTCAAACTCACAGCAATACTCCTGCTTCAGCCTCCCAAGTGCTGGGATTACAGGCATGCGAGATCACGCCCAGCTACCAGCATAATTTTAAGGCTCTCAAAACCAAGATATCGAAGAATGAGAGACACAGGGATAGGTTTTACCTTCTTTTCATCTACTCTTTCATAAAACAAAATAAACATGTGCAAAGGTTCTGTCAAGTGCAGATACATGATTTTGCAATGAAATTAGCTTTAAGTATACTATCAAAAAGATTATTTTTGCTTAGACAAATATGTAGTTCAGGGCCGGGGAGATGACTCAGTGGAATAAGCGCTTCCCTGGCAAGTGCAAGGGCCTGAGTTCCACCAAAAAACAAACAAAAAATGTAGTCCAAGCTGGCCTTGAATTTACTAGGTAGCCCAGTTCGCTTCAAACTCATAATCTTCCTGCCTCAGCTTCCTGAATGTTGGCATTATCAATATGTACCACCACCCCAGCTCTGAAATTAATTTTCTTAAAAGCTTCATTGAAATATAATTCATCTACTATATAATTCACCCATTTAAAGTATATAACTTGATTTTTTTAAAACCATATTTGAAAGAGCTGTACAATCATCACCTGAAAAAGAAACTCTGTATCTATTAATATTTCCCTACCTATTCCTCCTTCTGCACAAACTATGGAAACCACTAATTTACTTTCTTTTTCATTGTCTTCACTTTTTTTTTTGAGACAAGCATCTTGCTCTGTAATCTGAGTTGGCCTCAGATTCAGTGATCCTCCTGCCTCAGCCTCCCAAGTGCTGGAATTACAGGCATGCACTACCATTCCCAGCTCTCTTACTTCCTGACTCTGATTTTGTTTATTCTGAAAACTCCATATAGTTGTAATCAGACAGTGTGTGACATTTTGTGAAAGGCTTCTTTCACTTAGCAATGTTTTGAAAATTCATTCGGGGTACACCATGCATTAGTACTTCATCCTTTATTATGATCAAATAATGATCCACTGCATGGATATATACCATACTTTGTTTATCTACATGCCAGTTGGTAGATCTAGTTATTACAACTCATACTACTGTGAATAATCATAAAGTTATTGCATGTACATTGTTTTCAATTCTACCTAGGAGTGGAAATGCTGGATTAAGTAGCAACCGTATGTTTAACTCCTGAGGAACTAACTGCCAAATTGTTCAAAAGTGGTTGTTCCCACCAGCACTGTTCTCCTTATCAATACCTGTTATTATCTCCCTTTTTTTTTTTTTTTTGCAGAACCGGGGATTGAACTCAGGCCCTTGTGCTTGCCAGGGAAGCACTTATTCCACAGAGCTACCCCCCCATGTTATTATCTTTTTGATTCAAAGTATCCTATTGATTGTAAATTAGCGCCTTGCAGCTTTGATTTAATTTCCCGGTAAGTAATGATACCAAAATCTTTTCTTATGTTTGTCTATTCAGATCATTTGCCCATTTTAAAACTGGATTTTGGGGGAACTATCCACTCGGGCCCCCCTCCAGTCCCTCTCTTGGACAGGAGCTTTCTTTCCCTCAATAAATATATTCTGCTCATAAAAAACAAAAAAAACCTGGATTTTGTGTTTCACTGTTGGCTTTAGAGTTCTTTGTATTGTGGATACCAGTCCCTTATCAGATATATGATTTGAAAATATTTCCTCTCATTCTGTGATTGTTTTCATAATCCTAGCAGTGCATCCTGAAAAAAAGTTTGCAATTTTAATCAATTTTTTTTGATTTTGTTTTTTGTTACTTATATACTTGATGTCATTTTTAAGAAACCCATTACTGAATCCAATGTCAGGAAAAATTATGCTTGATTTCCTAGAAATTTTATAATTTTGCTTTTCTTTGGGGTCTTTGATTCATTATTTTTTACATGAGATGGGAGTTCAACTTCATTCTTTGTGTATGGATATCTATATTTTCCCAGCACCATGTGCTGAAAAAGACTTGTTTCTCCACTGCATTCTCTTCGTAGTCCTGTCAAAAATCTGCCAAAATGTGAGATTTCCTATTCTATATATCTACATGTCTATGCCAGATCATTTATTGTCTTACTACAACTTTATAGTCAGTTTTTATTTATTTTTAGTGTTTTATGTATTTATTTGGTACAGGGTCTTGCTATGCAGCTTGGATTCATAGTGATCCTCCTGTCTCAGCCTCCACAGTACTGAGATTACAGGCATACACCACCACGCTCAGTTTCAGGCATAACATGTGGTATTGGGATCAAACCTGGGTCCTTGAGTTTGTCAGGCAGCGGGTTAGACCACTGAACTATCATCTCTCCAGCCAATAGTTAGTTTTTAAGCTGGCAAGTGTGAGTTCTCCTACTTTATTCTTTTTTTCTTACATTTATTTGTGTGTGTGTGTGTGTGTGTCCAGCTCAGCCCACCAGGGGGCGGGCTGGCTGGCATGTGGTGCTGGGGGATTGAACCGCGGTCTCTGTGCTTTGCTAAGCTTGTTCTAAATAGGTGCTTTAGACCACTGAGCCATCTCACCAGCCCCATCCAACTTTATTCTTTCTCAAGATGTTTCCACTCTTCTGAGTCATTTGAATTTCCATAAGTACTTTAGGATCAGCTTGTCATTTGGAGCCAGCTAACATTTTAATAAGAACTGCGTTGAATCTATAGATTTATATTAAAGGAGCACTGCCACATCAATAATATTAAATGTGCTATTAGTCAATGAACATGTTTTCCCATTTATTTAGGTCTTATTCAACTTTTCAATAATAGTTTGTAACTTTCAAAGTTCATACTTCTGTAAACTCAATCCTTTTTGGCTTTTAACATTCTATTGTAAATGAGATTTTAATTTCATTTTTGGATTGTTCATTTCAAGTGTATACAGATGATATTTTGTGTACTGATATTGCATCCTCCAAGCTTGCTGTTCTATTTTTTTTTTTTTTTTTTTTTTTTTTGCAGTGCTGGGGATTGCACTCAGGACCTTGCACTTCTACTGTTTTTATGATACAGTCTCACTATGTAGCTCAGGTTGGCCTTGAACTTATGATCCTCCTGCCTCAACATTCCTAGTTCTAGGATTAACAGGCATGTGCCATCATATCTAATTTTCTCAGGGTTTTCTACATATGTAATGTTATCTGAAAAACAGAAATTGTTTCTTTTCTTCCTGTCCAATTTAGATGCTTTGTAGTCCTTTTTTTTTGCATAATGGCTCTAGTTAGAACCTCTAGTAAAATGTTGAGGAAAAGCGGTGATTGGTATCATAGTCTCGTTCCTGAATCTTGAGACAAAGCAGTACTTCACCATCACATATTTAATAACTGTGGTTTTTTAAATAGATGCTTCTTCAAGTAGTGGTATTCCCCTTTATTCCTAGTTCATTATTTTCTGGCCTGAAAGTACACTGGATTTGTTAAATGCTTCTTTTGCATCTACTGAGATAACCATATGATTGGTTTTTGTCTCTCATTCTATTAATATGGCTTATTAAACTAATTGATTTTCAGATGTTTAATCTATCCTGCATGCCTCAAATAAATCTCTCTAGGTCATATGAGAGAATTTTTTCTGGTACTGTGAATCAAACTCAGGACTTTGCATTTGCCAGGCAGTTGCTGTGCTGTTGAGCTATATCACCAGTCCCAGAATTTCTTTTATGCACTGTTGGACTACGTTGAAGGCTTTTGTATCTGTGTTCATAAGAGATACTGGTCTGTAGTTTCCTTGTCATGTCTAGTTTTGAAAGCAGGATAATAGGTAGAAGTATTTTTTTCTGTCTTTTGGAACTATATGTGGCAAATTAGTATTAATTCTACAAACTGGTAGACATCTTGGAGAATTCACCAATGAAGCTATCTGAACTGAGATTTTCTTTGTGGGTAGATTTTTTTTTTTTTTTTGTACATCTAACTAATTTATTCAAGTTAACATACGATTAATAAACATGGACCACATATTGATGGAGGCACACTTTTGTAAAGATTTTCAGTAATGACAGACTTTTAAACTTTAACCAAAGGTATGAAAAAAATGATTATATTTTCAAACTTAAAGTACACATGTTAATGGTTGAACAATCAGTAATAAAATTGTTAGGAGTATTATACAAGTGAATATTTTTTCCAGTTTCATAAATCAAGAGTATTTATCATCTCTTTCCTCAGTTTATATTTGGATTGTCACTCTGAAGGACACTATGCAGCTAATCACTTAAGTCACTTTGGGGACAAAAATTTGTTGCATTGGCAATCTATGCAATTTTACATTCTTAAATGTAGCAAGGAAATTATTTTGGCATTTGTTAGAACAATATCCTGTTCTTAGAAACATCTCATAGAAGGAAAATACACTTGAGATTTTGCTTTAAAATATTTTAATAATGAGGTAGACTCATATCTATATCTATATCTATATCTATATCTATATCTATATGTATGTAGATTCACATTATATTGTAACAGTTTACAATAAAGATAGCACTGACTTAGTTTTCAAAAACAATTTGCAAGTTTTTCACAGATGAATACTTTTGGGTCCAGATTTCTTTCTTTGCATTCGAAATCTGGGTCACTGAAAAATTTCATCCATCTAAGACTTCTAGACTAAAAAACTAATCTAATGGAGACAAATTGACAGCATTCTAACTGGTTGAAAGGGCTGAATACTAATCATTTTTCAGAAAATTAATGTGGTTAATGAAAAGCCTTGGCAAACTTCTGCTAAGTATCTGACTACTAACTTCTTGCATATGTAATACCCCAGTGAATCTTCATAAGCATTTTGTGGCGATGATGCCATCATATCCATTGTACAGATGGAGAAACGAAGGCTTAGCAGTGACTTAGGAGGGGAACCAGGACTAACCGCACACTGGTCTGACTTGCTCCTCAATATGCCGCCTTCTGCGCCACCAGTCATGACTCATCGGCTCCAACATGGGAACATAGGAAGCCTTTGTTTTTTTTATCATAAATCTTACTGGACTAAACAGCCTACAATATTAAAGTTCATGCTTATTCAAAATACAATTAATCTTTGATGCATCTGTGTTCTGTATTCGCGAGTTTTTCTACTTCTCAAGTCAATGCTCACAGTGCTTTGATGGTCGTCTGCAACATGTGAGGAATATGGAGAAATGGGCCT
>NW_004524594.1:20463410-20472066 GCF_000260255.1 Octodon degus | reverse complement strand
GTGATCCTACTTACAAACACCATTAGAAAAAATCATTCTATTCATTAAGAGAATGCAACTATATATCTATCCCAACCACTTTGAATACACAGATACATGTGGGTAGATTTTTAAAGGGAGCTTTTTTATTTTTTACTTATTTATTTTTGTCTTTATTTTTGGTGCCAAGGACCAAACCCAGGCCTTCCACCTTGCTATGCAAGTATTCTACCACTGAGCCAAATCCTCAGCCCCAATGGGTAGATTTTTGTCTTTTTAATTACTGAATCTCTTATTTGGCATACAGGTTTATTCAGGATTTCAAAACTTTCCAGAATGATTTTCAATAGTTTCTAGGAACTTACCCATTTTATCTAAGTTATCCAATTTATTCTTATATAGTTGTACATAGTATTGTATCACTTTGATTTTATTTTTTTAATTAAATTAAATTAAATTAAATTTATTTATTTATTTATTTAGTGTGTGTGGCCTATTTATTTATTTATTTAGTTAGTTAGTGTGTGTGGCCAGTTCAGCCCACCAGGGGGCGGGGCTGGCTGGCATGTGGTGCTGGGGGATTGAACCACGGTCCCTGTGCTTTGCTTAGCTTAGCTTGTTCTAAGTAGGTGCTTTAGACCACTGAGCCATCTCACCAGCCCATCACTTTGATTTTAGTAGAGTTGTTTTTCTTGGTTTTGATGAAGGTTTGCCATTTTGTTGATCTTTTTTAAAAAATCAACTTTTATTTTCTCTATTTCTTTCCTATTGTGTTTAATTTTAACCCTAATCTTTATTACTTTCTTCTACTAGTTTTGGGTTTAGTTCATTCTTCTTTTTCTAGTGTTCTATAGTGAAGGTTAACAATATGAAATCTTTCTTTTTTTCCTTCTTTATCATAGACATTCATAGCTACTATATATTTCCTGTTACTGCTTTAGATTCATTCCATAAGTTCTATCTTCACTTTTATTAATAAAGTGTTTTTCTAGTTTCCTTTTTCATTTCTTCTTTGATCCAATGATTATTTTGTAGTATGTTAATTTCCATGTATTTAGTAAAATCTTCAAATGTCTTTGTATTACTAATTTTTTTCTTTTTTTGGCCTTTTTGACACAAGGTCTCACTATACAGGATTTTTTTTTTTTTTTAATGTATTTAATACAGGGTCTCACTACACAGAGCAGACTCATAATGACTCTCCTGTTTTCAGCCTCCCAAACTCTGGGATTACAGGCACACACCACCACGCCCAGTCTCAATCCCGACTCAGCGCGCCTCAGGAGGAGGGCCAGCACGACAGATACACCACCACTATGCAGTTTTTAGGCTGGCCTTGAGCTCACTTTGTAGCCCAAGCTGGCCTCAAACTTGCAATGATCCTCCTGCCTCAGGCTCCCAAATGCTGGGATTACAGGCATGTGCCACAACACTTGTGTTATATTACTAATTTTATTCCACTGCAGTTAGAGAACATACCTTTAATATTTCAATTCTTTAAGCTTAGTGAGGCTTGTCATGTATTCTGTCCTGGGGAAATGTTCCATGTGTACTTCAGAATGATGTGCATTCATTCTACTGTTGTTGAGTGAAACAGTATTGTACCAATGCAGAACAGCATTCTATAGATGTCCATTAGTCTAGCTGGTTAATATGGTTAAGTTCACTCTCCTTGTTGATCTTCTACTAGTTGTTCCATCTATTATGAAAGTAGACTACTGAAGGATCCAAATTATTGCTGAATTGTCTATTTTTCCCTTCAATTTTGTCACATTATGTCACATTTTTCAAGCCTTAGCTTTTCACTAAATGCTAAGGGATAAGACAGGAACATGGCACATACTGATAGCAGATTCAAGAGGTGAGATGATGTCCACATAGAGAAGCACATTCACTCTGGGGTGCTCTCTTCTTTTTTGTTTTATTTTTGCAGTACTGGGAATTAAACCCAGGGTCTCATGCAAGCCACTGCCCTATACCACCAGTGCTTTTCATTTTTGAGACAGGATCTCACTAAATTGCCCAGTCTGGTTTCAAACTTGCAATCCTCCTGCCTCAGCCTTCCAAGTAACTAAGGATACAGGTACAAGCCATCATAATTGTGACTAGTTTTCCACAGAAACAGTAACCTGATCTGATATGAAAAAAGGCAGCTTGGACCCAATGAGTAACATAATCCCCTAAATGGTAAGAAGGAAATTAATTAGAACTGTATAATCTACTTGAAACTGAAAAAGACTAAAGACTAATCCAAAGGATTAGGCATTGGCCAATCCCAACACAATCTGCAAATATTCATCAGTGAGTAGATTATTGTTAGGAAGAGCAGAAATTGAAAATGCCCCTCTGAACTCCAAATGTTCTTAAGAACACTCTGCTGAACAACCTTCATAAAAGTGCCTATTTGTATTTACACTTATTCTAGCTGAGGTTTGTTTATTTAGTTATTTTAATTGAGGTTTATTTTTTGTTTTTGGTGCTGAGGACTGAACCCAAGGCTAGGCTAGCACTCTACCACTAAGCTAAATCCCTAGCCTCCATACTTATTCTTAGACATCTCATTACTTAGCAGAACTACTGTAAGAAACAAGCCTTAAAGAAGTATGTAGTGATAAAGCAACTTTTCAGCACTGTCAGGATTAATGGTTCTCCTGTATAAACAGACTAACTGCGATTTGCAAAGATGCCCTAAAATATCTACTTGTCCTACATTCTACTACTACCTAAATTACATGACTTCATTATTTATATTGTTTTATGAAACATTTATGAAAGTTGCCAAAAAAGTACATACATACACTTACATGGAATATTAAGAATGCAATTTAAAGTTACAAGATATTCAGCTGTGGTATCTTTATTTTTGATAAAACAGATCAACTATTCAGGTATAAATTCTATAAAATATAAAGTTATCAAACAAAAGTATATTATATATATATATATAGAATTCGCTTGCTTTACATTTTCGATAAAAATAAAAATTGATGAAAATAAAAAACTATTGTTAACTATGAGAATGTACAAAATTGCTTTGATGATGAAAGAAAATATAAATTACAAACTAGAATTATTGTCCCATATTACAGTCAAGAGTGATAGTTTAAGTGTGTACATACATCTGCTTGACCTCCTCTCGACTGTGTTTCTGCCAGTCTTCAAGGTGTCCTTGCCTGTGTGCTGTAATTTTGACTGGTTCTGCTGATGATCATTAGACAACTTGCCTCCATTTCTCCTGCCATTCATCACCATGTTCTTGGATTCTCCCAACCACTTCATACCCACAGACAGCCTGACCCAGGTGCATTTAGTCACTCTCTTCAAATAGCTTAGAAAATAATTTCAATGTTCTCTCCTAATGGAAACAAAACATGAAGAACAAAACAAAATGAGATAAATACATGAAAAACCATGCTAACTAGAAACCTAAGCTCTTATGAAAGATACATATAATTTAGATTTAGTAAGTAATGTCTCCATTCTTCTAAAGGCCACCTTGCCATGATCCTTCTACCCTCCGCCATTGCCATGATACCATGTCATGCTCAGGACTACAGCTCTTCCAGGCTCTACGGTAACACAAAGACTTATTTGTTCCTTGTGCTTAAAATAGTTGACTCACAAATAGTGGAAGGTCATTAATTAGTTACCCTTTTTAGGTACCAATCAATAAGAACCACCTTTGTTCCTTACTATGCTGATATCTAGGTAGAAATCTATAACCTGTTCAAATTACATGTTTTGGTAAGGCTCTATGAGCCCTGTGAGTAAACTGTAAGGCAATTATTCTACCTTCTATATCCCAAGGAAAAGTTTAGGATAAGAGACCTATCTCAAGTTTTGTTTACCAGGAAAAGGGACAATGTTAAGTTAACTATTCACTACTTACCGCATAAAGAAACCTATAAACAAAATCTAGCAAAGGGGCCAGAGTAAAGAAAGTAAAGGACTTCACATCTTTTTTGGGGCTAGTCTGAAGTCACTTCTAAAGAATTTGAAGAACTAATATTCAGGTATCAAAGTAATGTATACTTGGAAATATTTGCCTTACTGTTACTATACAATGGCCACAAAACTGAGAGACTGGTGTATATGTATTTGGTAATATACAGATATACCTTGTTACTTTTTTTTTTCTTTAATGTATTTGGTACAGGGTCTCACTCTGCAGCTCAGACTCATAGTGATCCTCCTATTTTCAGCCTCCCCAGCGCTGGGGTTACAGGTGTGTGCCACCACGCATGCCCTGTACCAGTGGCCGGCTCAGTACACCCAGGCAACAAAGCATGCAGCACTGATCAAACCCTGCACTTGCCAAAGCAGGCGCTCAATCCACTGAGCTACCTCCCCTGCTCTTCATTACGTGAATTTTAATTGGTTGAATTTGAGAAAAAGATGGTATAGGTAGTGAGAGGATTCTTATAATTTCAAATGAGGGTTGTTCCTTTTTTTTTTTTAAAATGACAGTTGTTCCTAATGCAATTAGAAAAATGATGTCCCTGATATCATTCCATTATGGAATTATGCCCTAGTCTTAAGTCAGAATAAAAAGGTCCTAAAATATGAACATATAGGACCTGAGAGCCAAAAGGATTATGGATTACAACCACATCTTTCAACTTACAAATGAAAGTGGGGTCACATTTCCACTGCTACACAATCAGCCTGCAGCACAGATTTAATTACAACCCAGCACTGTTGCCAATGGATCTTTCAATTATATCAGATGTCAATTTCCCTTACTTTTCCACAGTCTCACGGAAAAAGTACAAATTTTGGTGCTGAGCATTTAACCCAAGACCTCACACATGCAAAGTATATTCTACCACTGAGTTACACCCCCATTCCATGAAATAAATTATACTGAAATACTCCTAGAAATGCACAGCTAAACATGGAGGCATAATGATAACTCAATACAGACACAAAATATTTTTTTACTTGACCTCAAGACTGTATGGATTTATTGTAGGATAAAATGTGCATTAAACAACATGCTCAGATAAAAGGTAAAAGATATCTGAATGGTGTTGAGCACAGTTTAAAAGTTTTTAATATGTACTTTTCTCCTAGATCCTTTTCTTTTTAAATTTAATTAGTATTTAACTTTGTCTTTTGTTTCTCTTAATCCTACAGGTATGCTGCTGTTTAACTTAATGGAAAGGCTAAGTATAACTATATCACATATAAGCTAAAGATTACTGAAATATTAAATTTTGCCAAATTTAATGCAAGACTGCTTACTGATGATCAAGTACTCTACATGTATTTATATTTAGGGAAAATGGCACAGTACTTAAGAGCAGTATGCTTGTGAAGCATCTAGACCAGGAAAATGTGAAAAAAAACACCACCAATACCCTCTCTTACACCTTTCTCCTCCGCCTTGACTATTACAACATGTCTTTTTTCTTTTCTTTTTTTTTTTTTTGGTGGAACCAGAGATTGAACTCAGACCTTCGCACTTGCCAGGCAAGCACTTATCCTACTGAGCCATCTCCCCTGCCCCTTCTTCTTCTTCTTTTTTTTTTTTGGGGGGGGGGGTCTGGCTAATTACTGTAAGCCCTAGCTCAGTATTTAGGTCCTCCATGAAGTTTTTCTTTACTCTCACTACCAAATTCAAGTTGCATGTCCCTACTATAAAACTTAGGTGAAAGCCCTTAGGGTCACTATTTTATTAACTAATCATCTGCTTTTTCAATTTATAGAGAGCTTCTGAGGTCAAAAATTCATTTTTCTTATCTCTAGTATAACACATAGATCAGACACATTCAATTAGTGAAAGAATAAATTAGGTTGTGGTTTAAACTATTATCACAGAAACTCAATTTCTTTATTTTTCTTGAAACTATAAATTAAAATTATTGCCTGACATCTTCAAGTCCTCTTTCTCAAGATGATCACTGTGCTGAGGGCAGCAAGAGAAATTATTGCACAGATATACAGAACTGGTAGGATTCACAGCTGCTGTCACCTTGCTACTACTATGCTCCTGTCTCAGCTCCTAGTTCTAGACCTTCAGAGAAAAAGCACAAGGAGAAGGGAAGGTGCTTCTTTACCTTCTCCTTAGAGAATGCCCCATATGAGATACACTCATGGATAATGACTGAGGTTATTTTTCTAATCTCTAGGAGTCTTAATTTTTCTCAATAATAAAACATAAAGTAGAACTATTTGGAATAGAAAAGAGAAAGAAACCCAACTTTAGGTAAAAGTAAGAGACCCAAGAAACAGCCATCTATAGAGAATCAAGATTTCCACTCAGCATACACAAAGGAGAAAATCCAGGGATGAGTCAATAAGCAATGAGACCTGCAAGCAGTGAAAACTTTAGTCTGAGAGCTATTACTCTAAATTACTTATTCATTCATTTAGTTATCTGTTAGGGTAAAGAACAGATGCTGAAGTTTTGTGTTTTTTTGTTTTTGTTTTTATTTTGTTTTGTTTTTCCAGTAACAGGGATTTAACTCAGCAGATGCCAAATTTTTAAGAAAAATTATGTAATAGAAAGATTACTTTGAGGAAGTTTATATATCAAGAGGAAGTTTATCTATCAATTTAACATTTTCTGAGAATTAGAAGTTTATCAATAAATCACTTCAGCAGGGCCATGGAGATAATTTAGTGGCATAAGTGCCTGCCTGGCAAATGCAAGGTCCTGAATTCAATCCCTGGTTACCCTCTCCCCCCCCCAAAAAAAAAAAAAAAAAAAAAGAATCACTTTAGCAGTAGCAGATGTAAGCCCAGTTCACAGAACACAGACTGAGATACCCTTAAATTTATCCATAACTTCAATGAAATATGGATTAATGATCCAACCTATGTCTTGAGTCTCTTTTATATTGTAATCAACTATTGTTTGAACTGAAGATTCCCAAATGTAATGGTGGTGAAACTATGGCACACATGCCAAAGCTAGCTGTTTGTTATCACTAAAAGTTCTGTAAAGTTCACCATCACCGCCTTAGTGTAACAGACACTCCTGCCAATCATGGAATGAAGCTGAATTTCACTAGCGTGAATGTAATTTACATGTGTCCAGGCACAGCCTAGCAGAAATATTTAATTTTGTACATGATTATAAAACAACAGTGGTTAAGAAAAAAAGACTATGTAAGTTCAGAAATGAAAATTCTAGGGGCTGGTGAGATGGCTCAGTGGTCTAAAGCACCTACTTAGAACAAGCTTAGCAAACCACAGGGGCCGTGGTTCAATCCCCCAGCACCACATGCCAGCCAGCCCCGCCCCCTGGTGGGCTGAGCTGCCCCCCCCCAAATAAACAAATAAAAGAAAAGAAAAAGAAAATTCTATAAAAGCTGTTCTAATAAAGCCATCAGTAATTTGGGGGTTATTTATAAAATTTTAGCTCAAAATGAATATATTCTATACTAATAATCAGATCACTTGTTCTGCCCAGATGAGTGTGGGTATGTTTTTGCAGGGGTAATCTTTCCTCATAGCACTACAAAAGCTAACCAAAGTCTGCACAAGTGTAGACTAAAAGGAAACAAGAGTCAAAGACATCCATTGATAGCAAAGCTGAAAGGTTTCAGGGCTACCACAGTCCTCCCTTCTCCCATCTTCAGGAGTACAATCTTTCTGCCAAAGAACACAGCAGATTCACATGGAAATGTCTCCAGGGTCTTGGATTGGTTGATAGTATCTGAATGCCACTGGCTATATTTAGATGTAAAATTCACTTCAAATTTATGCAAAAACTGACAGTTACTCATTCACTGGTTTGGTGATATTAGGGACTGAACCTAGTATGTAATGAGCTACAGCCCCAGCCTTTTTAAAAATTTAGACCTAGTCTTGTCAAGTCCCTAAATTGCCAAGGCTGGCTCTAAAAAATGAGATTCTCCTACCTCTGCCTCCCTCCACCTTCCAGAATACTGGAAGTTTCTACTCATTGCCACCACTTCCAGCTAGGAAATAAATAAATAAATAAATAAATAAATAAATAAATAAATGAGTACAGGCCATGCCAAGTGGCACAACAGCTACAATTTTTCTCTGTTCTGATTTCCCAATATACAAATGTCAGGAAAATCAGTAAGACATCTACTTGCACTTCAGATATAAACACGGAAGCTACAGGGAAGAACAAAACAAGGTTTCTGCCCTCATCTGTGCTTATACAGGTATTCTAATGGGAAACAAAATAATAAATTAGTAAATAACTTATTAATAAATAATTAAGTAAATATCAGGACCCTGGGGAAAAATAACAGTTTATAGTGGTAGAAAATGTTCTCATGCAAGGATTGATGAGGCTCTTTTCTAAGAAAGCTAATGAAGGTGAATGGTTCTGGGAAAGCATGCAGCAGGCACAGGGAGAGTGAGCACCAAGTCTGGGGCAGCAATACCCTTTGTGTGGTTGAAACAGATGCGGGGTGGTTAGATAGACTTCAAGAAGCAAACATACATAGAGGATTACAGAAGCCACTGCTAAGGGCTGGGGATATAGCTCAGTGGCATATGCATCAGCCTTGCAAGTGCAAAAGTTTCTGAGTTTGATTCTCAGCACTACCCCCCACACATAAAGAAAATAAAAAAGCAGCTACTGCTGAAACTGGTACTTGTTCCCAGTGACTGAGAAATCACAGAACCAAACTCAGTTTTAAAGAAAGGATCACACTGGCAACTTGATATATGAAGAGCTCACAAATATATA
>NW_004524594.1:20448019-20463310 GCF_000260255.1 Octodon degus | reverse complement strand
ATTTATTTTTTGTGGGACCAGGGATTGAACTCAGGACCTCTACTGAGCTATCTCCCCGGCCCCAAACAAACACTTTTTAAAAAGTAGCTTCCATAATAACCTTCAGGAACAAGAGGAACAGGAAAACACTTAAGAGGATGCAATAATCTACAGAAAAACGAGTGCCCTGAAGCAGCAAAGGTACAAGCAGCAGCTTGTTTCAGGGTCTTTTCTGAGGGTTTTACTTATAGACAGCATTTACTGACAGATTATATGTGGGGTTGAGAGGAAAGAGAATCCAAATGTGCCTCCAAATGGAAGAATGAAATTAATACTTTGGCAGATGACAATGACTACAGAAGATTAGGTTTTGGAAGGAGTCTGGATATGAGAGTTTGGTTTTGGTTATTTCTGACATGTTCTTTAGTGATCCAAGTGAAGTAGGCAGTTAGAAAGGTCTAGACTATAGTTCAAGGTCAGATACATAGTAGTAACCCAGAATCACAGAAATCATGCTATTTCACATCATGGTACCAGACAGAATCACCTAGGAACATAGATAAAAGAATTTTAATAACTAAAGAGACTCATAATTAGAGGTCAAATTAAGAAGGAAGCAGTGTGGGACAAGAAAAAGAAGCAACTGGTGAGGGAGAAGCAACCAAGAATAGACTATGTATGGTGCTTCAAGGAAGGAGTAGTGCCAACTTGGGTAAAGCCTGCAGAGGCACAAAAGGCAAAGTATCTCTTTGTGAGCCTGAACTCCAGGACAGGATGTACCACAGATGAAATCTACAAGCCCTGCACAGACCACAGAGAACCTCCAAAATGGACACTTCACCTCAAAACATGCACTAAGAAAGTCAGAGGGGTTTTAAAGAAGTAGATGGCAGAGAGGAGCAATAGAAAAAGAAAAAAAAAAGAAGAAGCAGTAGTAAGTTTCATCACATGCCATAAAAGACAAATGTAAATTAAATTCAAGAGACAGGAGATGATGGGAATAAGTTGAGATCAGTATACATGCCAGATTTTTTTGTTTTGTTGCTGTTCTTTGTGTTACTGGGAATCAAACCCAGGGCCTCACACATATTAGGCAAGTGCTCTACCACTGAACTACATACCCAGCTCTATTTTTTATTATGAGGCAAGATCTTGCTAAACTCCCCAGGCTGAATGCAAACTCAATCCTTCTGCCTCAACTTCTCAAGTAGCTAAATGGCAGAGATGAACCACCATAACTGGCCTCCTTGAGGGTTTTTAGGATTTGTGGTACTTTTTCTTTAATAATTAATCCCCCAGATTGGAATAACACAGCTCATTTGAGAGAAAGGGGGAAATTCTTCATTGTGACTGTTCAGGGCTTTGCTTTTATTTTTGTCATTATTCACAAGAGAAGCACCAGACTGTAAGAAAATGCAATTATGATTATGCCCCCAGATGGGAGCACCATTCCTGAGAAGTTTATCAACCCTGATACCAACAAGAAAGCCACATTCCACGGTTTCATTGGATGTCAGGAAAGACACATATTTCAGATCCTAGAACTGTGCTGATTAATCTTCACTGTCAACTTGACTGGGGTAATAGATTTATGGAGAGGTGGTTAGATTGTGAGAGTACTAAACCCACTGATGAGCTTACAGCTCAATGAGCCATAAAGAAATGGGGTCTAATTGGAGGAAGTGAGACATAGAGGTGTGACAGTGGGGACTCAATTTGGTCCCTGTTTCCCACCTCTCTGGCTCTTCACCTGCTGTCTGCTTCCAGGCTGTCACGGGTTGAACAGCTTACCTGTGCCATACCCTCAGGTCATGCTGTTTCTGACTTGGAGCCAGTCAACCATGGACTAAACCTTCCAAAACTGTGAACCAAAACAAACTTCTCCTTTAAAGTGAGGGAGTCAAATATTTTGTAGCAACAACAAGAAAGCTAACCAATATAAATGTATAACAAACATACATAAAAGGAAGGCAATTTAAGATAAATGTATTAGAAAACTTCAGAAATAAGAATTTCATTTAGGAGGAAAGGGTTCAAGAATTAAAGATGAATCCAGGTGTGTATACACATACAAGTCTATAATAAATATGGCCAATCTCTCGGGCCTGAGATAGGAGAATCCCAAATATGAACCTAGTTTGGGCAATTTAGCAATTTCATGAGATTATCTCAAAATTTTAAAAAGCGTAGGGGGGCTGGGGAGATGGCTCAGTAGAATAAGCGCTTCCCTGGCAAGCACAAGGGCCTGAGTCCAACCCCAGGTTCCACCAAAAAAAAGGCGTAGGGATATAGCTCAGTGCAGAGTGTCCAGGTTCAATTCCAAAAAGAGAAAAAAAGAATTAAAGAGTGTATCACAATACCACTGAGGTTAAAAAAAGTACCACACTATACTCACTACCATAATATAGTCCCAATCAGCAACTTTAGTAGCTTTGAAGGGATGAGATAACGTAGAAATATTTTCCCCCAAAGCATCTCTTTATAATCGAGAATTTTATAATGGTGGGGGGAACACTTCAATACTTTAACAAGTTTCAAAAGGAACCACAACCGACTCAGAAAATGTGCTTGGGTCACATATGCCTGCTCTATGGTTGGCAGTGACAGCTGTTCAACATGCATCAATACCCTTCTATCTTTCCACAACAACTTTACAGGATTATAAATTATTGAGGGAAGGAGGAAAACAGAAGACGACAGGGTGGGAAGGAGATGGGGAAGAGACAAGACAGACACAGACATACATACATACAGAAACACACACAAGACTGAAGATTGAACCCAGAGTTTTCACTTTGAACTACATTTTAGCACTCGCTCGCACTTCACCCCCGCCCCCGTCATCTCTCTTCCAGTCTCTCTCCTTCTATCTCACTCTTCCTCCCATTACCAAAGATTGAACTCAGGACCTTGAGCTTGCCAGGCAAGCGCTTATTCTACCAAGCTATCTCCCTGGACTCTTTACTTTTTGAGATCCATCTCATTAAATTGTCCAGATTTGGGGTTGGGGAGATGGCTTAGTAGAATAAGCACTTCCCTGGCAAGCGCAAGGGCCTGAGTTCAGTTCCCAATTAAAAAAAAAAAAATTGTCCAGGTTGGCCTTGAAGTTGCAACCTCTTGCTTCAACTTCCTGAGTCTACTGAGTATATTACAGATCTGTACCACTATGCCTGACAGGATTTTTTAAGTTAAAAGCTTTGCTAAACTTGAGCACTAGAGTTGTTTTTGTTTTGTTTTGTTTTTTTGCTTAATGTCCTACACAAACCAGGATTTTAAAAATCAGAGAGAAAACTTAAAACAATGACTATGAATGGTTACCAAGAATTTTTACATTAATTCCTGTAACATTCCCAAGAACTCTCTAACTAGTTTAACATGTTGGACTTGTCTACAGATAGTTTATAGTTTATCTTAGAGAAATTATCCAGTGGGAGGTAAGTGGCTGAAAAAGAAAAGTTAACACAAATTTAAAACTCAGATACTAACCTGTTGAAAGACTTATGGAACTCTTTATTTTTTTTATTTTTATTTTTTAAATATTTAATTTTATTTATGTGTGTGTGGGGGGGGGCCAGCTCAGCCCACCAGGGGGCGGGGCTGGCTGGCATGTGGTGCTTGGGGATTGAACCATGGTCCCTGTGCTTTGCTAAGCTTGTTCTAAGTAGGTGCTTTAGACCACTGAGCCATCTCACCAGCCCTGGAACTCTTTATTCAAAAGAGTAAGGAAAATATTTTTCAAAGTGATTCTGCTAAACTTGTTAAGAAAGCAATTCACTATGCAAAGCAGTTAACACCTGCTGCCTCACTACAGTGTAAACTAGCTAAGGTACACCTCCTTATCACTGGAACACAATACAGGGCCTGAAGTATTATTATGACCATTCAGATCACACTCTCAATCTAGCCCCAAAACTTACTTTTGCTTATGGTTATTAGAGCTTTCCCCTAAATCTAAAATTATAAATGAATTCTACAGTATATGAAAGAATTCCAAATCAGTCTACCAATGGCTATTCCAAGTCCATCTGTAATCAATATATAACCAAGGCCCTATGCAATCCTAAAATAATACTATTAGTGATCAGATTAAAATAAAAAGCCCCACAAAGCTGTCAGATGCATATTTCATCAATACTTCAATATAATACTATAATACAGTTTGACAGGGCAATTGGTTATTTGCCAATTTGTTAGAATACTACTATGACTTTATCTTCATATTTGAAATCTTACAACTTACAAATTGTCAGAAATAGATCTCACTTGAGAAACTAGATGACCTGTCACAATAGTTTAACTAGTGCTATTGGTGTAAAAGGAGCAAAACTATTGAGATTTTTGTTTTTCTAAACTTAAAACTATGCTTCTACATAAGACAGGATTGTCACTGTAATACCGAAGCTGTCACATTAATTCAAATGCTAATTGATATCTTTTTTTTTTTTTTTTTGTGGAGCCGGGGATTGAACTCAGGTCCTTGCACTTGCCAAGGAAGTACTTATTCTACTGAGCCATCTCCCCGGCCCTGCTAACTGATATCTACATCATCAGTGCAGTAACAAAGAATAGGTCCTTCTACACTGGTAAAATAATGACAAATGTTATGTTATTATAGATTATCATTCCTGGTTTCTTTCTCAGCTTCTGTAGAGTCTATCAGATACATTTTGCTTTAGTGAACTCAACAGCTCTCTCACTTGGAACACCAAGGGGGATGGAGTCTGAAACCAAGAATACACCTTTTCTCCCCAATGGGTCTCAGGACTGAAGTCAAGGCCTCAGTAAGTGCTTCACCACTGAGTTACTTCTCCAGCCCTTTTTATTTTTTGAAATACAATCACACTGAGTTGCTCAGTGTGGCCTCAAATTCACCATCCTCCTGTCTCAGACACCCAAGTAGCTGAGATTACAGGTATGCACCACTACACCCAGGTGACATCAAAAATACTTTGCTGCTTTACTCACAACCCTTTCAGGATAAAAAGAAAGCTACAGACACCATCACTAAATTTTGAAAAACACTAACCATGGAAAATTCATGGAGTTAATTACACTAAAGGAGACTGGTAGAATGAAAAAGGATCCCAAATTAACCACATTTTAATCTCTGGAAAGGCTTTTGAAGTGCTATTAATGATTTTATGACAAAGGAGAATATCCTGGTGTTATAGCTTGTGTTTAGATGTCCCCCTGAGGCTTCCCGCAGTCATGGGGAGCAGTCTTTTCAGAGGTGGTTGAATGTAGAGTTTGTGATTCGTGGTCCAGTCCTGGGATAGTGTGAGGACTACACCAGTTCTACAGAGGGTAACCTGCATAATATGTGATCAAAAGAAGTCTTCTCTCTCATTGCTTTTGCTATCTTCTGCCACAATGAACTGCTGCCCCTCTGCCATGTGCCACTCTGCCTTGCACCCAGCCTTGCGGGCTCAAACCTTTACAAACTGTAAGCTAAATAAACCTTCCTCTAGCAATGAGAGAAAAGTAACTAAGACACCAATAGGCCTTTAATGCCCTCACAAATGCCTATGTAAAAGGGAGGCAGGAGGAGTTAGAACACCACATAGAGGACAGAGGCAGAGAGTGAAGTGATGTAGTGAAAGGGAAAGGGATGCTACAGCTGCCTGAAACTGGTGGTGGCAAAGATTCTCTCTTAGCAGCCCATCACACACCAGTGAAATTGATGGTAAATTTCTGTCTCCAGGACTGTGAATCAATACAGTCTTACTGTTTTAAGCCACCAACAGTGTGGTGATTTGTTACAGCAGCCACAAGAAACTAATATACAGGCCATGAAAACATAAACCAGAGAAGACATGCTTTACTACTACCACACTCATGAAATACAAAAAATCCCAGGGGCCAGGGACACAGATCAGTAGAATAAGTGCTTCCCTGGCAAGCACAAGGGCCTGAGTTCAATCCTTGGTTACACACACACACACACACACACACACAAAAAAAAAAAAAAAAAAAAAAAGGAAAAATTTCCAACACAAACATGAAAAAATTTACTGTATCTCTTAAACAGGCCATTTAAACCAACTTTCAGGGGCTGGGGAGATAGCTCAGCAGTCTAAGCACCTGCCTGGCAAGCACAAGGACCACAGTTCGATCCCCAGTACATGCTGAGCTGGCCCCTGAACCCAGGATGTGGTGTGCTGTGCCATGCCATGCTGGCCACCGAAACCAGTACCAAAAAAGAAAATAGTAATAAATAAAGTTTTTTTTTAATTAATCTTTTAAAAAGTTATTTTCCCCTTTCAACTGTTAGGTAAGAAACACAGACTAATACGCATTTCTTAAAATAAAGCTGGTCTCTCAATTAAATATCTAATTACTGTAGTAAGCCAGATAACTACACTCTTCCTTAAAAGTGCTATATTTGGACATTTCCCATTTATAGAAAGTTACAATAAAAGCTATTCTGATAGAATTTTTCATTTAGCATCTTAACAAAATACTGGTAAGTTTATGATCAGATATTTCCAATATTTACCACAAACATATAGTGAATTCCTAAAAGCCTCACTTTAGAAAATATTGCTTCATATGAAGTTTCTCCTTAACTATATTCTGTTTGTTTTACAATGAAAGATTTTATACAAGAAATATTTCACATCTCCAACAGTGCCAGGGTTTGAACTCATGGCCTTGTGAATACTAGGCAAATACTCTACCACTAAACCACATCCCCAGTCCTTTTATTTTGAGATAGGTCTCTAAATTCTAGAGGCTGGCATATAACTTGTGACCATCGTGCCTCTGACTCCTGAGTAGATGGGATTACAGGTATGCCCCACCACTTTGGTTCAATGGGTATTTTTAAAAAATTATTTATTTATTTATTTGTGTGTGTGTGTGTCCACCTCAGCCCACCAGGGGGTGGGGCTGGCTGGCATGTGGTGCTGGGAGATTGAACCACGGTCCCTGTGCTTTGCTAAGCTTGTTCTAAGTAGGTGCTTTAGACCACTGAGCCATTTCACCAACCCAATGGGTATTTTTTAAATAAAGGATTTTTTTTTTTTAGTTGACGTGGTTGTATGGAGAAAAACAAACCACAACAAGCCCCTCACATGAAACAACAAAAATACCTATTTTCATATCTCCACACCTCACCTAGAATCCACCTATAAATAAAAACAAAGATGTTTCCTTTGTTATTATTTCCTGAGAGCCAAACATTGTGCCTTTCTAGAAACCTATGCCACCTAGCGCCAAATGTCTGTATGTGCAACCCTAAGAGCCCACAGTTCCACTGCATAGTCAATTCCTACTGGACAGGGACTGAAGGGAAACTTCCAAAGGTGAGTCTTCTAGTCCTCTTTAGCAGTATAACCAAGCACAAGTCATTTAACCTTACTGACACTCCGGGTTTGGGCACACAGACTGAATTAACTGCAGTTACTAAATAGGACTCCAACTGCCTTGTTTTCAAACAGGTGAAAGCAAAGAGAGCCAGATAAGTTGCTCTATTCTTCATAACTCGCACAAAGAAAATAAAATCATTTCTATTTTTTAAAAACATACAAATTTTCAAAAGCAAGAAAAACTAAAACAAAAAGAAAAGAAAAAACGTAATGCTAATTATGATAAATGAGCATCAGTTTTCCTTTTCCTATCACTCCTGAAGAGAAATGTGATTTCAACAACATACGTAATTAAAAATTATACCACATTACACTACGCATATAACAAAGACTACACATTTTGCTTGCCTTTTTCCCCCCCAGTGGTATTGAACTCAGGACCTTGCTCTTGCCAGGCAAGCACTTTTTTCATAATATCTCCATTCTTAAGGCTATGCTCACTCTATCATTTAACTTTTATACTCTGAAGTAGTTTGTTTTTGTTTATACGGATGAGAAATTGCAAATTTTCCTTAAACTGTGCTGTAGAAAAGATTCCCCTGGTAGGAGGCTGTGAGACCAAAGGCAGACAAATCAGTTAAAGTAAATGTAATAGTACCAGCGGAAGCAAAGAAAGAAAAGATCTGATGTTTAGGATGTAAGCATGATAAAATGTGGCAAAGAATTTAAGTCGAAATCTCTAGTGGAGTTAAAAGGTTTAGTTTAAAAGATAGCATTGCCATTAACAGAATTTGAGAGTTCAGAAGGGAAGACGAGAGGGCTGGAGAGATGGCTCAGTGGTCTAAAGCACCTACTTGAAACAAGCTTGGCAAAGCACAGGGACCGCGATTCAATCCTCCAGCACCACATGCCAGCCAGCCCCGCCCCCTGGTGGGCTGAGCTGGCCACACACACACACAATAAATAGATGTAATAAATAAAAATAAATATTTAAAAAAAAAAAAGAAGGGAAGACGAGAAAGTTTGGGCTTAATTGTAGGGTAAAAGGGCACAACTCAAGAGAAGCAGTCTTCTAATTTTTTTTTTTTTAAATGTATGTAGTACAGGTTCTACAGGGTCTTACCATACAGATTGGACTCACAGTGATCCTCCTGTTTTCAGCCTCCCAAGTGCTGGGATTACAGGCAAGCACCTCCATGTCCAGTCTCAGCCCAATCTCAATCACTGCACTAGCGCACCCCAGGGGCAGGGCTGGCGCAGCATGCTATTGATAGAACCCGGTACCCACATCTGCCTAAGCAGGTGCTTTAATCACCTGAGCTATCTGGCTGGCCCTCTCTCTCGCAATTTTACAACTCAGGAAATAAGACTGAAGATATTAACAGTATGAATATTATCTCATTTCACTGCAAAAAGAAACAGGGTCAAAGAGGTAAGTTACTTGCCCAAAGTAATTCACTTCTGGTAAGATACTCTGTCATCAGTTATACCTAAAATATTCTGAGATTTATTATGGGCAGTTAAATGAAAGGGAAGATAAGGGGACAAACTACATAAGGAAATAAAAGGATGAGCAAGAGACAACACTGGCACTGGGAGAGGCAGCCATGTCTTGTAAAGCAGCACTCCCGTATATACAATATGTGTTGCTAGCTAACTATCCAGCTCAGTGTTCAACACATGACTGTGTGCTCAAGACATCAATGAGGATTTGAATGTCCAAGGCCTGGCATCAGAGAGAAGCCACCTCCTAGCTCTGACATTCTGAACACTATTTCACAGTATTGCTTACAATTCAGGAATTGTGCCAATCATTTCACCCATGTATCAATTACTCACCACAGCCCTTTAACATATAAATAATATTACTATTATCACCCCAACTTTACTAACTAGGAGAATAAGCCTTAAAGAACTAAGAAAAAAATTCAGCTAAGGCTAGGCTGACAGACCCTAAATTTTCAACATCGTATAAATACAGGAAAGCAATACAATCTCGACTCAGAATTTTAAGCACTTTGTCCCATACTTAAAGAATAAGAACCTAGAGCAGAACTGACAGTTTCTGATTGTTATGAGGTTCTTGGTACAGTGTAGGAAGAGACAATAAGCATGCAACTATAAATTTTGGTAGGATTTATAACAGAAACAGGGTGAAGAAGATAGAATTATTCAGCATTAGACTTTGAATTGGAAGAACACAAAAAATAAACCAAAAAGCATTTTTAAATATAAAATACATTAAAGCATATGAAAATACATTTTTGTAAATATATAAAGGGAGTACCTCTTTTGGGAGTCAAAAACATTCTTGCTATCATATTTCCATCTGCCAAGCAAATATTTTCAGAAGCAACTGGCTTTTTCTGAACCTTCCAAGGACCATGAATGAGGTCTGTTTATGTTTTCTATGACAATGATTCATTCTACAAACCTAGAATCCACTCCAACATTCAAGAGCCTGCTGGGAGCCACTGGGCACTGTTCATGGTGCTGGAAGACCAGCTATTAACAGGCAACACCAGAGGGCGCACGAGAGTTTCTGCTGTCAGGAAAAATCCGAACTACTACTATACTTGGAAAGCGAGGGATCAAAACCAAAGAGAAGCACGTGAAGAAAAAAAAAGGGGGGGGGGAGGGTATCTAAAGAACAAGGCAGAAGCATGCAGGATAGGAAGCCAATGATCCCTCAAAGAAAAAACCTTTTGCATAAAGCCCAGGAGGCATTTCCAGATTCCGTAGCAATCAGTGATCTGCTGACCAAGTTTTCCTGTAAAGGAGGCACAACAAGTAAGAGTACCAGAGTCCTAATATTTGTATTAGGTGTTGTATTGTTTCACATTAACATACACAACTAAGGATTCTCCAGTTCAGAATCCCTATGACGTAGATGAGACTAGTATTGTGTATCACTTAGAAATGATTAGGAATGATTAGGAAAGCGTCAAACTATTGTTGGGGAAGGCTAGGTCTAAAACTCCTGTTTAAGTGAAAACTCCAGTTTAAAAGTGAATTGTGGAATTCACTACAGTAGTTGGCTATCTCACCCTTAAAAGGTTTATCAGTGGCATGTTCCCTAAGTCTACTTACTTCTTCTTTAGTATGATATATAATACAAAAATTAAGACAGATTCAACTGGCAAGCAGGAGCAACAGAGGTCTTAAGAATCAAGCTTTTTAGTCAGAAATGACATAAGCCAGTAATCCTACTTACTCAGAAGGATGAGGCAGGAGAATCACAAGTTTGAGGCAAGCTTGAGTAAATTACCAAGAGCTTGTCTCAAAAAATACAGTGGGAGACAGAGCTCAGTGGTAAAGTGCTTGCCTAGCACACATGGGGCCCTCAGTTTAGTCTCCCAAGATTGTACTGCCTGCAATCAAGCTTTTGGGACCATTGATTAAATGTTAGTCTCTCATTCTAAAACTCAACCAGTTGTAAAGTATCCCATCAACTGTTTTTTGGGTTTTTAAATTAGTACATATTTGCAATACATAAAGATTACTCTCCTCTTGGGGTGTAGCCTTTACATATGTTATACACACACACACAGAACTCATTAACTCTTTAAGTATCCATCCCATCAATTTAATGGTATTTCAAAAGAAAAGGTAAATTACATAAAATATGCAGATAAACTAAGTAAACCAACTACAAAGATATCTATGATTAAAACAGTTCTTAGAAACAAGAAAAGAGGTGGAGCAAAGAGAAAGTATAGTGTGGGATGTGAAGTGGCCTCAAAGATTAATGTTTGGTCATTTTACAGAAACTGGGAATTGGGCCTTATTAATGTCTTCTGCAAATAGTGACAGAGACTGAAAGACAAGTTAAATGATTCTTATTCCAAAGGTCTTTCAATTATTTCCCAAATAATATACAGGAGTCCAAATTTACATATAGTGTTAAGGCACTATAGTGTTTGAGTTTGTCTCATATAGACCCCAGCTAGCCTAGCCCCAACTCAGGCTGCCTGAGGCCAGAGGCAGTGTGTCACCGAATTGGTTTGGATACCCTAAGCTTTGGCACCTTAGCAAAAAAGAATACAAAATACAACTTACAGGATCAATAACTGTGGAAAGTAGTGAGTTTTTCTCTCATTTGAGAAAATAATTTAGAGATAAGGTCAATACTAAAGTGCAAATAGTTTCTGCTTCTATTTCCGGCTACACAAATGAAAATACCCACTCTAACTTACTGACTCTGAACAATATGAGGATCAAAAACAAAAAGTTGAGAAGTGCTATTGTTAGAAGTTAAAATGGATTTACAAAAATAAACTGGGCTCAGTCTACTGTACAGATGGATTCTCTCTATAGCACGCCTTTAAAATAGTAAAACTCTGTAATGCATTTAAAATAAGATGTGCACAACTAAAATTTGAGAACATCTTTTCAATAGAACAAGTTATGTTTGTAAGTGAAAAGCATTTTCTGTAACTTGATCAGCACAAAGTGAAGTTCAGATCATGCTCATAAGAGAAGCATGGGGTTAGATACTGGTCAGGCACAACTCTCTCTCAACTGACATTTTAACACAAGGAATATCAAATTATGGAGAAAGAGAAAGAGAGAGAGAGACAGACAGACAGACTGACAGAGAGACAGAAGCTGGTACAATTCAGGGAAAGCAGCTAAACTTTCCCCAATTAAAAGCTTGCTGACTAGGAGCCCTTCTTTGTATAGCATATTCCATGAAACTGGGCCACTAAAAATGCAGTCTTGCTTCACATTTCAAACTGAAGAATCTGAACGCAGAGTATGTTTTAAAATTTCAAAACTCACAGTCTATCCTAGGAAGAAATTACTTTCCAAATCACTTGCATTTTAAGTTCATCAGCTACTCCTAATTTTATCTTGCAGTAATTTTGATTTGTGCTTCTTATAGCAATTAGAACCATTTTTCTATTCTAAGTCAGTAAAATAAGCTTTAAAGTTACATATTACACATACACATCTCTATTGCCAAAGTTAGCTATGTGTGAACTACAACTAACCCACTCAGAAACTAATGAATCTCTTAGTGCTTATTTTATACTAGGTAATCAACAGTGTGACCTAGTACAGGGAAGACACATGGTTCTTTCCTTAGTTCTTAGTGTGTTCATTCATTCATTTTACTGGGAAGGGAAGACATATGGTTGGTTGGTTTTGTGGTATCAGGGACTAAACCCAGAGCCTTCATACTTAGGTACATCCCTATGCTTCTCCTGAGACAGGGTCTTGCCAAAATCACTAAATTCCTGAGGCTAGGCTCAAATATGCAATCCTTCTCTTCATATTTCCAGATTACAGGCAGGCACCACCACACCTGTCTAACGGTCCCTACATTTAAAAATCTGCAAAACACGCTTAACAATTACCATGCTCTACGGTTGACATAGTCCTAGTTCTACCCATGGAGGAGGATTCAAGTGGATGGAGAGTAAAGCTCATGTACGGTGCACAAAAGCAAAACATAAAATCACAGTTAATTTATACCAAAGGATTTGCTCCACCAGCCATGGGAAGGGCATTCCTGAGCAAAGGATGCTAATCAGACACACACACAAATCTGTCACACAACCCAGCCACATTCTCAGGTCCTATATATCCACAAACTGATACATAAAGAAAATCAGATTTAAACAACCCAAGGGAAAAGTTACAAACCAATACACCCTATACACAAAACACTCTGCTCAAAGACACAAACACCCAAGATACTTCTACATGTACATAACTCCCTATCCTTCATGTTTTTTGTTTGTTTTTTAGACAGGGCCCCACTAGCAGGATAGTCTTGAACTCACTACGTAGCCCAAGCTGGCCTTGAACTTGCAGTGATATTCCTGCCTCAACCTTCCAAGTGCTGGGATTACAAGTGTGTGCCACCACACCAAGATCCCTCACAAGCTTTCCACCCTCTTCCTCCACCCCTACTTTCCCCAGTATGGTCCACTGATATCTGCTAGAAGGAAAGAATAGTTCAGTGCATAGCAGTCCAGTGTGTCCAAAGCAGCAGATGAGAGTACTTGGGAGAAGAAAAACGATTTGAAAGAGTTCGATTTCAAAGATTAGAGGTAAAGAATGGAAAACTCTGGCTTGGTGGTACACAGCTGAAATTCTAGCTACTTGGTGAGCTGAAACAGGAAGAATGAAAAATGAAAATTCAGACCAGGCATAGCTGTGCACACTTGTATGCCAGTACTCAGGAGACTGAGGCAGGAGGATCACTGTGAGCCACCAGGGCAAAGTGAGTTCAAGGTCGGCCTGCACTGCATAGTGAGACTTGTCTCAAAAAACACTAAATAAACAAGCCAGGGATGCAGCTCAGTGCTCCTTGGGTTCAACCACCCATTCCAGAAAGAAAAAAAAAAAAAAAAAAGGCAAACCCTACTTTTAAAAATGCCATATTCGTTCCACTCTCAAACTAAACTGTCTAAATAACAATGTCTAAATAACAATGTCTTCAAAGTAATACTAGCATGGGTATATTTAGAAAAACTAAACATAAACTATTAAATTTGATAATTTGGAGATTAACAATTTATTAACAATAGACACTTCATGATCTGTTGGGCACTTAATACTCACCTGCCTCTGGTCAGACAAAGTAAATAACTAAAACTCAAGAAGCTCACAAGAAAAGTGAGTGGGCACACAAACAAACCAATACAATACAATGTTAATAACTGCTCAAGGAGCACAGAGGAAGGAACATTCTAGTGTGGGCCAGCCCGGAATGTAAGAAAAGGTGTCACCAACCAGCAGGCAACAGCAGGCTCTCCTGGAGGGCCTTTCTGAAGCATCTGTGTATACTCTGGAAAGAAATGGGCCCATGAATGCCAAGCCGAACATAGCAAAAGTCATTAGGCACGGGAAACTAGCTTTTGAGACAGAAAGTAGAATGTAGAATGCTGAGAACAAAATCTCAAAAATGGGCTAAAGTCCCACACGTGCCAGATTCAACCGTTTGTGAACTTTAACCTTGGAATACAGGGAGTCCTAACAAGAGCAGGGTCACACCTCCGGTTGAAGTAGCTAAATCTTGGGCTGCACAATCAGTGCATCTACAGCAAGTAATTCAAGGGTGTACTTAAACATGCACAAATCTGTGATTCTTTCAGGCTAAAATTTACTTCCTCCTCCCTTTTAAAATGATTTATGTTTCTGCTACTAATTATAGTACCAAAAATTACAAGCGTGCTCTCAATAAATATCAAAGACTGAAGAGAAAAGTTACAGCTGCCAACAGCTTCAACTAATGATACTATACGGAAGCCTTCATACCTATAAAGCCACGCTTGACTGAAGTTTGTATCAAAATCATCACCAGACGAAAAGAATCACAGCCAATCACATTAATTCACCTGCCCACTATTTTAGATAAAACTTCTTCCTCAGAACAAATTTCATTAAGTTCCTAAAATTAACTTCAAAGAACACATTTCACTGCCTAGTATTCCTAAAGTTTCACCGCTCCAGGGATCGTAAACTACAGCTCCACAACCCGCCCAGGGAATTTCTCGGTGCCCCGCTAGTGTCCACCTCAGTATAGCAAGAAGGATCGAGCTGTCATTTTGAAAACACGTTCGTTCCCCTTCTGAGCGGTCACCCCAACATCTCCTTTGGTGGTGGGGGGGTACTGTGTGGCAGGACCCACGGCGCCGCAGGACGAGGGTAAGGGACAGCAGAGACAGCACAAAGGGGAGGGAGCGACGCGGGGACGCCGGGCCGGGGGAGGGGACGCAGCCGGGCGCAGGACGCGCTCGGAGGACACTCGAAAAGAGGCTCGTGCCAAAACAAAAACAACCGAAAGTTCAGCGCGGCGGCGGTAGCAGATTGGGCGAGCCCGTTCACGGCTGCCCATTGGAGAAGAGGGAAAACAGAGTCCCCCAATCGCAAGCGGCGGGGCTGCTCCCCTCGTGCGGCCGCGGCCCGGCTCCGACGCTGCCCGGCGGCCGCTACCGCTCCCTTCCGGCCGCGGCCACCACTGCAGGCCTCCCGCCCCTCAGCCCCGCCCCGC
>NW_004524594.1:20439763-20447897 GCF_000260255.1 Octodon degus | reverse complement strand
CACCGCGGCCGGCCGATACTGCTCGGGCGCGTTCGAGGCCCCGCTGCCCGGCTGCTGGGACGGGAAGGGGGGGAAACCCACGCTGCCGGGCCACTCTTTCCCGTCCCCTCAGAAAATTAATCACCAAAAAATAATTCCACAGAAAAATGGAGAGTAAAATTCAAGATGGCGGCGCGAACCGCAGCACCGCTCGCTCCATCCGCAGTGGGGAAAAAGGAGTCCCGCCGGCTCCAGGCCCCCCGCCCCCACCGGGCTGCCGCTGCTGCCACCGGGCCCCCGCACCCGCGCCCCCGGCCGGCCGCGCTCGGCTGCCCTCGCCCCGCCGCTTCAGGCCTCACCTCCACCTTGCGTGCGGCCGCACGGTCCGAAAAGCATCCGCCACCCTCGGGGGCCGCGTCCCGTGTCCTCCCGCCGCGCGGTGCCTCCTCCGGTCCCCGGGTGTTCTCACCTCATATCCCCGGAGCCTCGCTGTCCGCACCGCAAACGCGTCGCCGCCCCCGGTGAGCCACCCGGACACCGCCCGGGCCCGGTGGAAGGACACGAAAAAGAGTCCGTGGCCGACGGCGGAGGGACACCACGTCGGCAGCGAGCGCGCCCCCCTGCCCGGAGCTGGCCGCCTCAGGGGCTTCGACGAGATTTTGTGAGGTGAAGTGGAGGGACGCCAGGGAAAAAGAAGTTCCTCGCCAGCGGCTCCCGACGGCGGAGGCACAAGAGCGACTTTCAAGAAAACGACCCGCGTCTTTGCCGTCGCTTCGTCTCGCTGCGGAGGGATCGTTCGAGCGTCGGTACGAGGATCCCTCCGCCTCGCTGCCCTTTAAATCGCGGTGGAGGCGGCGCTGCCGCGCGCCCCGCGGGCGCCACCTAGTTTCTGAGTTGTGTCCGCCGCCCGCCGCCCTGCGGGGCCCCGCGTCCGCCCCTGGCCCTCGAACACCTACACCTACCAGGGACAGCTCCCGAGCCCCGACTCTTGGGGGCAGCCCGGGACGCGGGGTCGCTTCTCACCTTCTGCGTCTCTTGGTTGCTTCGAAGGGAGGAGGCCCCGGGAAGCCGAGTTTCTTTGTTGTGGGAATGGGTGTCGCTGGGAGCAAATACACCCTTAAAGACCATGTGGGCAGCTGGAGCATTACAACACAGGAGGAAGGGAGGGAGACAGCGTGCATTGGTCAGGCTCTACTGTCAGCCACCCGTTTCTTAAGCACCTACTGAGTGCCAGTCTCTCCATGTCACCGTGTTATTTCCCCCCTCTCTTCGAGCACCAGAAAGATGGCCCAATCCTCAAGTTGAGGCAGTAAAAGAGGATACCCAGTGGCTTGCACCCAAGTCCAGGGATATGGCAACGCCTTAGGGCTTTGCAGTGGGACGGTAAAGTGTACAGAATGACAATAATGAAAGTAACACATATTCAGCCCTTCCTGGGCACTAATCTCAGGGTTCTGGTGCACTCTCTTTTGCTTTTTACAACAATTAGCAGAGGTAGGAAGGATTGTGGACCCCGACTTACGCACAGGAAAATGAGGCACAACGGTCTGAGGATGAGACCTTAGTAGTCTGATGAAAAATACAGACAGCAAATAAGCATTGTAATAAAGCACATGTCAGGGACCTCCAAGAAGCTGAGGTTGCCAGTGGATGGCCTCCATAAAGCTGTGCTAACGTCCAACTCACACCAGTTTACCTCATCTCCCCTCCCCCTTGACCTTGGTGGCCAACCCGATGTTTCTTATTCCTTCCACAAATGGCAAACTGAGCCACAGTGACTTGCTGAGGGCACATAGCTAGCAACAGGGGAGACAGGTCTCAATCTTCACAAGCAGAATTCCTCCAACTGCCTTCACCCAGTAGCTGCAGATTGGTCTCTCCCTCCACCCTTGGGTAGGGGTGGATTGCAGATCCTGTCATGTTTTGGTGTGCTTCCTGTTCTTTCTGAAAACAGGTCATTTGTGGTATCAGAGTCCACTGCATCACAGTCCTATTTACAGACACAAGTAACTAGCAATTGTTTCAGTCTTGGTCTTTTTTGGTTTATCACTAAACTCTCCAAGATTTTTGTAGTGCTTGGCTCCAGATGCTCACTTGCATTCTGGAGACGCTGTGGCTGCTGTAGCTCCTCCCACTACTAAATGCCATGGGAGGTGGGCACACCTATGGGCACTTACGGTCCTATGTCAAACTTCCACTTTCTTGGTGCCCAGGCCCCAAGACCAGCCCTTCCTAGCCCCCTATGTCAGTGTCCTCCCCACTCCAGGCTTTCCAGAGCCCATCCCACCAACAGCAGTGGACTCCATTGATGCAAGATGACCCAAAGCCCTGAACTCCCAAATGTTGACACCTGTATTTGTTCCCTGACCAATGTAAATCCTAGTGTTCTGGGCATGCACTGCAAGAGGGGAAGGGTGGACCCCCAGACTGGCAGGGTAAATAGATGGCTGAACTCAGTCCAGCTCTGCAGTTCTGATCAAGCTCTGCAGTTCTGGACGACCCTTCCCAACCCCCTCCACACCTGCTGCTCTTCCAGACTCAGCTGAGCAGGCCTGAGCTGAGTTGGGCTCAGGACTTTGGCAGAGTGATTGTTGACCACTTAGGGGCTTTCGAGGTTCTGATCAAGGAGTCCAGGGCTCAGCTGAATAGAGAGTACAGCTGGGAGCCACCATTCTGGGATGGATTGGGAACTGCGCTTCACCACAGTGAGAGAGGCCAGCTGGAGGAGGCTCCTGCCAGCTGGGAGAGGGAGGGGGCAGGAAGTAGCCAGACACCTGCCCAGTCCCCACATGACAGGAACCACTGGCATTTACACTGTGGACATTCCACAAAGGGAGGGCTGAGCCCCAGAGGCTGTGGGCCCCCACTCAGCCTGGCCAGACTGAGAGGATTAACAACTCCAAAGAAAGATGAGTTGGAGAAAGGGGCTCAATGAGTCCTTCAGAAGCATCCTGAGGCTGTTAGGGACAACTCAGTCCAGGGTTGGCCCAGGAATAGTTTTCTTGCTGGAGCATTGGCAGAAGCCATGGAGTCAATTCCAGTCTCCCCAGCAGGGCCAGCTCTGTAGTGCCCAGAGCTACTCCAGCCACGCAGCCTGATGCCACCAGCCCCATTTTGCTCTCCGATTCCTCTTTCCAAATATCAGGCTCACCCAGTGATCAGCTGTCAAGGTTTTGCTTGTTGGGATCCTGTGCTTTCTGGGAATGACTGCTGTTCATACAGGTGCTGGTTCCAGCCTGGGAGCAGATTGAGTCTTGCTGTAAAGTGACATTTAGTTTTTGGACTCTGTATATACATCTTTCCCAGCCCCTTACCCCAAGGTAACACTGTTTTCCCACAATTAAGTGTCTAAAGGTGGTAGGAAAAGGGGTGCATACCTGGACATTCTACTGACCTTCTAAATTATCAACTGGCTTCCTGGCCACAAACCTGAGCATCAGTAACTCTGCCCCACCCTTACCCTCCATCTGCTCCTCAACCACTACCTTCTTTTGACAGATGAGAAAACATGAAACATCTCTGAAATATCTAGTGCATGCCCCAGGCCTCCAGTCAACAGCAGCAAAAATCTAGAGCAGCTGCCAGCAGGGCTTGGCACAAGTCTGACCCAGGTTTGAATCCCCAGTGTGCAATTTACTAGCTGCATATTTTGGGGCAAATGACATTGCCTGTCTATTTGCCATTCCCTCTGCTCTGGAAAAGCACCAGTTGTGGGATCTACCTAAATAATCTCATTGATAGCTTCAAGATCATTTTTAGGGCTGGCCCTATAGCTCAGTCACAATGTGCATGCCCACCATGTGCACAACTGTGAGTTATATGCCGAGAGAGAGAGAGAGAGAATCATTTATGTACTTAGGATGCCCAAATTTGTCTGTAGCCTGGACTTTTCTCTGAACTGCAGACACTACCACGTGGATTGTAATAGGCATGTCAACTACAGCACGGCTAAAATTGAACACAGGCACACACAAAAGCAAGCCCCTCCTCTTGCAAACTACTGCTTCTTAGACAGATGTTCTTCCTGTCACCAGGCTCCAATACTCCATTCCCCTTCTCCCTTTACAACAGTCAGGCATTTTCTTCTCAGCTCATCTCACTGCCTGCACCCTACCAGCTGCCTCCACCCTACCAGCTGCCTCTTTATTTTCTAGCCCATCAGCTTCTCAAGAGAGGGGGTTTTGTTTATCTTGTTCACTGTTGTCTCTTCAGCTTCTAGCGCAGCCCTAGGCCCACCAGTGGAGAGGCTTAATTCATATTCAGGGAAATAGAAGAAGGGGGGAGGTTGGGTGGGGGAGGGGACGCTATTAACCTTCCTGGATTGCTACAAGGATAAAAGGAAGTGTAAAGGGCTCACTAAGCCCTCTCCCAGCTCTGGGTACTGCAGTTTGTTCAGTCCATGGAGCTTCTCTACTGAGCACCCAGCAAAGTGTGTGATTTTCAAGCTCATAGGTGCCCTGGGAGTTGGGTGTGAGGTGCCTCCAGGAGGCATTATTCAGTTGGGACTAGGTTAAGTCCTATGGCACTGATAGAAGTACTCTTAGGGGTTCCCATCACACGCCCCAGCCCTGCTTTTCACATACCAGATGGTAAACAAAGGTTGCCATAACAGAAGTTCTAAGGGCTGGGAAATTCAAGAATAGGAGTTTATTGGCTCACAGTTCTGGAGTTCTGGAGTCTGAGAAGTCCAAGACTATGGCACCAGTATTTGGTGACTGCCTTCTGACTGGGTCACCCCCTGACAAGACAGCGAGTATGCTGGTTCAGGTCTCTCCTCCTCTTCTTATGAAGACACTCATGACATCATGGGGCCCCCACCCCCATGGCAACAACTAGTCTAATTAGGACTGGAAGATGATTAGCCTCCCAGTACAATCAGCATATGGCTTTGAGGATTCAGTTTCCCACACATGAACTGTGGGGGGCACACTCAAACCATAGCAAGGACCAGCAGTGGGGTTTTCCTGTAGTTACTTTAAAATTGGCTCACCAAGCTGGTGTGTTCCAGAACTTTCTCATCTCAAACAAGGAATTACACAAAACAAACTAAAACTGTTGCCAAAATTTATTTTAAAATGAGAGGTGAAGGGGTAAAAAAAGAACTAGTTCTGCAGAGCAAACACACAACCAAGAGATGGTAACAAAGGTACATCCCAGGTCTGGGAGACCCAAAGCTATTGTGAGAGGTCAGATAGCAAGCTCTCCCCTTGCCCCTAACCCCCCCCTTCCACCCCCCCAAACCCCCACCCCCGTTCTCCGCTCTTTGTACCATCCAGATCCCATGAAAGTTCATGAGAAGTCCCTGAATGTTACTCCGCCACCACCCTGGAATCTTGAAATTGACAGGTTCCCTCCACTTCTCCAGCCTGGGGTCTTGTAATTGACAGGTTTTGCTCTTTCTCCAGTCAGTTTTGCCCCACCCTGCCTCCTACATCAGCAGCTAACAACTGGTTTCCTTAGGAGGACCTAACCCTGACCCTAAAACTAAATATCATTGGCATTTGCCATTTAATCTTCTAACTCCATTCAAATTTTTCCAATCCCCCCCCCCCCCGGAACCAGGGATTGAACTCAGGCCCTTGCGCTTGCCAGGGAAGCGCTTATTCCACTGAGTCATCTCCCCAGCCCCCAATAATCTTAATAACATTTCTTAAACAAAGGAGCTCGCCCAGAATCCTGCACCTTCCTTTTACTTGTCCGGTGTGTTCTAGTTTCTCCCCGCCTGGATCAGCTGCTCATTCTTTCCTTGATGTGTGTGACCTTGTCACTTTTGATAGAGAAGTCAATACTCTGTAGGATATCCTTCAGTTTAGGTTCTCTGGTGTTTCCTCCTGATTCTATCAAGTTCATGAGTCTTGGCAAAAATGTCACAAAAGTGACTCTGTGTTCTTCTCCTGCATCCTGGCTCATGAGAGAAGATTCCAGTTTGATCCACAACTGAGGTACTCTCTAGAGTCACTTCCTTACAGGCTCTTGGCCAGGCTCCACTAGAAAGTCATTTGTTTCTCCTTAGTAAGTTCCAGCGGGGAGCTGCTTTGAGAGTATGTAGCTATTCCATTCTTAATGATGCTTTCAATTTCTTCTTTTTTTTTTTTTTTTTTTGGTGGAGCTGGGGATTGAACTCAGGCCCTTGTGCGTGCCAGGGAAGCACTTATTCTACTGAGCCATCTTCCCGGCCCCTCAATTTCTTAAAAGGTCCTCCACGTAAGATCTGGAATACTCTCCAGAGCCCCACGTGGTAAAGGCTGGTCTTTCACCCATGGAAACTATCAGGAGGTAGAAACCTTTAAAAGGTGGGACCTCAGGAGAGGGCTTAAGTCAATGGAGGTGTGTCCTTAAAAGGAATTATGGGGCCTTAGTCTGTTCCTGTGTCTATTTCACGTCCTTGCACTGAACAGCTCTTCCCTGCCGCACACTGCCTACCATGGAGTGCTGCCCAGTCCCAGGCCCCAGAGCAGCAGGGCCTTCCATTGAGGAGGGCCTCACCTGCAAAACTGTGAGCCAAGATAAATCTTTCCACTTTATACGGTGATTGTTTCAGGTGTTTTGTTTTGTTAAAGTACTGGAAAGTTAATTTTTAAAGAAAAGATCAGTATAGATTGATTTCTATTTTGTTCAACAGACTTCTGTTCCTTTCTTTCTTCATCACTCTCTTCCCTTCCCTTTTTTCTTTCCTTTCTTTCTTTCCTGTACTGGGAATTAAAGTCGGGACCCTGCGCTTGCCAGATAAGCACTTATTCTCCCCAGCCCCCTTCCACTTTTCTTTCTTTTTTTTTTCTTTTTCTTTTTTTGAGACAGGGTCTTGTTATGTAGCTCTGACTGTCTTTGAACTCAATATGTCACTCAGGTTGACCTCAAACTCATGGTGATCCTTCTGCCTCAACCTCTTGAGTGCTGGGACCATACCCTGCCAACCTTCTTTCCTTTTTCTTTTCCTTTCTCCTCTTTTGATCTCTTTTATCCTTCCTTCCTTTTTTGCTTCCTTCCTGTCTTTTTTCCTTTTTTCTCTCTTAATATTTGTAGTAACTGTGCTTATAGTAGCTCCAAGCTGAAAACAGTTCTAATCAGTCAATCAAAGACTGGATAGACCCATTATGCCTAACTACATGGTGGACTCCAGCTCAGATACACAAAGGTATGATCTACTATAAGAAACAACAACATGGAAGAATTTCAGAAACATTATGTTGAAAGAGAAAAGCTACAAACCACGAAGCAAAAATTGTTTGACTTCAACTATATGCTGTCCTAGAACTGAGAACACTGACTCTGTGGGGATAGAAATCTGAGGAGTCACTTGCTTCTGGGCAGGTGGCATTACTCAAATAGTGACACAAGGGATTTCCTGGTGACATGGAATCATCCCTGGGATCTGGTTACCCGGATGTACATGTTGTGAAAACTCTTCAACTGTAAATCTAAATTCTGTGCAAATTATTGCCTGTGAATTATGCCCTGAAAAAAGAGAGAAATATGGAAGAAAACTTGATTCTTTTTTACCCATTCCCCTCCCCTTCCTTCAGCTCTTCCTCCCTGCCCCATTTACAAAAGTTTTGGTGTTTTTTTTGTTTTTTTTTTTTTTTAATTTTCTCATTTCACTTTCTCCTTCTTTTGTTTCCCTCTCCCTCCTCCCTTGTTTCCCTCCCCATTTGAGCATTTTCTTTCTATTTCACAATATCTAATATACATTTTGGTTCTTAAAGTTTTGGTTTCTCATACCAAATAAATAATTCAGTATTTACATATGTATGTCCAATATATTTCATGTAAGAGAGTATGTTCTCAAGGTGTATCTATTTATCTAGAAATGTCTCAAGTTTATTTTTCTTTATAGCAGAGTAGTACTTCAATACTTCATTATTTAAAAAGCTCATATTATCTTTTTCCATTCACCAGTTAATGGGTATTTAGGCTGTTTCCAAACTTGGCTATTACAAACTATAAACATGGGTGTGTATATATCACTACGGTGTTATGCTTTTAATTTTGGGGGGGAGATACTCAGAAGAGGAATAACTAGGTCAAATGGGACCTAGGTTTTTGAGGACTTCCACAGTGAGTGCACCAGTCTACATTCCCACCAACAGTGGAGAAAGATTCTTTTTTTCCCATAGATTCACTAGAATTTGTTATTCAGTTCTTTTTTTTTTTTTTT
>NW_004524594.1:20436872-20439452 GCF_000260255.1 Octodon degus | reverse complement strand
CAGAACCGGGGATTGAACTCAGGCCCTTGTGCTTGCCAGGGAAGTGCATATTCCATTGAGCCATCTCCCTGGCCCTAATCACAGTTTTTTTTCAAGAGAATTAAATCGTTTATTGATAACACATGACAATGGATGATACACAGCTTCAATCCCACCCATCATTGTATCTGGTACCATTATTAATTTAGATATATAGGATGTGCCAACAATCATTTTTATAACCAAGTAGCTGGCTGTTTGCTTGGGTGACCTTTTCAATGGTCAAATGCAGAGGTCACAACAGTAACTGACAGTTCAACTACACCACGGTTTCTGAACACAATGACTTCTTTATTTTTTTTATTCCTTTTAATGTGAAAAAAGATAAAATAGCAATGAAACAGTTTCAAAACAGGTTAGTAGGACAATTACGATAATACATTGCATATTATTGTCTTTGTAGTAATTCAAAGGACAAGATACAGACGTGTTATCTTATCTAAACAATATTAGTACAAACCTTCTCAATGAACTAAGAGAAAGTAGCTTTATATCCTAACTATCTTGTGTGTGTGTATATATATTTTATTTATTTATTTATTTATTTATTTATTTATTTATTTATTTATTTTTGCGGTACAGGGGATTGAACTCAGGACCCTGCGCTTGCCAGGCAAGCACCTAATCTACTGAGCTATCTCCCTGACCCTCTTTTTTTTTCCCCCACAACAAAACAGTCTTTTATTTATACTTTTGCAAAGTTAGTTACATGTGACACAAGGCTGCCTTGACTAATAGCTGACCTTAACCAAACCTCAGGACTGAGGTTACTTGTTTGCTTTAGACACTGAGACCTCGTCCCACCTACACACATTTGGTCAATTTCCTAGCTTCGTGGCTCCAAACATATCCCTCTTTTTTGTTTTGCTTTGTCAGAGATGGGTGTTCCATTGCAGTTAGAAATGCTATATTTGGAGAAGGCTTTAAAGGACCTTTTCATACTTGAGGGTAGTCCAAAGATTGTAGGTACTTGAATTCAGCAAAATGACCCAAAATAGTCCAATAGTCCATAATAGTAGTGGGTTATCAGCACAACTGGAAATTGTGAGTTGTTAACTTGAGCCTTTTACAGCTCAGCATATTAATATAGCTTTACTTTTTATACTTTGTGGTTACACTTTTCTGATATTCAGACAGATAGTGATGTAAGCTTAACTGCCTCTGTTACAGGGTAATAATATCATTAAGTTTCTCTTCTGGATGTTTAACAACTAAAGTTTGCAGACCAAAAACGAGAGAGATAAATAGGCTAAAAGGATAGCCAACATTTTGGTCCTAGCCTTCCAAGGTCAGTGAAGATTCAGAATATTAGAGAACCTCTGCTGTGACATCCTGTAACTAAGTGGTGTCCCAAATTTTCTGATCAAGGAGATTATGGGGCCACACAGGAAAGTGATCAATGATGTATCATGTGCCTAAGGAGAGTCACCTAGGGAGAAAAAAATCTCTCGGGCTTTCAAAGAGAGCAAATTGGTCAAGCAATGGCTGTGAATCATCCAGATGGCTGACACTGACAAAAGGTCTACAAGGTGCTGTACATGGTTCCAGGGTAAATCCTGACGGGATTTGACTGAACTTGTCAGATAGCAAAAGTTACATTTTTAGTTATATAGGTCTTTCTTTAACTTGGTCTTAATCATCCGGTAAAATGCTAGCCTTTAAATAAAGCACATTATTCAATTTAGGTAAAACTAAGTTGGAAAACTGGATGCTGAGGCTGTGACCTGACACCCAGGATGGCATATGTCAGTTCCTTGAGGACCATTAATCACTGTGGTGAATGACTGATTAATTCTAATATAGCATTACATAAACGTGCTGATCGGGGCAAGGAACTAGGATGATCAAGATTCCAAGCAGAGGTATGTTTCATACACATATGTATTTCATAAATACATAAATATCAGTATTTACAAATATAATCTGCAGGACATTGTTTCTTAAGAACTGACACTATACAGCATTAAGACCAATTTTTTTGAATACGCTACCCTCCGTGCTTCTTTCTGTTGTGAGGCATTCTACTTAAAACTTAACCTGCCTTTAACTGTTTTGGTATCTGTGGATAACGGCTTCTGGGCAGATGAAAACCTGACAGCTCTGTTGCCACTGGACCTGACCTTTTCTTAGGCCTGACCAGAGCGAAGTAAAAAACAGAGTCTTTTCTAAGTCTGACCTAGTTCTTCATGCTAATAGAATCTAAGAAGTAAAAATTGAATGTAAATTATTAAAAATGTTTATGTACAAGACTAACTCACATAAAGAGATCATATAATTTTTTTTCTTATATAAGAAATGAGGGAGAATCTTCCTGCCGTCGCGTTCGCATCTCGCTGCTCCAGCCTGCGGGGCACGTTCGGTCCTTCGAACCCGGGACCTGCAAAGGAAAAAAGCCTACATATTTTCTTGCCCCATACATTCCTGGAGGCGAGCAAAACAAGTTAATTTTTGACCATGAGGGAAATCGTGCACATCCAGGCCGGTCAGTGTGGCAACCAGATCGGTGCTAAGTTTTGGGAGGTGATCAGCGATGAGCATGGC
>NW_004524594.1:20433266-20434717 GCF_000260255.1 Octodon degus | reverse complement strand
AAAGAAAGAAAAAAAGAAATGAAACATACTCTCTCTAAGACAGAAATAAGAGGTATGTTGTTCGTACCTGAAAATGCAAGCCCTTCTTGTCTCACTCCACGCTGTTGCTTTGCACCGTTACCATCAATCACCCCACACTCGGACTACAGCTCCACACTCGTATGATGCTAATTGGAAGATACTCTTCCTTATAAACACTACTTAAGTTCCAGAAAACACTCTATAAAGGAACAGACATTTGACTTTATATTTAACCCTGTAATGCAAGTACATCTGATCTTATAAGTGTTATTTTTAATGGACTTTATGTCTATTCTTTGTTTTTTAATTTTATTTCAAATTAAATAAATTTGCTCCATCATGTAGGTGAATAGTGATCTCGTCTGGGATATTAGGTCCCTTTAGGGCACCCTTTGGACTTGTTACAGCAATGATGAAGTACACGAAAAGTTATACTCTGTCTTAGCAGTCTGGACAGCCATGGGGTCCTTCAGGTTCTTTTCCCAGGGAAGTTTCCCACATAATCACTGCAGCATGCAGTGGCCAAGGAATTCAACATTGCTTCTTCTGGACAGGGCTACTACTGTGGGCATCCAAGCTAGTAAACTCTATTGTTCCATTATGACCTTTTCTAGGATTTTCCTGATACTGTTTGTGGTTCCCACTGGGACAATATCTGTAGGAAAGTTCATAATCCACAAGATAAACCCTATCTGGACTTTTGTAACCCAAAAGTAACCCAAAAGATTTGCTGCTTCTATATCACCATGAACATATTCATTTTCATATATATATATTCTAGTACATCCAGCATTCGGAGATCTCGTTGAAGGACAGTTGACTTTTTAAAAGTCCCATTCTGGTCGGAGACCGTCTGCAAATCTGTTCCTAATCTCTCCATTACCATAAACCTATAACTTCCTTCCCTGAATTCAGTTATACCAGATCCTTAAAACAGAGGAATTCCTAAATAATCAAGTTGTTAGAGTTCTAGCCACCTTTTGATACTGTCTTTTTTGCAGTTCTCTAATAAAATTTTAGTTCTGACAATAATGGACCATTTTCCTGATATTCCACTTTTATTACATGCCTTGCATCTCTGTCTTGTTTATTTGTGGGGAAAGCTAAATAGATCAATCTGAACCCTCCAGAGCCAATCATCTTGCCCAGTACACCCTGTTTTCCTTCAGTGTCATCCAGCTCCACTCCTGGAAATGAAACAGGAAGTTTGTATTTCTCATTTCTTCTTGGTGGCATCACTTCCGACCTCAGTGTTTCAGCCACCGGGCAGGCTGACAATGACCTCTTCAACCAAACAATTGTAAAAAAATTTTAGATGGAACCTGGTATCACCATGAAGGAATTCTAACTTCACACTGTTGGGGATGTTAACCAAGATGGCTTCAGAGTAGACTAACTTTACACAGCATATTTTTATTTTTTTTTTTTTT
>NW_004524594.1:20431165-20432959 GCF_000260255.1 Octodon degus | reverse complement strand
TTGTCTTTTTTGTAGCAGTGAGGCCCTGCCACCATTGTGCCTGGCTGAGTTCACAAATCTGCTGTAACCTGTAGCTTCCCTGTCACTTCTCTGGCTCTCCTCTCCTGCTGAGCTTTGTTCCCTGGAAGTGTTTAAAACCTTCTGCCACTGCCAAAGCTTCTGCTGCTGCTGGAGCCACCAGAGCCACCTTGATTTCCTGGTTTGGTAAACTATTGGCCTCCACCACCACAGGGCCCAGAGCTGTCTCCAAAGTTTGCTCCCTTCATGGGTCCAAAATCTAAAGACTGACTGTTGTAATTGCCAAATTCATTACAGCTTCCACCACCTCCATAATTGCTTCCATCTTTACCAAATCCATTGTAGCCATCTCCACTGCCACCATATCCACCCTCGTCACGGCTGCCACCAAAGCCACCTCGGCCATTGAAGTTTCCTCCATGACTGAAACTGTCATTGCCACAAAAACTACCTCCATGACCACCACCAAAATTTCCAGAACCACTTCGACCTCTTTGGCTAGATGAAGCACTAGCCAACCGTCTCCTGTTTCAACAGGGCTTTCCTCACTTCACAATTGTAGCCATTCATAGTGGCCGTTCACTTTCGAATAACAACCTTATCCACAGAATCATGGGCATCAAAGGTAACAAAAGCAAAGCCTCTCTTCTTTCCACTGCCTTGGCTGGTCATAATTTCAATCACGTCAATTTTTCCATATTGTTCAAAATAACTCATAGTTGGTATTCTTCAGTATCTTCTTTAATGCCACCAACAAAGATCTTCTTCACCATTAAGTGGGCACCTGGTCTTTGCGAATCTTCTCTTGAGACAGCTTTTTGGTTCCACAACTCTTCCGTCCACTTTGTGTGGCCTTGTATTCCTGGCTGCATCCACCTCCTCCACAGTGGCATAAGTGACAACCCCAAAGCCCCTGGAACGCTTGGTGTTCGGGTCTCTCATTACCACGCAGTCTGTGAGTGTCCCCCATTGCTCACAATGGCTCCTCAGACTCTCCTCAGTTGTTTCAAAGCTCAGCCCTCTGATGAAGAGCTTCCATAGCTGCTCGGGCTCCTTGGGAGACTCTGACTTAGACAGGACGGCAGTCGGAAGAGAGCCTGATGATGCTTCCTCCGTGGTGTCCACCAGCAGAAAGTCATCACAGTTTTTAGATTGGGTCTTTATTTTTTGTTGTTTTTTCTTTTAGTTCTTACATGTTCTCAGTAGTAAACTTTTGTCTGAGAAATAGCTGGCAAATGTTTTTTCTCTACTCTTTGGCTTGTCTCTTTATTCTGTTGGTAGTCTCTCTTGCGGTGCAAAAGCTTTTTACACAACAAGATAAGATACAAATAAAATAAAATAAAAAGGAAAACAAAAGATAAGATACCAGTTGTTGATTTTTTGTGTTATTTTCTGTTTTACCAGGGTTTTGGTCATAAAGTCTTTGCCTACACCAATATCTTCAAGAGTTCTACCTTTTCTATCTTCCAGCAGATTTAATGTTTCTGTTTTACTATATATTTTTTTCATTTATGTATTTGAAACAGAGTCTCACTATGCAGCTAGGACTCATAGTGATCCTCGTGTTTTCAGCCTCCCCAGTGCCAAGCTTACAGGCGTGTGCCACCACGCCCAGACTTGATGATGTGCTCAGTGTGCCCCTGGGGGAAGGCCAGTGCAGCACGAGCCCTGGCCCCTGCGCTTGCCACAGCAGGTGCTTCGTTCACTGAGCTATCCTGCGAGCCCTGTGTTTCTGTTTTAATACTTATATCTTTGATCCTTCAACTTTAGTGTAGT
>NW_004524594.1:20428534-20430675 GCF_000260255.1 Octodon degus | reverse complement strand
GCCCACCAGGGGGCAGGGCTGGCTGGCATGTGGTGCTGGGGGATTGAACCGCAGTCCCTGTGCTTTGCTAAGCTTGTTCTAAGTAGGTGCTTTTTAGACTATTGAGCCATCTCACCAGCCCATAAAGTGTGGGGGGTTCAGGCAAGCGCTTATTCTACTGAGCTATCTCCCCGGCCCCCATATCATGTCTTTTAAATAGATTGTAAGTCAAATATACAGTATAAATCTTAAAACAAAAATTAAGCAATATTCAGAAAATTAAATACTAATTAATTAAAAGTTAAATGTTTCAAAACATTTTTTCCCCCAAACCAGGGATTGAGCTCAGGCCCTTGAGCTTGCCAGGCAAGCACTTATTCTACTGAACTATCTCGCCAGCCCTTCACTGTAGCTTTGTAGTATAATTCCAAGTTAGGGACTTTGAAGTCCTGCCTTGCCTTTGTTGTTCAGAATTGCTTTTGCTATTGTAGGTCTCTTCTACTTCCAAATGAATTTTAGGATTGTTTTCTCTAATTCTGTGAGCTATGATGTTGGATTTTTTTTTTTTTTTATTTTAGGGAAGGGTCTACAGGGTGTTCAGGGTCTCACTACTGGATTGAACTCATAGTGATCCACCTGTTTACAGCCTCCCAAGAGCTGGGATTACAGGCATGCGCCACTGCGCCCAGTCTCAATTGCTGTCTCAGCATGCCCCGGGGGCAGGGATGGGGCCCGCATGGCAGGCCCTGGGGATCGAAGCCCAGGACCCTGCACCTGTTTGCAGGTACTTTAATCCGCTGAGCTATTTGGCCAGTCCTTGATGTTGGAATTTTGATCAGAATTGCAGTAAACCTGTATAACAATTTGACCAAGGCGATTTTGTAACATTTTTTTTCCCCAGAATTCCCTGGGAATGACCTGGGTTCCCAGTGCAGACTCTAGGTTCAAGGTGAAGAACCTGGAGATTCCTGTTCCTTTAGCAGGGCACTGCTGGTGCTGGTCATCCTGAGCAATATTTAAGTGGAGGAAAAACAAACTGACCCCATTTCTGTTACAGCTGGAAGCTCCTAGTAGCATATGAGGATCTCAGACCCCTGGGCTGTGTCCCAGCTACCATTGGCCTGCAGCAGATCTGGGTGTTCTCTGGCCAGGACATAATTGCTTTATATAAAACCAGCCTCTGGTGCCTCTCATAGCCATTCTTCCCTGAAGTCATACCTCATATGTACATGTGGGCTGTTGGCTCACCCCTTGCTAAATTCCAAGGGGAAGCACTTCTTAGTTCACCAGCTGAGATGACTTCCTCCAGAATATGCCAGGTGACCAGGCAGAGGGTGAGCGGCAGCCTTAGTTCTGCATTCAAAGTGGAGATGATGGCATCACACCAGACATCCCGGAACTTACCCAACAAAGCAGAAAGAACAGGCTTAGGCTGTCTCCCCACAATGGTCAGTTTTAGATGTCAGTGTGCCTGGGCCCCAGAATGCCCAAAGAGTTGCATAAAGTTTATTTCCTGGTGCATGTGTGGGGGTGTTTCTGGAAGAGTCTAGCCATTGAGTCAGAGTGGACTGAGGGTAGCATGTGCACAAAGCCACCCTCTAATCCCCGGGAGTCCCAGAAGATCACCTGAGCTTAAATCTAAAAGAGGGGTAGGGGGAGTGTCAATCTATATCTGGAAGGAAAAGGGAGAGGAAGAGCAGAATTTCATTTTAAAACCCTTCCTAGGGGTGAGAAAATTTAATTGCAGCAAAGAAAAGATAGCCTATTTAGGTTTAGGTATGTAAAGCACACCTGTTTTCGTTCCACCCGGAGTAGCTTGAAAGCCAAAGTTTTTCCAGGTGGATCAGGGGCTGCTGGTGTCAGGTGAGGCAAAACCCTGGGCGCTGCACACATTCTGACGCCCTGTGTTTCCTCTTCATTGTCTCCCTCTGGGAACAGAGTTTCCAGTGAAGAAATGTAAGGGAAGGGCCAAGCTGTTCTGGCAGGAGAGGAACACCAGTCACACTTAGCCATTTCACTGTCAGATTGCAGTCACCTGTGGCCAAGTGTAATGTGAAAATGTTAAATAAAAAAATTCTAGAAATAAATTGTTCTTCAGGTTTTTTTTAATAAATTTTTATTTTATTTTATTTTGTGTGTGTGTGTGTGTGTGTGTGTGTGTG
>NW_004524594.1:20419283-20428423 GCF_000260255.1 Octodon degus | reverse complement strand
ATCTCACCAGCCCGTGTTCTTCAGTTTTAAATAACTTTTATTACAATACATGGTATATTGTTATAATCATTCCATTTTATTAGTAGTTTTTATGGTTAATCTCTTACGGTGCCTAATTTACAAATTAAAGTTCATCATGGGTGTGTACATATAGGAAAATTATAGTAGGGGCTGGTGAGATGGCTCAGTGGTCTAAAGCACCTACTAAGAACAAGCTTAGCAAAGCACAGGGACTGCGGTTCAATCCCCCAGCACCACATGCCAGCCAGCCCGCCCCCTGGGGGGCTGAGCTGGCCACACACACACACACACACACACACGCACACACAATAAATAACAAATAAATAAATTTAAAAAAAAGAAAAGTATAGTATATGTAGTGTTTGATACCATCTGAAGATGGGGGTACTGGAATGTATCCTCGCCAATAAAGGGGATTACTGTACCAATTTTAGTATATGTGCTGCCAAAGCGAGCACGGGATTACTGTACCAGTACTGGGTTCTGACTTGCATTCTGTAAGCAACTGCTTAAAAATATAACACCACACACCCGTGTCCATGAAAACATCATTTGCAATAAGCAGAAAGTGGAAGCTATCTGTCCAGCCACCCACAGATACATGGCTAACCAAATGTGGCACTGTGCATGATGCCAGGGCTGTGACTCCAATCTCTTTTGCAACAACGACATTCTTGCCATCTGTACCATCTGATCTTTATTCTAAGCTCTGGTTACAAAATGAGTTGTAGCGCTGGGGTCAAATCTAGGTCCTCATGCCTACCAGCCAAAGTGTTCTACCATTGAGCTACATACCCAGCCCTAGATGGCATGTTAACAATGCTCTCCTGGGCTTTCTGGCTCCCGTCCTGACACTTGGTGGCTGAGCCTCTGGTCCTCATCCTGTGGATGTAGCCATCAGTGCACTCTAATCTGTCACTCCCACAACTCTAGGCACGTTTGCTGCCTGTATTCTGCTCAGGCTGAAGCCTGCCCAGACCAAGGTCCCCCCTTCTGTGTCTCTTCCCACTCCCGGCATGGGAGCATAGCAGCCGCTGTGGGCCTACTGTAGGCCCCACCACCTGGCTTGTCCTCAGCAGTGGGCAGCAAAGGATCCCAGTACGAGGGACTACTTCCTAGGACCATATCTGACACCATCTGTCTCAGGCTGGGGACCCAGACCCGACTGTGGGAAGATTTGAGAAGGGAGCCCAGGAATCTCCAAGGTTGCAGGAAGCCAGAGAGCTAGATGCATAATGGTCTGGTCACTACTGTGGCCAACTGTGGCTCACTTGTGCTGCACCCCTGGGCACAGTGTGGGACATGTCCTAGTTACCCTAGCTGTGGTGCAGGAGAGCCAGTGTGTTGATCTGCCACTCCCATAGGTTACTGGATGAGGATGACTTCCTGGCATTAACTCCCAGCATGTCCTACCTGCAGAGCTACAGGCTGCAGACAGGAGAAACACCTGGGCAGAGGCTGGCTTCTGGCTGTAGGGAAGGTCAGTAGATATGGACTAGTGGGACAAGGGAAGACGTCAGGGTCTGTTACCAAGTAGAAAAAAAGTGTCCCTGTGCTTCACATCCACAATCCTCTCCTGCATCACTTACTCCATATTTCCCACACCATGTTCTCTCTGAAGTTGGAAAAGTTAATTATACTGCACTGCCCAAGAACACTTGCTGCAAGCTGAGTTTTGAGGGAGGACTTCGAGACCAACCGGATGCGCAAGAGACTAATCAGAGACTGCACTTGGACAGAGTGCCATGGAAAAGGATTGGAATGGGAAAAGGAGAATAGGGGAAGAGAGCTGCGAAGCAAGTCCCTTTGGGAGCTGTGAAATTGGGGTGAGCACGCAGAGCCTTCACACACTCTGCCGTTGGATGCAGGTCATCCCAGGAATGGAGTGTGTGCTGGGGCAGGCAGAGCACAGGGCCTGTTGCTGAGTAAAGACTCTGTGCCTCTGACGAGGACCTAAGGGATGCAGCAGCGCCTGCGCCCGAGCAGCCTCTGACCACATGGACCCCTCTTCCATCCATGTCTGGGAGCTCCTCTCCAGGATCCACGTGACCTCTCTTCTCATCAGAAACCCAAAAGGGAAGAGGAGACAGAGGAAATCAGCAATGGTGAGGCAACTGCACCTGCTCTCAGGATCCTGCTGATAATCTGGATTGCCCTCCTTTTCTAGCTATTCTAGTTTTCCTCCCTTTCAGCTGGAAGTTCTGATGGGCTGTTCTCAGTGGTTTACATAATGGAGTGACCAAGACCTTTGTTCTTGGCTGCCATGTCCTGAGGCTGAGGTTCTGCACACAGCTGTTTGCGGGGGAAAAAAAAAATCTGAGAAGGGTATGAGAATATTGTGAGATATCCCGTTAGATGGCTTGAACCCTAAACATATCTTTCCCTGCCTGTGGGTAGCTGTGGTGCAAGCTCCTAATATTCAACGAAAATTGTCCCTGACAAGTGGGGACTCCTCTTCTGATCTGCTGTTTCCTGGACACTAGGAGCCCCAGATGCCCAGATGAGCCCCTATTTATAGTTCAACGAACCTCTTGCTGTCACCTAGTAGAAGTTTTTCCCCTTTGGGAATTGGAACCAGTACCTCTGCAGAGCTCAGAGAGGTGGAGGTGGGAAAAAAAAATTCCCCAAGTGGATCATTGGAGTGGTGAAAAGGATGCCATGCCTACTCCACTTCATGACTTCTTCCTACTGGGGACAGGGACACAGTGCCATGACAAGGTTGTTGGTTTTGTTTTTGTTTTTGTTTTTTGGGTTTTTTTGCAGTACCAGGGATTAAACTCAGGACCTTGTGCTTGCCAGGCAGGCGCTTATACTGCTGAACTATCTCTCTGGCCCTAAGGTTGTACAGACTGTTCTAGAATGTGTCATCCCATCTTCAAAAGGTGCATTAGTCTATTTTGTGTTACCAAAACAAAATATCTGAGGTTGGGTGGTTATAAAGTAAAGAAGTTTAGGGGCTGGGGAGATAGCTCAGTAGAATAAGCACTTGCCTGGCAAGCACAAGGGCCTGAGTTCAATCCCTGGTTCTGCCAAAAACAAACAAAAAATCAAGTAAAGATGTTTATTTGTTTTATTATTCTAATAGAAAGAGAACTAAAGACATGGAGAAAGGGGAGAGCATGCGGGGCGTCTTGTCTTTTATAATAACACCTCACTCTCAAAAACTTAACTCACTTTGCAAGCCCCGTTCTCATCTCTACGAAGGGCAGCAACCTCATGACCTAATTACCTTGCACCAGACCCTACCTCTTCAAGTCTAGGGCTAACATTTTATTTTTACTTAATGCCAAGCTTACAGAAAAAAACTGCAAGACTAGTACAAGAAATCCCTGTTTACCCATTCCTCCACTTCACCAATTGTTTACTTCCTCCTTGCTCAGAGTAGTTACAGAGTTGCAACAAGGAGTGAGTCCTTGCTCTTCCGGGAAAACAGACTCAATACATAACCTTGTTTTGCAGTATGTTTCTGCCTAGAGGTGTCTTATTTGATACATGTTGTTGATTCACTGAGTCCACAGCCCACACATTGCCCTTCCTGCCTTATTGAACCTTATCTGCTGCCCATATTTCCCTATAAAGCACGGTGCCACCTTCCTGCACTGGGGGACACTACACAGTGCTTCTGCCCTGCACGTGTGGGCCATTTTAAATGACAACATCAACAAAAAGCACAGAACTGCAAAACAGTGTGGCCGGAACTGGACCATGAGAAGGGCACCCGTTTGCAGCAGGAAAGCTGGAACACGAAGGCCCAATGTCGCCTGCTCCAGCAGGGGTTGGCAGCGACAGCCTCAGCTCCAGCAAAGTAAGGAAACTTTGAAGCAGGGATGCACACCTGTAATCTCAGCACTCTAGGAGGCCGCCCAAGGAAGTTCCAAGTTTGAGCCCTGCCTGAAAATTTAGAGAGACTTTGTACAAAAAAAAAAAGTAAAAAAGGCTGAGGATGTAGTTCAGTGCAAAAGCCCTGAGTAAATCCCCAGGCTTAGGAAAAAACAAAAACAAAACAGAACCCAAGAATAATGATTGCACACATAAAGAGGTTTGACATGTTAGATAAAAGAGTATGTCCCTAGAAAGATGAAATTGAAATAAAAATCTGAAGCCAGGCACCGGTTTATGCCTGAAATCCCAGCACTCAGGAGGCCAAGGCAGGAAGTTTGCAGTGAGTTCAAGCCCAAACCTGAGTTACGTGAGTTCAGGCAACCTGGAGCTATATAGCAAGACTTTTGTTTTAAAAATACCACAAAACAACACTATGCAATACAATAAACATCATAGAATTGGTATTAAAAATATACCACAAAAAGGACTATCACAAAATAAAAAAATAAAAATAAAAAGGCCTAGGGATGTAGCCCTGTGCGCAGACCCTAGGTTCAATCTCCAGTAACATATCCGCACATGCACATACGTGCGCGCGCGCACACACACACCGTATGAGGACAAAGTAGAATTTACTTCATGAGTAAGTGCAAAGTTGATTTAATAATGATGAAAACCAACATAAATCAAGAGGGCCTGATAGGACAGAACTGTAATCCCAGTGCACAAGGAGGCTGAGGCCAAAGGATCCTAATTTTAAACCCAATCTGGGCAATTTAGTGACTTAGTGAGATCCTGTCTCAAAATAAAAAATGAGCTGGGGATTTAGTTCAATGCCAAGCCCCTGTGTTCAAACCCGACTACCACACACATATAATGAGTCCCTACACACACACACACACACACACACACACACACACAATAAGTATGCTTCACCATAAGTAAGTGTAACAAATAAGTGTAATTCACAAAAGAATCATAATTCACCACGTTGACACAACAAAGACGAAAAACTATGTCATCATAATAAATGTATTTAATAAGGCATTTGGCAGAATTCTACAGAAGGACATGTGAAACGTATTCAATCTTTAAAAGGTCATCTTTAAGAATTCACAGCTAATATCACTCTTTTTTAATTTTTAATTTTTTTGAGACAGGGTGACAGTCTCACTATGTAGTGCAGGCGGCCCGTCAACTCGTTTATGCTGGCCCTGAACTCACAGTGAGCCTCGTGCCTCAGCCTCTCAGATCCTGGGATTGCAGGCATGTGCCACCATGCCTGGCTTGCTAATATCACTCTTAAAAGCTAATAACTACAGCCTTGCTTTTTTGTTTGTTTTGCTTTGCTTTGTTTTGGAGGCAGGACTTGTGAGCAAAACTGATGGCTTCTCTTGTCTGGTTTTTGCTTCTGGCTGTTACTGGGGATGAAGCCCAGAGCTGTCTGTCAGGCCAAGCGCTCAGGACTCTCCCACTGAGCCACACCCCAGCCCCACAATGGTTGCTTTTGTCCTAGCAAGATGAGGATGTTCCGTCTCACCCTTCCTGCTCAGCACTCTATAGGAAAGCCTAACCAGTGTGGCGAGGAAAGAGAAAGATGTAAAGCGTGGAAATTAGACAGCAGGAATAAAACATTCCCCAGGAGTGGACAACATGATCATTTACATAGGATATCATATAATACAACATGTGAGAATAAATGAATTTTAGAAAGTCACGAGATATAAGATTAATACAGAAAAAAAAAAAAAAAAAAAAAAAAGATCCTTGCTGGCTTGCTGGGTATGTTGTCACATTTTTGTTGTTGTTGTTGTACAGGGTCTATGGGGTCTCACTGCACAGATTGAACTCATAGTTATCCTCCTGTTTTCAGCCTCCCAAACTCTGGGGTTACAGGTGCACACCACCATGCCCAGTCTAAATTGCTGTCTCAGTGCGCCCTGGGGGCAGGGCTGGCATGGCATGTGGTGCAGGTGTCATATTCTTATAATCCCAGCACTTGGGTAGCTGAGGCAGGAGAATCCTTAGACGTTTGAGACCAGCCTGGGCTAGAAAGTGAGAGCTCAAGACCAGCCTGAACTGCATAGAAAGACCCTGTCTCAAAAGAAAAAAGGAAGAAGAAGAAGAAGAAGAAGAAGAAGAAGAAGAAGAAGAAGAAGAAGAAGAAGAAGAAGAAGGAGGAGGAGGAGGAGAAATGGGGCTGGGGGCAGGGGAGATGGCTTAGTGGAATAAGCACTTCCCTGGCAAGTGCAAGGGCCTGAGTTCAACCCCAAGTTCTACCAAAAAGAAAAAGAAAAGAGATATATGGCAAATAAGGTAAGAACAAAAATTGACATCCTAAGTCCTTAGGGAATTAGAAATTTTAAAAAAGAAACTACTACATACTCTCTGGAAAGGCTAAAATCTGAAACACTGACAATATGAAATGCTGGTGAGGGAGGGCAGCAATGGCAACTCTCAGTCATTGTTAATGAGAATGCAAAATGGTACAGCCACTTTGGTAAATAGCTTCTTCTATTCCTCCCATTCTTCCAAAGCTAAACATAGTCTTACTATAAATCTCGCTATCACATTCTTTTGTATTTACTCTAATTGAATTGAAAACGTATGTGCGTGCTTGCTCTGGCAGCACATATACTAAAATTGGAATGACACAGAGAAGATTAGCATGGCCCCTGCGCAAGGATGACATGCAGATTCCTGAAGCATTCCATATTTTTTTCAATGATGGAACTAAACAAGAAAAGGGGAGACAGATGAATGACCATCTTGTATCTGTGTATTCAACATGGTTAGGATGTATAGCTACATTCTCTTAATTCAAGGAATAGAGGGATTTGTTCTAATTGTGTTTGTAAATAGGATATCATGTCTGCATCTTGTACAACAAATAACCACTAGGAAAAGAGTATGCAATGTGTTAATTATTGGAACTGTCCTACCAATTTGATTTGAAACTGTCTCATTGCTATTTATTTCTCAATAAAATTATGGAGAAAAAAAAGAAAACATATGTGCATGTTGTAATTTGGGGTTATGCAAAGGGAACAGTACAGTACAGGACACATAATTTACAAGATTATTTATAATAGTCATCCAAAGAATCTTATACAAAAAGAGAGTGCAGGAAATCTGTCTGCACACTAAAAACCAAAGAATCCAGCTAAGGACCTGGATCCCACACCAATATCCTGCATGAAACCAGTTGAGTACCTAGTGCTCATAACAAACAATGTCTCCCATGAGTCTAACTAGAAGCTTAGAGCCCATGCAATGTCCTACGCAGCCTTGTTTCACAGATCTGTGCTGGGAAGACCCCGCTAAGTCTGCGCCAACGGAATGAAGGCTCTGTGCTACCAGGCAGAGAGATCTGAACTGGAGCCAGGAAGCCATGCTCAAGGTAGGAACTAGAGCTCCCCTGAAAAGTACCACAGCCGTGCGGTCCAGAGCTCCTCCAGTCATGAGGACAGCTGAATTCCCATCAGGAAGGCTAATGTGACAGGCTTCTCCAGGAGACAGCTGTGCATCATCTTCCCCTCCGGGGCCAGGTAGCAATGCTCAAAGTGAGGACCAGAGCCCCCCCAAAGTGAACTGTAGCCATTCCCAGAGTCACCAAGTTCCAGAGCTCCTTCAATGATGATAGCAGAGCTTATCAGAAAAGCCAGCATGCAAAGCTCCTCCAAAAGAACCAACAGCTCCCTACAGCCTTCTGACGACCTCCCAGAAGCTTCTCCAAACAGCTTCCCTAACAGCCTCCAAACAGCTTCTCAGTTCTGCCTTGTATGATGCTAGCAACAACCCTCAGGTGGGCCTCCCACACCTAGTTCAGTTCAGCCGGGTGGAACAAGTTGACCTCCAGCTGACAATCCACCACAGTGCACACACACACAAAAACCCTGCCCACGAAATCTTATAACAACATTATTGATCATTGCCAGAAATGGGAGCAGGGCCAGGGATATAGCTCAGTGGCTTAAGTGCCTGCCTGGCAAGCATAAGATCCTAAGCTTGATTCTTGGTACAAAAAAAAAGGAGGAAGTGAACAACATGTCCTTCAACAGGTGAAAAATAAAGATGCCCTGGTAGAATATTCTTCATCAGTGAATAGAAATGAGCTAGCAATTCACAAACAGATGTTGGGGAAACTTAGATGTGTATTGCTGAGTGAAAAAAGCCAGTCTGAAAAGGTTACCTACTATGTGGTTCCAATAAATGACATTCTAGAAAAGGTAATCTAGGGAGACAGTGAGGTCAGTGGTTGCTGGGGACTTGAGGTGGGTAGGGGACACATAGGTGGACCACAGGGAAGTTTTAGGGAAGCATGTGCTGTGTAATACTGCAGGGGTGGGATTAGAGACCTGTCATCACAGAACAATCCTTAATGTAAACCATGGATTTCAGTTAATCAGAATGCATTAATACTGGTTCATTGACAACAATGAATGTAACCCCACAGTATAAGATGTTAGCGATAGGGGGAGCCGGGTGAGATTGTACTCGGGTGTGGGGTAGGACAGAAGAAATAAAGACAGGCAGGAAGGAGACAAGAAAAATCATACTTGTTGGGACCAGGGAGATGGCTCAGTGGAATAAGTGCTTCCCTAGCAAGCACATGGGTCTGAGTTCAATCCCTGGTTCTGCCAAAAAAAAAAAAAAAAAAGAAAAAGAAAAATCATACTTGTGAAGTTATTGTAGCTTCTGGACACAAGCCTACTTGAAATTTTTTTTTTCTTTTCCCAAGATGCAATTAGCCTGGGAAATTTCCTGTTGCCTGCAAAAGGTCTTTAGCCACTCCCTGTACCAGCAGTGGGCCTCTTTCACCTGCGAAGAGATCACCTCATTTCACTTGTAAAACTGAGTTTTTTCTGAGTGGGCCACCACATTTCTCCCAGTGAACACACTGTCTCTTTCATCTGTAGTTGAATCCCCTCTTTTCTTAGACTCACAAGTTCTGTGTAGATTTCCACACCCAAATCCCCCATAAATATCCCCAGCCCTGACTATGATTTGTCTCATTTCTCTGAGGGCCTGCACCCTACTTCTCTGAGAGTGTATTTTTTTTTTAATATTTAGACCACTGAGCCATCTCACCAGCCCCACCTCTGTTTGTTCTTAAAATTCACTCTTTGGTTTTAGAGAACAAGAGCTCATCCCAGGTACCTTTCAGGTCAGGACTTCCATTCTCCCTCCCCCCAATGTCACTTTAACTCTTCCAGAAAAGCGAGCTGAAGTAACCGAATATTACACAATAGTTTCCCTATTGTTCTGTTTCCTTGTTCTCACCTTACAAAACCCAC
>NW_004524594.1:20414925-20419183 GCF_000260255.1 Octodon degus | reverse complement strand
AGCTTGTTCTAAGTAGGTGCTTTAGACCACTGAGCCATCTCACCAGCCCCTGAGAGTGTATTTTTAAAATTTTGCCTAAGAAGTCACTTTATGCCTCTTTTTATCTTTCTCTGTGACTGACATCAGTGAACTTGCAATTTATCCCCCCGGTAGGCTGGGGTTGGGTTCTCCATTGCTTTGGAAGCCTCTTGAGACCCTGTGCGGGGACAGGAACTCCATCAGCTCACGTTTTTTTATACATCTAAAGACAAAACCTGGGGCTGGTGAGATGGCTCAGTAGGATAAGCGCTTGCCTGGCAAGCACAAGGGCCTGAGCTCAATCCCCAGTTCCGCTGGAAAACTAAAAATAAAATAAAAACAAAACCTGGAGGCTTTGAATTTACAAGTCAGAAACACCACTGCTTCCTGCTGGTCCCCTGAATCAGGGCCATGCAAACCAGGCAGCCCTTAGCATGACACTAACTTCCAGGGCTGCAGAGCCAGGAGAGCAGCTCTGAGGAAAAGGACAGAAGAGCGACAACACCAAGGGGCTCTAGGGACAGCTTGGGAAAACAGCTGTTTTTTGTGCTATGTCTTTCTAATTTCCTGTTTCAAAGTCCAGGGCAGCAAGCCTGGCAGCCGTTCTCACCTGTGGGTACCACATGACGTCCATAGTACTGTCCTCAAGGGGTGACTGTGAAGGTTATGGAAGGACACAATAAATTTGAGGTGTATTCAGCTGTTCATTGTTTTACCTTTGAGCATCAGCGTGCTGGGGCTCAAGCCTTCGCTACAAGCCTTTGGAGGATGCTTCGCATTTAAATCAGGACCCACAATTTCTGCTGGTTTATGGAAAGGAACAGTTAATGCTTAAATTTATTTTGTCTTCTTTTTTCATTTTTTTCCTCTTCCTCTTTTCCTAATTTGTTTTCTTTTCTTTTTCTTTCTTCTTCCAATTTTGCATGCATATATCTGGTAATCTGAGTGACTAAATTGAAGACAACACTATGTAATACAACAAATACTGTCAAATTCATATTATTGTGTTTAGTGAATTTCTCTATCATTTCTAATTTTCTTATTATTTGTCTGTTACTTTTTTTGTGTATTTAGTACAGGGTCTACAGGGTCTCACTACATAGATGGGACTTGTAACGGTTCTCCTGTTTTCAGTCTCCCAAACGCTGGGATTATAGGTGCGCGCCACCACGCCCAGTCTCCCCGGCTGTCTCAGCATTCCCCCTGGGGCGGGGCTGGCACAGCACGCGTGGGATCAAACCCTGGCCGTTGTGCTCTGCCTAAGCAGGCACTTTAGCCCACTGAGCTATCTGGCCAGCCCTTCAGTTACTTTTCACTTATGCTGGAACAAAATGCCCCACACCCAAAATGAAGGAAGGAAACATTTATTTAGCTCACAGTTTGTAGAGGTTTCAGTCCATATGTGGCTGGTTCCAAGACAGAGTGGCACATGGAAGAGGGCAGCAGTTCATGGTGGCAGAAAACAGCAAAACAGCAAGAGCAAAAGGGGAGGAGTCGAGGCAGCAGGCCTCTCTCCATTATACTGCGTGCAAAGTATCCGTGGGTGTAGCACTCACACCCCTAATTCCTGCAGCACTCATGCCCATATTCCCAGCATTGGACTATGAATTAATCGCAAACTCTAGATGTCCACCCCAATGACTGCCTAGATGTCCACCCCAATGACTGCATGAGGCTTTGGGGGGACAACTAGACACAATCCATGACATTACTATTTTGTGTTCTCTTTGAAAAAAATAAACCATGGCCCATATTCTTCTCCATCCAGCCCCCACTTAGGACGATGGAAAACGACTGTCGCCACAGCCACGGCACGCTGGGGTGCAGGGGACCATCGCCATGGCCGAAGAACCATTGCTGGCTGGGAAAGCAGCTTGCCTGAGGGCTGACATATTTCAGAGGCCACACTTCCTGGTGGCTGAGGGGCCCAGGGTGTGGACCTGGGCGTGGGAGGCAGGGCTGGAGGGGGAACAGGTCCTGGGAGACGCAGAGTTCAAAGTCTCAGGAAGCTGACCTGCTCTGCCACAAACACAGAGCGAGAGAACCCAAAGAAGTCTGCTCCACACACCTGGAAACGCTGCATAGAATATAAAAAAAAATACTTCTAATGTATGACAGGTTTTAAAAATTAGATGCAAAAGGGACCTTCTCAGTGGGGGAGCTCTTGCAAGGCCCCAGGCTTGATCCCAAGTGCCATGAATGAATGAATGAATGAATGAATGAATGAATGAATGAATAAATAAATTTTAAAAACTAAATGTAAAATAAATCTCCCTTCCTCTCTCCTTGCCTTCCTTGCTTCCTTCTTCCCGTCCTTCCTTTCTTCCTTTCCTTTTTCTATATAGAGTTCATAACCACCACCCTGGTGATGCAGAACAGTTCCACCACTTCCCTTCTGAAAGAATCAGGCTTCATGCTGCCTCTTTGTATTCAAGCCATTCTTTTTTCCTCCAGTCTTATTTTATTTTCTTAAATCAGATTTTACAGGTACATTTTATTTTATTTTTCTTTATGTATTTAGTACAGGGTCTGTAGTGTCTCACTACACAGATTGGACTCGTAGTGATCCTCCTGTTTTCAGCCTCCCAAGCACTGGGCTTACAGGCCTGTGCCACCACACCTAGTCTCAAATGCCGACTCAGTGCACCCTAGGGGCAGGGCTGGCATGGATGCCAGGGATCGAACCCTGGTCCCTGTGCCTGCCTAAGCAGGCACTTTAGTCCACTGAGCTATCTGGTCGGTCCTACGGTGCATTTTAGATAAACATGATGACCACTTTCATCACAGAGAATTTGTACCTGTACATGACAGGACATGATTTTTTTTTCCCATTCCCCTACCCTCACTTCAGCCCTCTTCTGCCTGTTTACAAAAGCTTTGTTTCCATCTTTCCTTTTTTGCTCACTTTTAAAAAAGCTTTTCCCTTCTTTCCTCCTCCCTCCTTTGTTCCTGTCTCAGTTACTCTTCTCTCATTGCTGGGACAAATACTCAACACCCAAAATGAAGGAAGGAAAGGTTTCTTTAGCTCACAGTCAGTGGAGGTTTCAGCCCATACTCCGCTGGCTCCAAGGCAGAGTGGTACATGGCAGACAGCAGCCTTTCATGGTGGCAGTAAAGAGCAGACAGCAAGGGTGGAGTAGCAGCAACAATGGAACAGAGAGGAAGCCCATCTCTCTGTCTCTCTTACGTAACATTCAGGTTATCCGCCTCAGGCTGGGTGTAGCACTCAGACCCATAATCCCAGATTTGGATCACCCATAATCCCAGTGGATCATGAGTTAATCACAAACTCTAGAAGTCCCTGCCCCATGACTGTATGAGGCTTTGGGGGACAACTAGACACAAACAGTTCCCTTCCCCATTTGAACAATTTTTTCCTGTTTCACAATATCTAATAGAGAGGGCCGGGCAAATAGCTCAGTGGATTAAAGTGCCTGCAAGCAAGCGCAGGGGTTGGGGGTTTGATCCCCGGGCCTGCCTTTGCTGGCCCCACTCAATTGCACTGAGATGACAATTAAATCTGGGTGTGGTGGTGCATGCCTGTAATCCCAGCTGTTGGGAGGCTGTAAATAAGTGGATCACTACAAGTCTGATCTAGTAGTGAGACCCTGAACACCCTGTAGACCCTTCCCTAAAAAATAAAAAAATTTAAAAAACCCAATATCCAATATACATTTTGGCCCTTATTTACACTTTCAGTTTTTCATACCAGAGAAATGATTTGGCATTTACATGTGTGAATCTAATTTATTTCATTTAAGCATATAGTCTCATGGTGCATCCAATTACCTAGGAATGTCTCAAGCCTATCCTTCTTTATGGCAGAGTAGTACTCCATTGTATAAAAAATACCTCACATCTTCCTTATCCATTCCCCAGTTGATGGGCATTTAGGCTGTTTCCAAAATTTGGCTATTACAGATTGTGCTGCTATACAGATGGGAGTGCATATATTGTTTATTTAAATTTTTTTGGAATATACTCCAAAGGGAAATAGCTGGGTCAAATTGGGCCTCTAGTCCTATTTTTTTGAGGAATCTCCACACTGATTTTCACAGTGGTTGCATCAGTCTACACTCCCACCAACAGTGGAGAAGGGTTTCTTTTTCTCCACAGCCCCACCAACATTTGTCATTGGTTGATTCCTCGGTAATAGCCATTCTTTCCAGGGTGGGTGGAATTTGAACATTGTTTTCATTGCATTTCTTTTTTTTTTTTTTAAATTTATTTATTTATTTAT
>NW_004524594.1:20388898-20403225 GCF_000260255.1 Octodon degus | reverse complement strand
CGCGCCTGGGACAGGACTCTGTGTATTCCTGAGACAGACACAGACTGGAACTGAAGCAAGCGCCTTGGGAGAACATGGACCTACAGTATGATTCTTGGGGTTTGAATGACTTAAAGATGGGAAATTCTGTTTCTGCCTAAAAGCAATTCAAAGGAAAACCCTGACTCTTTGGTCTCGGTGGCACAAGCGAGATGACAAAGGGAACGCCATCCTTTGGAAAGCATCGTAATAAGACGCACACGTTGTGCCGCCGCTGTGGCTCTAAGGCCTACCACCTTCAGAAGTCCACTTGTGGCAAATGTGGCTATCCCGCCAAGCGCAAGAGAAAGTATAACTGAAGTACAAAGGCTAAAAGGCGAAATACCACCAGAACTGGTTGGGTGAGGCACCTAAAAATTGTATATCGCAGATTCAGGCGTGGATTCCATGAAGGAATGACTCCTAAACCCAAGAGAGTGGCAGTTGTGGCGTCCAGTTCATCTTGAGAATTGCAGCAATCATTCAAAATAAGTGCTTCAGGGGCCAGGGAGATAGCTCAGTAGAATAAGCACTTGCCTGGTAAGCACAAGGACCTGAGTTCAATCCCTGGTTCTGGAAAAAAAAAAAAAGCTTTGGTCTTAAAAGAAAAACAAAGCAAAACAAAGGCAAACCCTGAAAGTGCTCAAATAGTGCTCAAAGCCCCAATGAAGATTTATGATCCACTCAGAAATACTGGGACTGGGCTGGGGAAATAGCTCAGTGGCGTAAGTGCCTGCCTGGCAAGCACAAGGTACTGAGTTTGATCCCCAGTACCATAAAAACAAAACAAAAATACTGGGACTGACTATATACCTTATCCAAGATGGTGGACACACTCACACACCTAGGCACTGGGCCATATGAGCATCAAACTGACAAGATGACCAGTCACCTGAAACTTCATCAGGTGGAGTTTTGTAGGACAATGATTTTTTTTTTTTTTTTTTTTTTGGTACCTGTGTGTGGGACAATGATTCTATCACAAATGTTTGCAGGGCTGGGGAGATAGCTCAGTAGAATAAGCACTTGCCTGGCAAGCACAGGGTCCTGAGTTCAATCCTCAGTATAGCAAAACAAACAAAAAACCCGAGTGTTTGAAGCCTGTCAAATTCCAAAGACAAAAAGTTGAATTTTTCCTCCTCAGCTGAATCCCCCCAAATCTTACCTTACTTTTCAAAGTAGTCTTTCATATTATATCCTATATTTTCTTTAATACCATCAATAAAAAACTTTCTCCACTGTTAGCAGGACCCTGATCTTTACAGAACATCTTTTAGAAACACTCCCCTGATTCTACCACCTGTCTGTAAACCTCCTGTGGAGCAGCATAATTTCTATAACCACCTCTTCCTTTAAATCACAGGACAAGGCCAGTGAGATAGCTCAGCAATCTAAGCGCTGCTTTGGCAAGCTCAGGGACCACAGTTTAATCCTCAGTTCCACATGCTGCACCAACCCCACCCCTGGGGCGTGCTGAGCTTGTAATTGAGTCCAGGAGTGGTGGCTCACGCTTGTAATCCCAACACCGGGGAGGCTGAAAACCAGAAGATCACAGTAGGTCTGAGCTGAGTAGTGAGACCTTGTACCAAATACATAAAATGAAAATAAATAAATGAATAAAGCACAGGACCAAACTCCTGGATAGTCTGGTTTAGGGGTCTTTTATTACCAATCTATAAGAATACCCTTTTCCTCAGAATATTGTCCTAAACTGTCATCTGTTCTCTCAGAGCCTAGATGACCAACAGACAGTTTCCTCAATGCCCTACCTCCTCTGGGTCAAAGCCCTTCTCTCCTGACAGCAGTGGCCAGAGTTGGGCTGGGAAACGCTGGGGGAGGTTTACCTTTCTTTTTGCATGGCTTCACTTCAGGTCTATTTCCAGGATGGTTTCTGTCAGTGTACTTTTTCCATTGAATGTGCTGTGTAGTCCTCGTTCTTTATATGCTTTGTAATTTGATTGTTTTTGTTGAACACTAGACAATTGAATCAGATGACACCATAACTCTAGAAATCAGCTTCTTCTCCCCTGGGATTCTCTGGGTTTTATATCTATCTATCTATCTATCTATCTATCTATCTATCTATCTATCTATCTATCTACCTACCTACCTATGTACCTATCTGCCTACCTACCTACCTACCTACCTATCTATGTACCTATCTGCCTACCTACCTACCTAACCTACCTACCTACCTATAAATCTATCTGGAGTTCTGGGGGTTGAAGTAGGACTGTCCCATTCAACGCCTCCATATAAACCTCTAGCAATTTTTTAATGTTTACTTTGAGACAATGCCCCACTATTTTCCTCAGGCTAAACTTGCAGTCTTCTTGCCTCAGGCTCCTGAGTAGTTTGGATTGCAGGCCTTCACTTTCCTCTCTTGGCTTATTTTAATTAATTAATTTTTTAAAAAATTCTGGATGCTGTCTCCATGGGAGGATAAACACGAGGTAAATTTCAGATGGTCAGAGTTCCTTTTCAATCCTGTACCTTTCCCTGACCATGCATAATCACTTTTTAATTTTCCCTTTGGAGGCTGAGAATGTAGCTCAATTGTAGGGTACTTGTTTATCATGTGTAAGGCCCTGGGTTTGATTCCCAGCACTGTTTGTTCTCCTGCACTGGGGATTGAACTCAGGGCTTTTACATTGAGCTATATCCTCAGGCTGGCTATTTACTTATTTACTTCCTCACTTACTTGCTTGTGTATTGGCAGGGTCTTGCTGAATTGTCCAGGCTGGGGTTGAATTTGCAGTCCTCCTCCCTCAGCCTCCTGGAGTGATAGGATTACAGGTAAGGGCCACCAGGCTATGCCCAGCTATGTTTATTTTTGAAGGCTCTGGTATCTAAGGTCTGGCTGCCAAAGGGGAAAATGAAAATTCAAAGGAGGAAAAAGGACATCAGCCCTTTAATTCTCCTGGAAAGCACGTGGGGGAAGGGGACTTACAACGAAGAGGAAAGGTGCAGCCGCCCTCATTGCCTGCCTCTGTCTACACCTCTGTGAGCAGAAGCAGCAATGAGGAGCCCCGTGTTCTGGAGTTGGGTCTTCTCGCTCATGCTGGCTCCATCAAGCTGTGTGCAGGCTGTTCCTGGAATGCAAGGACAGCTGCTTATCATGGGGCTGGGGTGGGGGATGGAGAGCTGCTGTCATATCCCAAGATTAAAATTGACCAAAGTCAACTTCAATTCATTGGTTCAAGCCTTCCCTTGGAATTTGTAAGGCTCCAATAGAGCCAAAGGTTTGAAAACAGTTACATCAGACACACTCTGACAGGATAGTTGTTGTCAGTGAGGAGAAAGAGTCCTTGGCTTCCTACCCTGCCATGTACCCCCAATCCTTTTCTGGATAGGTGATTTATAACCATTTTCCTTGTCTACATCTTATATTTCCATTGTCTTACAGTATCTTTTGCACAGCAAAAGTTTTTTTAATTTTCCTGAAGTCCCACTCATTAAAAAAAAAATCTTTTTAAGGATTATGACCTGTTGTCACGTCTAAGAACTCTTTTTTTTTTTTTTTCTATATTTTAGGGAAGGGGCTAAAGGGTGTTCAGGGTCTCACTACTAGATCAGACTCATAGTGATTCTCCTGTTTACAGCCTCCCAAGTGCTGAGATTACAGGTGCGCGCCACCATGCCCATTCTCAATTGCCATCTCAGCGTGCCCACAGGGGCGGGGCCTGCACAGCAGGCCCAGGGATGGGGATCTAAACCCCCAACCCTGCGCCTGCTTGCAGGTACTTTAATGAGCTGAGCTATTTGGCAGGACCACATCTAAGAATTCTTTGCCCAGCCCCAGGTCATGTTCTATTATGTTTTCTTCCAAGAATTTTATTGTATATTTAATTTCATGCCTCATGTTTGTTTAAATTTTATATAGGGTATAAAGTAGAGATCAAGGACATTTTATTATTTCTGTTTTCTTTTTTCTGCATGTGGATGTCCAATTGTTCCAGCACCATTTACTGAAAGTCTATCCATTCATTACTGACTTGGTCTTTTATCTTTGTTAAAAACCTGCCTAGAGTGTGTGTGAGCGCTCCAGTTTTGTTTTTTCTTTTAGATTTGTTTTGACTGTTCTACAGCCTTTGTCTTTCCATGTACAATTTTTAAAAAGCTTTTAAAAAATCCTGCTGGGATTTTGATTAGAATTGAATGAAATCTGTAGCTCAATTCAGAGAGAATTTGTCATCTCAGCTACACACACACCACTGACAGGCACATCAAAACACACTAAATGTGTGTGCCTGCAGTCTTCCAACCCAGGAGCACAGTACATCTGTTTATTATTTAGGTTTTGTTTATTTTATTAGCATTTCACAGTTTGCTACTCATAGTCCTATACATATGCATTTAGATTTAAACTGAGCTATTTAGAACTTTGAAGAGCGCTGGTTTGGTGGCTGGTTCTGGTTCTAGCGAGCCCTGAGGGAGAGGGAGCAAACGAGCGGAGCCCTGGCTAAGGAAGCATCTGGAGAATTTCCAGGCTGCAGCACAGGAGGAAGGACTGAGGAGGTGGTACAGCTGTCCTCAGTGGAGGAGGAGCCTCGACTTAAGTTCATGGAGCAGAAGGGCAGAAATCAGAAAGGCGAGACGGACTGAAAGACAGAGATCGCATTCGGAAATCTTGCATCATAATTACTCAGAGTAACAATCAGTGCCCACCTCCACGGGAAGAAAACGCTAAGGCTAGAGAAAGAACCACTTGGAAGGACCAGAGGAAACCATCACCATAGCGCCTACTGGCCAGGAAAGTATTTCCTTCCTCCTGAGCCCAGCGCGAACCTTGCAGCACACTGGGTGGGGCAAGTGCTCAGAGGCGTAGGCGTTCTGCCTCAGTTGTGGGGAAAATTAGCCTGAGACCAAACAGTGCCCTGAGCATGCCCAATAGAGCAAGACCAGAGTCGGCTGGTTCCAAGGAATTTAACTGTGTCCCAAGACAAAGTTCAAGAATATTTCTGTGAATAGAAGAATAGCACACAACAAAGTAAAATTATTTTAAAAACTAGCAAAAAATGATGCACAGCAGGTAAAAAGCAGTTTCCAGGCATGCAAAGAAGGCACAAACTAATTTAAAGGAACTGAACCCAGACCAGAAATGACACCTATAATAGAAGGAATAGACAAGGACCTTAAGTGAGTTATAAGAATTCTACTCCAGGCTGGGGGTGTACAGAGGCACAGTGCCTGCCTGGCAAGGGCGAGGTTGTGAGTTCAGTTCCCAGTACCGAAAAACAAAACAACTGTACTCCATCCATTGAGGAAAGAAAAGGAAGATTAATGATGGTAAGTATGGGGGCTGGGGAGATAGGTCAGTGGAATATGTGGTTACCTGGCAAGTGCAAGGTCCTGAGTTCGAGTCCTGGTACTGCAAAAATAAAAAAATTAAAAAAGGAAAAGAATGGTAAGTAGAAGCCAGGCATGGGGAGGCACGACTATAATTCCAGCTGCTCAGGAAGTTGAGGTAGGAGGATCAGAAGTTGTAGAGCAGCCTGGGCAAATGAATCAGATCCTATGTCAACAATAAAAATAATAATAATAATTTTAAAAGGTCAGGGTGTGGCTCAGTGGTAGAGCACTTGCCTAGCCTGTGTGAGCTCCTGAGTTTGATCCCCAGTACTAAAAACAAAAAAAGGAGTATGGAGAGACACAGAAAAATTTTTTTAAATCTTTTATTGTATTTATTTATTTGGTACAGGGTCTTGCTATTCAGCTTGGACTCATAGTGATCCTCCTGTCTCAGCCTCCCCAGCATTGGGATTATAGGTGTGCACCTCCATGCCCAGTTTTGGTGGCCAGCATGGCCTACCCAGGTTTCTGGGCCAGCATAGCACACAGTACTGGGGATCGAACCGGGGTCTTTGTGCTTGTCAGGCAGGTGTTTAGACCACCAAGCTATCTCCCCAACCCCAGAAAATATTTTTTTAATGCCCAAATTTAACCTCAAGATATTAAACTACAAGATCTGAGCCAGATGTGGTCATACATACCTATAATCTCAATCTGGGAAGCTGAGGCAGGAGAATTGCAAATTCAACCCCAACCTAGACAATTTATCAATTTAGGGAGAACTTGTTTCAAAATAAAAGAGTAGGGGACTGGTGAGATGGCTCAGTAGAATAAAAGCTTCCCTGGCAAGCACACGGGCCTGAGTTCAATCCCTGGTTATGCCAAAATAAAAGAGTAAAAATGGCTGGGAATTTAGATTAATGAAAAGGTCCTGGGTTCAATCCCTTGTACCACAAATACAATGTCTAAAATAAAACATATTGACCTTCTCAGACCCAAAAGCTACAACTCTTGTTGCACAGGTCCTGCTTTACCTTGGTCTTAACCATCCAGTAGAAAAGTATGAAGATGAAATATAGGAAGTAAAACCATGCTGTTATGTTGAGCTGTGGGGGACTCAGGTCAATAATTTCTGATATTGCCAGTTAAACAGAAGACCCAATGCTATTATGGGCTACTGGACTCTTTTAGAATATTTTGCTGAGTTTACACACCTATAATATTCAATAACGGAACTTTGAAAAAATAGGGTATACAGATGAATGTCCATTTTGTATCTGTGTATTCAAAGTGGTTAGGATAGATATATAGTTGCATTCTCTTAATGAATAGAATGATTTGTTCTAATGGTATTTGTAAATAGGATCTCAAGTCCGCATCTTGAACAGCAATTAACCACTAAGAAGAATATATGCAGTGTGTTATTTATTGAATCTGTCCTTCCGATTTGATTTGAAACTGTCTCATTGCTATCTGTTTATCAATAAAATTTTGAAAAAAAAACCATATTGGATAGGATTAATCACAGATTATACATATGGGAGAAAAAAATTAGACATATGGAAGAAAAAGCACACCCCTGAGCTATCTCCCTGGCCCTTTCTTTTCACTTTGCAGTTCAGGCTGAACTTGAACTCACTTTGTAGGCCAGGCTGGCTTCCAATTCTCAGCTATCTTTTTGCCTCAACCTCCCAAGTGCCGAGATTATGGGCGTGCATCGCCATGCCCGACACACATGGTAAGGTCATTAGCTACTTAAACAAACATAGTAAGAGTTTGTTAGTGTCCTTCTGGCTTCATATGTCTACAGTCTTGCATCAGAGTGTGGACCTGGCCTGATCTTCCCTGCATAAGACCTCTGAGTGCCCACCCCAGTCCTAGCCCAGCCCCACTGCAGCAGAACAGGAAGGCTGGCAGGGACCAGGAAGAACTGGCCAAACAGCACGCATGCGCTCATGCCGGCAGGGAGGGGGCTGCTCACAGAGAGAAGGTGGTTCATAGAAGAGCTAGGGCTGATGGTTAAATAAACACACCCACTTTGGTCCTTCTTAAAGAAGTTAAGGGTGCCAGGCATGGTAGTCCATGTTTGTAGTCTCTGAGATCAGAGTATTACAAGCTCAAGATCAACCTAGGCAGTTAGAGACTTATTGAGACAGTGGTGGGCTGACAACTGGTGGCCAACTTGTGACACCCAGCTGAGCTGAATCGGCACAGTGCTGGGTGTGGGAGGCCCGCCTGAGGATTCTTGCTGACAACATAAAAAGAACTGGAGAAGAAGAAAGAAGCTGGTAGGGAGCCTTTAGTTCTCCTGAGCTTTTGGTTCTCCTGGAGGAGCTTGTCATGCTGGCTTTCCTGATGAACTGGACTGTTCTCATCGTTGAAGGAGCTCACGATCTTGTCGCTGAGAATGGCTTCAGTTCACTTTGGCGGCACTCTGGTCCTTACTTTAAGCATTGCTTCCTGGCTCTGGAGGGGATGATGGCACACTGTTCAGTGTCCTGGAGAAGCTTATCACGCTGGCTTTCCTGATTATGGACTCAGCTGTTCTCCTCATCGTCAGAGGAGCTCAGGGCCTCACTGTTGCTGAGGATGGCTGTGGTTCCTTTTGGGGGAGCTCCGGTTCTTACTATGACCATTGCTTCCTGGCTCCAGTGCAGATCCCTCAGCCTGCTTGCAAGATCCTTCATTCCATTGGCACGGACTTTCTAGCTCTCACTACTGACCTTTGGGCCTTCCCAGCACAGGCGCAACAGGCCTGCATGAGACATTGTCATTGGCTCTTGGCCTCCAGCTGGACTCATAAGGGGCACTGTATGGGCTCTGGGTCTTCAGCTGGACTCACACAGGACATTGCTGGGGGATCCAGGCCCTCAGCTGGATCAGCTGGATTCTTGAAGTCTGTAGCATGTAGACAGATGTCTTTGCACTCTCATTGTGTGATTCTTTGGGTGACTTATAAAATAATGTTATAAACTGTGTGTCCTGTATTGTTCCCCTTGTAAAGCCTGAACTAAACAGAGACCCCGACTCAAAATAAAAGATTTAAACCTGGTGGTGGGTGTAGCACAAAAAGCCCTGCATCCATTCCCCAGTACTGGAAATGATGAAGAAGGCAAAGGAAAAGGGAAGAGGGGAGGGAACTGATGAAGAAGTTGTTAAGGGGAAACCCTGCCTCTGGCAGTGAAGAGGTGAGTGTGAGGAAGTGATTCACCACAACACCTGGCATCCGTGAGACTCAGGCATCCCCCGCAGCAGGGACCCACCATGACAGATCATTCAGAAACGAAGCAGGCGACAGAAGGGCTACGCAGCTCAGGAGGGACAGTTGGACTAGTTGAAGGAGACCATGTGGTCTGCTCATGGAAAAGTTCCCCGTGTACTTCAAGGAGAATGAAGATGAAGTTCCAGATCTGCTGGGAAGCTGTGATTCAGCTTTAGAGATGAAGCAACATGAGCAGAACCAACCTCTGACCAGGGTAAGACTCAAAGAAGTCACAGGGAGCTGTTACTTTATGTGAGGATTGCTTTTTAAAATTGTTCTGCTTTGGGATCTGATACAATCTAGATCGCTAATGTTTCTGAGCCCACATGTTTTGGACTTGTGTTTCTTTTCAGCTTTTGCTTCTGTATAATTCATTCTTTGTAGTTAATTGAGCTGAAAAGCCCGAGAATAAAATTTGAAGTAAGGTTAGTAAAGTTCTTTGCCTGGTTAAGAACATTTTATGAAGTAGATGTAAAAATAAATGTGGGAAAATTGTATAAAGACTTGGAAGGGGGCCAAGGATATAGCTCAGTTGCACAAGTGCCTGCCTGTCAAGTGCAAAGCCTTGAGTTCAATTCCCCATGCTCCCCTCAAAAAAAAACACCAAAAAACCACCTTGGAAGGAAGAAATGGAAATATACTATTGTAAGTTTCTTATGGTAACATTTGAAAGTAGACTCTGGTAAGTTAATGAAGTACACTATAAACGAATCACCAGAATACAGATCCAAGTGAATCAGCCTATGGAAGGGATAAAATGGAAACCTTAAAAATGACCAAGCTGGGTGTGGTGCCACACTGTGGGAAGCTCACACAGGAAGATAATAAAGTTTGTGCCTCGCTGGGTGTGGTGGTGCACACCTACAATCCCAGAATTGGGAGGCTGAGGCAGGAGGATTGTCTCAAGTTTGAGGCCAGCCTGGGCTACATAGTGAGTTCAAGGCCAGCCTGAACTACATAGTGAGACCCTGTCTTAAAAAAAAAAAACTAGGGAGATAGCTCAGTGGAATAAGTACTTTCCTGGCAGGTGCAAGGTCCTGAGTACAGTCCCTGGTACCACAAAAACAAAAAACAAAAACAACAACAAAGAATCAACCATCAAAAAAAAAAAAGAAGTTTGAATCCAGCCTGAGAAATTTATTAGCTTAAAAAGATCCTATTTTCAAAATTAAAAAATAATAAAAGGACTGGGCAAGTAGATCAGTATGAAGGTCCTGTTCAAACATAGCACTGAAACAAACTCAATTAGTATAAAGAAAGCAGAAAAAAGTGAAAGAACAGATGGTAATATATTAAGATTTAAGCCTAACCATATTGATGACCACAATAAACTTCAGTGGTTTAAAGATTATAATTAAAGGCAAAGATTGTTCAACTATACTTTTGACCATAATCTACCTGTGTGCTCTCTAAGAAATGAAACTTTAAATAAAAGACACAGAAGGGCCGGCGAGATAGCTCAGCAGACTAAGCGCTTGCTTAGGCAAGTGCAAGGGCCAGTGTTCAATCCCTGGTACCACATGCTGCGCCAGCCCCGCACACAGGCACGCGGAGCCAGTGATGGAGTCCAGGCGTGGTGGGGCACACCTGTCATCCCAGCACTGGGGAGGCAGAAAACAGGAGGATCATGATGAGTCTGAGCTGCATAGTGAGACCCTGCACAAAAATGAATACATAAGTAAATAAAATAAAATAAAAAGGAAAGACCAAAAAGATAGGGAAGAATAAGATGCTAACACAAGTCAGGAAATCTAGGGTGGTGAAGAATATTATAAGATGTCAAGAAGATTATATCAGAGTGAAAAATAAGTCTATTCTTTGAGGAAATAGAACAATCTTAAATGTCTATGCGTCTGATAACGGAGCTTTGAAATACATAAAGCAAGAAGTAAAAGTCAAAGAAATGAATAACTTAAAAAGAACATTAAAAAAAAGAAAAAAAGAAATGAATAACTTACAATTTTAGCTGGAGATTTCACATTCCTATCAGTAAATGATGGGACCAGGGCCAGCTAGATAGCTCAGCGGACTAAAGTGCCTGCTTAGGCAAGCTCTAGGGGACCAGGATTCCATCCTTGGTGTACTGTGCTGGCCCCGCCCCCGGAGCACACTGAGAAGGCGATTGAGACTGTGCGTGGTGGTGTGCGCCAGTAATCCCAGCACTTGAAAGGCTGAAAACAGAAGGATCACTACGAGTCTGATCTGTGCAGTGAGACCCTGTAGACCCCATAATACATACATTAAAAGAATATAAATAAAAATAAATGTTGGGACAAAGAGGCTGAAAATCAGTAAGGATATAGAAGAGTTGAACTATTCTATCAAATAGCTCAATACTATCAGTAGCTCAACTTTATAGAAGGAATTCAATTGCAGCAAAAATATATTCTTTTAAAATTCACACGGCACATTGAAACTAGACCACATTTGGTTTTTGTTTTTTGTTTTTTGTTTGCAGGGTGGTACAGGGTCTCACTAAGCAGTTCAGACTCATAGTGATCCTCCTGTTTTCTGCCTCCCCAGCAGCTGGGATTACAGGCGAGTGTCACCACACCTGGCCTCCATCGCTGGCTCAGTGTGTCCTGGGGGCAGGGCCACCACAGCATGTGGTACCAGGGATCGAACCCCAGTCCCTGCACTTGCCTAAGCAGGCACTTAGTCAACTGAGCTATCTCACCAGCCCTTAAACTAGACCATATTCTGAGTTACCTGTTATCTCCACAATTTTAAAATCATTCTCCAGTTACAATGAAATTAAATGAGAAATAAGAATCAAAAATATCTCTGGAAATTCTCTAAATGACTTAGTAACATACTTCTAAATGATGCCTGTGTCAGAAACATCAAAATGTAAATTAGAAAATACTTAAAACTGAATAAAAGTGAATACAGTCGGGGGGGGGGGTGGTAGAGTGAGCCTATAAGCCCAGCACTCTGGAAGGCTGAGTGAGGCAGGAGGACCACAGGCTGGAGCCACACTGGGCAATTTAGCAGGATCCTCCTGGCACCAACTAAAATAGAAGAGAAAGGGCCGGGGATGTAGCTCAGTGCAAAGTCCAAGGGTTCAACTCCCAGTACTAAAGAATAAAAACAATGTAAGATAGAGCTAAATTATCCTAATTAGGGAGAAATTTAAATCTATCTATCTGAAAATGAGAAAGATCTCAAAGGCCTCAATTTTCATCAAAAACCAGTGTAACTATTATTATTATTATTATTATTATTATTTTATTTATTTATTTTTGTATTTTAGGGAAGGGTCTACAGGATGTCCAGGGTGATCCTCCTGTGAACAGTCTCCCAAGAGCTGGAATTACAGGTCCGCACCACCATGCCCAGTCTAAAAACCAGTGAAACTAAATCAAAGTAGAGAAAATGCAATAATGAAGACAAAATTGAGACTCAATGAAGTAGAAAACAGAAACACCAAAGAAAAATTAACCAAACATAGATTTTCGAGATCAGTAGGATTTCTAAATCTCTAGCCATACTGGTTAGGAACAGAGGAAAGAAAATGCAGATAAGCAATTTCAGACATGAAAGAGTAACTACAATGAAAAACGGATAAAATCATAAACAACTTGCCAATAAATTCAGCAACATAGATAAATTGAACAAATTCCTTAAAAGATACAAGCTACTAAAGCTCACTCAAAAAGAAAGACAACTTAAATAGCCATCTGCCTATGAAATAATTGAAATTGTAGTTAATGTTCCTACAAAGAAAACTAGGCTGAGCTGGTTCTATTACTGAATTCTAGCAAGTCAAAGGAAGAAAAACAATTCCACAAAAATTCTTCCATACAAATGACAAGGAGAGCTATTGCCCAACTTATTCTCAGAGGTCTTTTTTTTTTTTTTTTTTTTTTGCAGAACCAGGGATTGAACTCAGGCCCTTGCACTTACCAGGGAAGCACTTATTCCACTGAGCCACCTCCCTCGCCCTATCTCAGAGGTCTTAATTACCTTGATAACAAAGTCAGAGACATTACAGATGGAAAAATACAGCTACACACCAACATTCTGCATTTCCTAACATATTTCACCATTCGTAACGTATTTTTAGCAAGTGATATATTAAAAGGATAAAAGATCTGGCTGTTATTCTAGGAATGCAACATTAGTTTCATAGTAGGAAATTAATATAATTCACCATATGAGTTACTATCTCTAAGATGCATAAAAAGCATTGACAATATCCAATATCCATTCTTGACATACAAAACATCCAGCAAATTAAGAATAAAAGAAAATTTACTTGATCTTGTAAAGCAAATCTGTGAAACCCCACAGCCAACATAACATTTTTTTTTTTTTTTTTTTTTTTGTCTACTGCTGTTTTTTAGTACCAGGAATCAAACTCAGGACCTTGTGCTTGCCAGGCAGGAGCTGTGCCACTGAGCTATATCCCTGGCTGCCTGCCCACAGTTGTTGTACATATACAAACTTGTGCTGGAAGTTCTGGCCAGTAATTAGACAAGACAAAGAAATAGAGGCACATAGCTTGAAAAATAAGAAATAAAATCATCTTTATTTACGAATGACAAGATTGTCTATGTTAAAAAGTCAGTGGTATTATTTATAGTGTTACAGAAGCACTATAAATAAATGAGTCTAACACGTTTACAAGATACAAGATCAATATATGAGAACTCAGTTGCATTTTACAAACTAGCAGCAAACAATGTTCAATAACCTCAAACAGAAAATCCTCGGGCTCTTCTTATTCTCCATCCAAGTGTGGAGAAAGAAAAGTGACTCTCAAGTAGGAATTCTGATTCCAGGTGCTCTTTGCGTTGTCATCTCTGGGGAGAGTGGAGATGGCCGGAGCTGGGAGCCACAGTTTGGTGGCAACTCACAAACCAGACCACTGTGTTTTCCGAAACTAGATACACTCTCAGATCCTTTGGCATCAGAAAAGGTGAGAAGCTTGTCAGCCACAGCACACTCTGGCCAACAAGGCAGAGGGATCCTGGAGAAATGTCAAGGGGGTGGAGTAAGAATTACAGAAAAATAACTTTTCAGAGACTGAGAACTTTGGTTCTGGGATCCAGGTACACATTCAACTGGGCATGAAGTAGGACCCAGGAAGAGACCCTTCAGAACTTCTGTGGGGCATGGGAAGGCAAGGTGAAGCACTGCAGGCTAGAAGCACCAGATGGGCCACATGGGGGCCAGAGTCAGTGAAGAGGGGAGAGCCACACACTGTTTTCCCTCCTCCCCTTCTCTCCCTTCCCCTTCTTTTTTCTTTTTCTTTCATCAGGGTCTCACTATGCAATTCAGGCTGGCCTTGAACTCACAGAGATCCTCCTACCTCGGCCTCCGGGGTGCTGGGATTACAGGCATGTGCTCCCACCCAGGCTTAGCAGAATTTCTTGATGCTACTAACCCTTCTGGCAGGTAAATTCCAATTTCCATCCAGACAGCCAATAAAATGTTTTCAGTTTAATGTTAAAGAAAGAAAAGAAAGAAGGAAGAAAGAGAAGAAGATAAAATGAGAATAGATATGAAAAGAATGAATATCCCAAACTGTAAAATATTGGGGGTTTTGTTTTGTTTGTATTTTAGGGAAGAGTCTACAGGGTGTTCAGGGTCTCACTACTAGATCAGACTCCTAGTGATCTGCCTGTTTACAGCCTCCCAAGAGCTGGGATTACAGGTGCACCCCATCACACCCAGTCTCAATTGCTGTCTCAGCATGCCTGGGGGCAGGGCCAGCACGGCAGGCCCAGGGATTGAATCCTGGCCCCTGTGC
>NW_004524594.1:20388019-20388593 GCF_000260255.1 Octodon degus | reverse complement strand
TGGAGAGGCCTATCTTATTTTGGAATTCCGATGTTTCAATATTGATAGGATACCAACTTCCTTCCAAATTTATTTATAGGTTCAACATAATCTCAACTGAAATCATACTAGACTTTTTTTCTTTTTCCGAACCGGGGATTGAACTCAGGCCCTTGTGCTTGCCAAGGAAGCGCTTATTCTACTGAGCCATCTCCCCGGCCATAGACTATTCTGTAAGAAATTGACAAGCTGACTCTACAATTCACATGGAAATTCAAAAAATTTGCCAGGATTTTTTTTTTTTTTTTTTTTTTTTTTTTTTGTGGTACGGGGACTGAACTCAGGACCCTGCACTTGCCAGGCAAGCACTTGTTCTACTGAGCTATCTCCCCGCCCTAATTTGCGAGGTATGGTAGTGCACACCTGTAATCCCAGCACTTGGGAGACTGAGGTAGGAAGATCACCATGAATTTGAAGCCAGCCTGAGCTAAATAGTGAATTCAAGGCCAACCTGAACTACATAACAAAACCCTATCTCAAAACAAACAAACCCGGGCCAGGGAGATGGCTCAGTGGAATAAGCGCTTCTCTGGCA
>NW_004524594.1:20384094-20387919 GCF_000260255.1 Octodon degus | reverse complement strand
GAGATGGCTCAGTGGAATAAGCGCTTCTCTGGCAGTAGTGAGTCCCTAAACACCCTGTAGACCCTTCGAAAAAAAAAAAAAAAAAAAAAAAAACAAAACCCTAAAATCTGAAGATCTAAAATAGCCAAATCAGGGGTCAGGGAGATAGCTCAATGGCCTGCCTGACAAACATAAGGTCCTGAGTCTGATCTCCAGTACCTAAAAAAACCAATAAAATAGAATAGCCAAGTCAGTGGTTATATTTGAAGCCAAGAACCAAAGGGTAAGAGACAAAGCAGGTGCAGTGTGCTTACCTGCGACTTGGCACTGGAGAGGCTGAGGCAGGAATATGCACTTCCCCATGAACAAGAGTCTCGAAAAAAATAAGAGCCAGGTGTGCACTTCCCAACACCCGATGCCGCACACCTCCCTGACTTAAGTCAGGCCCTGCTACCCCAGGCTGCTCCCCAAATGCTCTCTTGAAGGGTCAGTAGCAGTGTTGTCCTGAGTCTAGTAAAGCCTGATGAAAAATTGATAGTTTAATAGTGTGATAGTTTGCTCATTATGGATTATTTGCATAAATTTTGATTTTTTTAAAAGTGTTTCATGATGTCTTGTTGTTGTTGGTACTGGAAACTAAACTGAGGGGGTGCTCTACCCTGAGCTACATCCAAGCCTTTTTCATATCTTATGGGTCTTAATTTTAGTTGCCCAAGTAGGACTAAGACTTGTGATCTTACTGGCTCAGCCTCTCAGAGTGCTTGGATTACAAGTGTGTGCCATTTTGCCTAGCTTATTTAGTTACAGAGTTTGGGAGTATTCTAGTAAATTTTGTTTTTTAAGACAGGGTCTTAGGGCCACCTAAATAGCTCAGTGCATTAAAGCACCTGCAAGCAGGCACAGGGGTCAGGGGTTCGATCCCTGGGCCTGTCATGCTGGCTTCGCCCCCGGGGCATGCTGAGGTGGCAATTGAGACTGGGCGTGGTGGGGCGCACCTGTAATCCCAGCTCTTGGGAGGCTGTGAACAGGCAGATCACTAGGAATCTGACCTAGTAGTGAGACCTTGAGTATTACAGGTATGCGCCACCACACCGGCCCAGCATATCATAGTAAATTCTGCCCACGCTATCTCACTCCCTGCCTCCTAATTCTAGCCCTGTCCCCTCCCTCAGCTCTAGGACATCACAGCTCCTTCTACATACCCATACACAAACACAGAACATCTACTATTTTCTGCTGGGCTACTGGTTTGTTTTTTTTTTTTGTTTGTTTGTTTTTGTTTTTTGTTTGTTTGTTTTTTGCGGAACCGGGGATTGAACTCAGGCCCTTGCACTTGCCAGGGAAGTACTTATTCCACTGAGCCATCTCCCCAGCCCCCTGGGCTACTGGTTTGAGAACAAAATTATTCACAAGAGGAGAGGAAGGAAAGGGAAAGAGGAAGGGATTCACAAGTTTTTAGCTATGCAGTCTCTATGCTTCCGTTTCTGCTCTTGTCCTGGGGTCCGCACTCTCCGGGAGAGGGGCTGCCACAGGCCAAAGGGACTCACTGTGATAACAAATGTTCTCTTATTTCACAAAAACTAGACTTAGCTGATATATTAATATTCATTTCTGGGGCCAGGGAGATGGCTCAGTAGAATAAGCGCTTGCCTGGCAAGCAGAAGGGCCTGAGTTCAATCCCCAGTTCTGAAAAAAAAAAAAAAAAAAAAAATTCATTTCTTTTTCCAGAGGAGATGCTTACAATTCTCTGGTTATTTTTTTAGGACTGGATTTTTATTTTAGAAAATTAAAACTTTACTTCCATATCTCTTCACATTCCCTGCAAACTCCTTCTGTTTGTCTGTCTGTCTCCTTCTGTTGTTGAGTTTAGTGCACCTGCTTCCAGAACTCACCCCATCCTTTCCTAGATACGTTTATTATTTAGAAGTAACAATACTGCATGCCTGTGATCCCAGTTTAATGCAGGAGGACTGCGAATGGGAGCCCAGCTAGGGAGACATAGCAAGGCCACGTTTCAAAATAAAAAGCGTTGGGGCGGCCTGATAGCTCAGCAGACTAAAGCGCCAGCTTAGGCAGCGCGCAGCGGCCAGATTCCATCCCAAACGTGCAGTGCCGACCCCACCCCTGGGGGGGGCGCTAAGGCTTGAGACTGGGCATGGTGGCGCGTGCCTGTAATCCCAGCTCTTGGGAGGCTGAAAACAGAAGGATCACTACGAGTCAGATCTATGTAGTGAGACCTTGTAGACCCTGTACTAAATGTATAAAAATAAATAAATAAAAAGGGCTGGGAGTGTAGCTTAGTGCAAAGGCCCTGGGTTTGATCCTCAGTACCCCTGCCACCGCCCCCCGCAAAAAAAAAAAAAAAAAAGATATAGGTAGTGTGGCAAGATTGGTGTGGCTCCTATGATCTCTGATTCGTGGTATTTATGAACTTGTGTGATCCTCCTTGAGTGGGGGCCATATTTATGATAACAGGGTCTTTCTTCTCCTCCTTCCCTTCTTTTTGTCCTTCACATTTTTATTATTATTACTATTAATTTTTCTCGGACAGGGTCTCTCTATGTAGCCCTGGCTGGCCTTGAACTTGTGAGCCTCCTGTCTCAGCCTCCTGAATGCTCAGAATAGAGGCATGTAGCACCACACCCAGCCCTTTTGATTCATTTCTAACCAAAGGAGTTCAGCAAAGGTGACAAGATGTCCATGGCTTCGTGTATGTGAATTATATTACGTGACATCATTTAAGTGTCAGAACTGGAAGCTCCAGGAAGAGAGCCCTCCATTGAGACAACCATGGAGCCATTTTGGATCTCTAGGACCTGATGGGACATTTAAAACCCTCAGGGGAGGGTTTAGCGAAGGGAGGGGCTTCTGCTGTTCAGTGAGACAGAGGTGCATGAGTCAGCCATCTGTCCCCATTCCTCAGTCCTGCCACAGCTGTCAGGACAGTGGCCAGAGGCCAGGAGTGTCAGGCTACTGCCATGGTAGGCAAAAGACCCTGTTATCACAGCACTGGAGGCATCTTGTTGGTCTGGCAGCCTTCTGAGGGGCGGGTGCGGGGACTTGCCTTGGTATCAGCTTCCGAGCTATAATCAGCAGCTTCCCTCTGGCAGGATTTCCTAGGATGTTTAAAGAGACAGAACTTTACCCAGTTATGTGGTTTGGAGCCAGACATTTTAAGAAAACTTGGTCAGGTTACCACTGACCACTAAGATACTAGAAAAGAAATTTCAGTGACCATGAACAACAAGGAATATTTTGCAAGCATGGTTGGAAAAGTCACAAAAGGACTGTTTCAACTCTTAATGAGAAAGCTCAGCAATCGCTGAATAGTGGGAGAACCAGATTTACAGAGTTGTTACATTATAATATCCAGAACGTCCAGTTCTCAATGAAAATATCCAAACATCCAAGTAAACAGGAAAGAATAGCCCATTCACAGGAAAAAAAAAAAAAAAAAAAAGAAGAGATTCTGATGGATAGCATATCTGAAAAAAATCCAGATATTGGAATTATGAGCCAAGAGTGTTAAGCAAGATTGTTTTAAATATGCTCAATGAACTAATGGAAGAACTATCAAGAATTAAAGAAAATCAGGAAAGCAGTGTTTGAGGAAAATAAGAATATCCATAGGGATAGAAATCTTAAAAATGTCTACAATTTGTTCTAGAACTTTCTCTCCAGAACAAGTTCTGGAGCTGAAAGTTGCAAGAACAAATGCAAAACTCACTAGAAAAATTTCATGATAGATTTTATCAGGCAGAAGGAAAGATCAGTAAAACTGACAATACACTTAAAAGTATTCTGTCTCAGTAGCACAGAAGAAGAAGGAGGAGGAGGAGGAGGAGG
>NW_004524594.1:20378918-20383877 GCF_000260255.1 Octodon degus | reverse complement strand
CTTGGCAAGCGCAAGGGCCTGAGTTCAATCCCCAGTCCCGCCAAAAAAAAAAGAAAAGAAAGAAAGAAAGAAACAGAAGCTAAGGGACCTATTGGGTACAACCAAATGGACCAGCATATGCTTTATAGGATTATCAGAAGAAGAGAGATTAGAGGAAGCAGAAAAGGTATTTGAAGAAATAATTGCTAAAAGCTCCCCAAACCTGATGAAAACATGAATTTACTGTTGTAGTTTAGATGTTGCCCCAAAGCCTCTTGCCCTCATAGGTGGGGCTTTTAGGGGGCGTCTGGATCATTAGCATCTGATGCTGGATTAAGGGTGTGTGATAACTAAATTGGTCCACTGATTGGTTTAGCGTAGTTCTGGGTGTGGATAAGGCTCACCCTGGGTGTGAGTGGCAATCCACAAACAAGCTTGTAGATTGAATAGGATAAAAAAAGAGAAAGACAGGAACACTTGCTGTTTCCTGCTCCCTGTTTACCGTGCCTCAGACTGTTGGTCTTCTGCAGTGCACCCTGCCTCGGAACCAGCCGGCTATGACTTGAAACCTCTGCAGAACTTTCCTCCTTTTTAATTTGTGGGTGTCAGGTATTTTGTCACAGCAATGAGAAAGTAATTAAGATATTTACATATGCAAAAAGCTCAACCAGTCTCAATGAGGAGAAGCTAAGAGATCCTTAAGGTTCACTATAGTCAGATAGTCAAACCTAAAGACAAAGAGAAACTGAAAAGCCACAAATGAGAAATGACTTGTAACACACTGGATCCTCCATAACATCAAGGGCCGACTTCCTAAAAATCATGGAGTTTATAAGGTAATAGGGTGTATATTTTAAGTCATAAAAGGAAAACAAACAACCTGTCAATTAAGAAATCTACAGCCAGCAAAACTATCTTTGAAGAATGAAAGAGAACAATATTTTCAGATACACAAAATGAAAACGGTTTATTACCAGTACATTTGCCCTACAGGAACTCTAAGGAACCACAGTCATTACTTTTGAAAGGAAAGGACCTTAAATATATTCAAAGCCGCAAGAATCAATAAAGAACTGTTAACTGGCCACGCTAGTGCTGCCTGCAATCCTAGGTCTCCAAGAAGCTGAAGCAAGAGGATCTAAAGGTGGAACCTAGCATGGATAATTTAGCAAGACTCTGTCTCAAATTAAAAGTTCAAAAAGTGTTTTAAAGGGCTGGGAATGTAGCTCAGCAGGAAGACCCTAAGTTCAGTCCCCGGTAACAAAACAAAACAAAACATTGGTAAATGTATAAGCTAGAATTACTGTACTTTTGATTTATAACTCCTCTTTTGTTCTTTCTTTTTTCTTTTTTCTTTTTTTTTTTTTTTTGGTGGAACCGGGGATTGAACTCAGATCCTTGCATTTGCCAGTCAAGCACTTATCCTACTGAGCCATCTCCCCGGCCCCTTTCTTTTCTTTTCTTTTCTAGTACTGTAAATTGAACCCAGGTAGTGCGGAATTAAATCTCCAGCTTTTTTTTTTTTTAGTGTTTTTGTAGTTGTCCCAGTTTGCCTTGACTTAACTTCCTGTCTCAGCCTCCTGAGTAGCTGAGATTACAGGCAAGTGCCACCACACCTGGCTCTCTCTCTTTTTTTCTTGTATGATTCAAAAGATAAGCACATAAAGCCAAAATTACAAACTATGTATAAAGATGTAATATGTGAAAATATTAAAACAAAGAATTTTGTATTTTAAAATATAGTTGGTATTATTCAAACTAATTTGTTCTAAGTGTAAGATCTTTTTTTTTCCATTTTAATCCTTCTTTTTTTTTCCATAATTTTATTGAGAAACAAATAGCAATGAGACAGTTTCAAACCAAATTGGTAGGACAGTTTCAATAATTAACACATTGCATACATTCTTCCTAGTGGTTTAAGTGCAAGATCTTAATTGTAATCCATAAAATAACCACCAAGAGAATAAATAAAAATCATAAGGAAGGGAAAGAGCAAAAGAATGAAAATAGCTTCCTACAAAAATAAACTAAATTTAAAACAAGTAGTAATGGAGAAATTAAAAAATAAAAACCAGGCCAGACAGCTCAGTGGATTAAAGCACCTACTTAGGCAGACTCATGGGTCGGAGGTTCGATCCCCGGGCTGCCGTGCCAGCCCCATCCTTGGGGTATGCTGAAAAGTGATTGAGACTGGGCTTGGTGATGCACATGTGTAATCCCAGCACTTAGGAGGGCTGAAAACAGGAGAATCACCAGAAGTCCAGTCTGTGTAGTGAGACCCTGTAGATCCTATAGACCTTGCACTAAAGACAAAAAAAAAAACAAACCAAAAAACCCCATATGATATGCAGAAAAATAAATAGCTAAATGAAGTAACATCTTCCTTATCAGTAATAACATTAAATGTAAATTTGTTACATTCGCCAGCTAAAAGGCAAAGATAGCAAACTGCTTTTTTTTTGTGGAACTGGGGATTGAATTCAGGCCCTTGTGTTTGCCAGGCAAACGGCAAACTGCATTTAAAAACATGATTCAACTGTATATTGCCTTGCTGGGCATGGTGGTATACTCTTATAATCCCAGCACTCGGGAGGCCGAGGCAAGAGGATTGCCATGAGTTCTAGGCCAGCCTGGGCTACACAGTGAGTTCAAGGCCAGCCTGAACTATGTAGTGAGACTCTGTCAGGGGGAAAAAAACAAAAACAAAAAACCCAACGATAGACTGTCTTTAAGGGAATCATTTCAAATACAAAGATACAGAGAAGTTAGAAGTAGAAGGATGGGAAAAAAAATATTCCATGAAATAGTAATCAAAAAAGAGTTGTCCAAAAAAGAAAAATTAAAAGTTTTATCCAACAAAATGGGCTATCAATAAACATGGACTATAAATCAAAGGATTATAAGGAATGAGAAAGACATCGTATATTGATAAGTGATTCAACCCTTCAAGAAGATATAACAGTTATAAATATACAAACCTAATGGAAGAGCCCCGAAACACATAAAGTACAAATTTACAGAACTGAAGGAAGATATAGATGTTTCTCCAATAATAAAAGGAAATTTCAACACATCATTTTTAAGAATGGATAGAACAACAACAACAAAAAATCAATAGGGAAGTAGAGATTTTAAACAACCTATGAACTAATTAGACCTATCAAACATATATAGAATACTCCATTCAACAATAGCAGAATACACATTTTTCTCAAATGTGGAATATTCCCCAAGATAGATCATATGTTAGGCCACAAAACAAATCTTATTAAAATTTAAAAGAAATAATACAAACTGTGTTTTTCCAATCATGGTAGCATAAAATTAAAAATAGATAACAAGCAAAATTAGAAAATTTACAAATATATGGAAATCAACACAAACAATGGAAGAAAAAGAATCACAAAAGAAATTTTAAAATATCTTTAAATGAAAGAAAACTAAAATAGAAGAACAAAACTTAAGAGAAACGAAGGCAGCAGTGCTACAGAAAAACTTATAATTGTAAAAAACTAGATGGAAAAAAATAAGAGGCTGGAGTCTAGTGGTAAAACACTTGCCTAGCACGTGTCAAGCCCTGGGTTCCAGCCCTAGCTCATCACCCGCCCCAAGAAAACAAAGAAAGAAAAAGAAAGATCTCAAATCAACAACTTAATCATACATCTTAAAGAAGTAGAAAGGAAGAGCAAACAGGAGGAAAAGAATAATTAAGATTAGAACTTAATCTTTTTTTTGGGAGGGGGGAACCGGGGATTGAACTCAGAACTTAATCTTAATTATTAAGGGAGCTGGGAAGATAGCTCAGTAGAATAAATCTTGCATGGCAAGCACAAGGGCCTGAGTTCAATCCCCAGTTCCCCCCAAAAAAAAATTAGAAGAGAGGCTTAGAAAACAAAAATAAAATGGAGAATAAACAATATAAAATTTTAAAAAATCATTTTATCATAGTCAGGCTTTGCCAAAGAAACAGAACCTGAAAAAGTTCTAGATAGTGGTGACAGTTACAAAACACTATGGATGCACTTACTGACCCTGAATTGCACCCATAAAATGGTAAGTTACATGTAGATTTTACCACAAGAAAAATAAAGACTCTTATGAGCTCCTGTATAAGTCAGCTTTGCATCACTATAACAAAATACCTGAGACAACTGTATCGAAAAGATTTATTTAGCTCCTGGTTTTGGAAGTTCTGGTCCAAGACTGGGTAGCCCTATTGCTTTGGGACTTAGGCAGAACAAACCACTTACATAATGAGTCAGGAACTAAAGAGAGCGATTGAAACCTTGGGGTCCCACAATCTCTTTCAAGGTCATACCCACCAGTGAGATAAGGACCCCCCACAGGGCTACACCTCTCAAAGGCTTCCGTCACCTCTCAATAGTGCCACCTTGAGGACCAAGCCTTCAAAACACCTGCGGGGCGGGGCGGGGCGGGGCGGGGGAGGGGGAGGGGTGCTACGCATTTTCAAACCACAGCAGCTACCTTTGGAGGGAGGTACATGGTACAGAAATGTAGTCTTCCAGCCCCTAGGAGCCAGCAAGTAACAAGAGCTGCCGCACACAGATTTGTGACTCATGGAAACCAAGATGTTAAATGTGGGTGGTTAAATACAAAAGTTGTGGTGGTGTTGTTACAGATCTGCAGCTAACAAAACCAGAAGCCCCTGAGGGACTCGATGCTGCCAACAACCCTGAAATAAACCCAGATACACTTCAGATGTGACTGCAGCCCCAGCCACGCCTTGATCAAAGTACTGTGACACCCCAAAGCAGAAGACCTGACTAAGCCACACGCAGATTTGTGACTCATGGAAACCAACATGTTAAATGTGGGCGGTTAAATACAAAAGTTGTAAAAATAAAAAATAAAAAATAAAATTAAAAAAAATACAAAAGTTGTGGTGGTGCTGTTACAGATCTGCAGCTAACAAATCCAGGCACGGCTGCACTGCATTGTGGACAACTTGTCCCCCCCCCC
>NW_004524594.1:20349581-20377889 GCF_000260255.1 Octodon degus | reverse complement strand
ATTACAGGCATGCACCACCTCGTCCAGACTCGGTGGCCAGTTCAGTGTGCCTAAGGGCGGGGCCAGCATAGCATGTGGTGCCAGGGATCAAACCCCAGTCCCTACTCTTGCCTAAGCAGGCGCTTAGTCCGCTGAGCTATCTCGCTGGCCCTCACATCTATATTTTTAATGCCACTCCCAAATGCCTGGATGTTCCCTGTACTAATTCAGCTCCCACGTAGGGCTTGGGCATCTCCATTTTTCCTGTAATGCTTAATTGTCACTGTCACTGAATTCCCTGCTGCAAGTACTTGAAGGCGAGAGCCACAGCCTTTACATCTTCATGTCACAGAGCTCACTCAGCCTGACATGGATACCAAGATGCTGGCATCCTTTCTTCTCTGTCTGTGCTTCTTTTTTAACAGCTAGACTGTTCCTACAGTCGCTTAGGGATGGGCCACTGGCTACCGCCATCTGAACCACAGGGGACCGTGGAGGTTAGACACAGCAGCTGAAATGGGCCACTGTTGGTGCCAAGGTTAAAGCCAGAACTCCGTGGAGCAAGTGCACCCTAAGACCTTTGTGGAACACTGCAGAGAACAGAGCAGAGACAGAGAGAGAGCAGAAGAGCTCAGCCCCGGGGCGCAACTGTCTTCCCTTGGATGGCCCAAGGTTTGTGCTCCTTGTAACCAAAGGGTCCGAGAAGAAGAGCTGCTCAGGGTTTATGGGTGTTCTCTGGGTGTCTCAGAGGTGCTGAGGTCTCCCAAAGACTCAAGAGCCAGGCCACAGGGGCCCAGGGTCTCCATATACAGGAACCCTGTGCCTCACCCTGGGGCCACTTTTGTCACCTGGATGTCTTTGACTGTGACACCTACTTTCATACGGCATCCTGACTCATCCCAGAGAACCTGATGGGCCACAGGGCCGTGGCAGCCCACCTGTGCAAGCTGTGCTTAAATTTGATGCCACATGCATACCCTGCCCGAAGGGCAGCGGGAAGCAGGGTTTAGAGGCTGGACTCATAGCCTGCCACATTCCTCGGGCAACCTGACCTCCCTGTGCTCAGTTTGCACATCTCGAAATGGAAGTAGTAAGCTCCCTGGAGGAGGGCAGTCTGTGAGGCATCTCCCTTGCCTGCAGAGGCCTTTCCTGAGCTTCAGACTCACACGTAATGGACATCTGTGCCCAACACAGCCACTGCAGAGCTCCGGATTTCACCCACCTGCCCCCAAGTCCTCCCACCTACCCCCCAGTCAAGAGGCAATGTAGCCTGCTGGCAAGAATACAGAGGCTGGGGCTGGATGCCCAGGGCTGAACCCATGGCTGCGTGGCGTGGGTAGCGCTGGGTAGATTCGTGAATTCTCCAGGCCTCAGTTTCCCTCCCTGGACACACAGTGGCAGCGATGGTGATGATGATAGTCACGTAGGAGAGGTGAGGACTACACGCTGCGAGGTGTGAAGTGCTGAGAACAAGGGGTCATTCTAATCTTCCATGCAACACCTCCCTCATTCCAACCCCTCAAGCCAAAAGCACAAATGTGGTGCTGGCTCCACTGTAGGGATGAGAGGTGTGTGCAGAAAAAGAGCAAAAGTTACGGGGAGGGGAGCTCAGAAGTACTCTTGCTGCACATTTTGAGGCCTGAGGTTCTATCTGGGGAGGACACACACACACACACACACACACACACAACTGGAAGTCCTCTCTAGACTCAGTCTCTGAAACACATCGCTTCCCTCCATCTGTGTGAACACTCCCTGGTCTGCGCCAGCACCCTGGCTCCTGGGAGGACCCAGCAGCCTCCAGTGACCTTCCCCATGGCAACCACAGTGATCATTTACTTAAGAAGTTGAAGTCGCATCTCCACCCTTCCCTGCCCGCCCTTCCTTTCCCTTTTTCTTTCAACTGGTCATCGTGGAAATTTCCATACAGGCAAATCGAGAGGATGGGAAACGGCCCCTCCCCAGAGCCCCACCCCTGTTGGGTGGGCTGCAATCCCAGGCTTCTGCCTGTCTCTCCTCACTCTTCTCTCCCATGCTGAAGACTTTTGAAGCAAATGGCCGTGTGTCACTTCATCTGCAAACACTTCTATGCAACAAAATAATTGCTTAAAAGCTAAACCCAGTGATATTTCTCTGTTAAAAACCTCCCTGGGGGGGCCAGGGAGATAGCTCAGCAGCGTAAGTGCCTGCCTGGTCGTGAGTTCGATTCCTAGTACCAAACAAAAACATCTCCCACGCTCCCACATGCTCCTTACTCTGCTCATGTCACCGAGCCTGGGCTGACTGTCTCTCCCACTCAGCACCCTCATCAACCTTGTGTCCGTCCTGGGAGCCCTGTGTCTGTAGGGCTCTGCCTGAAGCCCCCATTTCTCTGGCTTTTCATGACACTCCCCCCTCCCCACTCCCCCCTCCCTCCTGCACCCCACCTACATTTTTAGTCCCAATGTTAGGATTTCTTTCCTAATCACAGTGGGAGGCCACCAGAGGGAGCTGCGCCGAGGAGGTACAATCCCCCAGTTATGTTTTAAAAATATCCTCCTGGCTGCTGAGTGGAGGATGAGTTGGGAGTGAGGGTGGGAACAGGAAAGCCATGATTTCAGGCAATTAAGGGAGATGACAGCAGAAGAGCCTGGTACATAGTAAGTGCTCACAAAATAGGTGCTATTAACAGTCGCCATACTGAGTAGGCCCTCCTCTTTTTATTTTTATTTTTTGTAGTGCTGGCAATCAAATCCAGGCCCTTGCATTGAGAAACACCCCCAGCCCTTTTTTACTTTTTACTTTATTGTAAGTCAGGGTCTTATTAAGTTGCCCAAGGTGGACTTGAATTTGTAATCTTCCTGCCTCGGCCTCCTAGAGTACTGGGATCGTAGGTGTGGGCTGCCATGCCCAGCTAAGTTCCCCTCTTATTTTATTTTGTTTTGTTTTATTTTTATTTTTTGAATGCATTTAGTACAGAGTCTACAGGTTCTCACTATACAGATCGGACTCATAGTGGTCCTTCTGTTTTCACTCTCCCAAGCTCTGGGATTATAGGAGTAAGTCACCACATCCAGTCCCAATCGCCATCTCAATGCACCCCAGGGGCAGGGCTGGCATGGCATGCTGGGGATCAAACTCCGGTCCCTGCGTCTGCCTAAGCAGATGCTTTAATCTGCTGAGCTATTTGGCCGGGCCTCCTCTCTTACTTTAAAGCAAAATGTAGATATCAGAATTGTAGTTGAAGCCGGCTGTATGGCACATACCTGTCATCCCAACTACTCAGGAGGCTGAAGCAGAAAGATTGCAAATCTGAGGCCAGCCTGAGCAATTTATCAAAATCTTGTTTCAAATTAAAAGCATAAATAAAAATGGCCAGTGATGTAGACCAGTGCTCCCTGGGTTCAATACCCAGTACTGGAAAAAGAAAAGGAAAAAAAAAAAAAAGAATTATGACTAAGTGTAGACATGGTTTACCCCAAATGACCCAGCTGGCTGGTTCTGAGGCAGAGGCCCAGGAGAATGAGCTTATTGTCTCTGTGGACTCCGGACACCTATGAGGAGACAGACACTGGCACAAGTGACACAATTCCACCTACAACATGCTTTGCCCAAGTAGGAGATGAGACCCCTTGGTCTTGCAGTGCCGAGGAGGGTGAGGGCTCTCAGGTATGGAATTGGGGGCGTCAGCTGGAGCAGGCCAAGTGGAGAGGGTGGGCTGGGCAGGGGGAGGTTGGGAGAGTGAAGGCAGAGGCCGAGAGAAAGTTCAGCCACCAGGGGGCCCCCTTGGATCTCTTCTGCCAGGGCACACCAGGCTGCTCCTCAAGAAACCTGAGCTCTGTGCCTGCTCCGGTCCCACCCAGTACCGGAGATACAGCCTTGGCTCCCTACCTATGGCTGTCTTATGAGCCTGCGCCCCACCCAGCAGCTGTGATAGCAGACACCTTGGCTGTGAAGCTTGTTCTGCTACTTGTCTGATAGGGCGTGGCTTTTCTGGGCCTCAGTTTCCCCACTGTGAAAGGAAGAGAGCCTCTTTAATGACTAAACCCAAATCAGACTTTCACCTTGGTCTGATACCTTTCATGCGGACTCTCATCCACTAAACAGGGACAGCATCTCCTGTGTGCCCTGGACGGGCCACTGGCACTGCCCCAGAAACAAAGGCCAGAAGAGGGGCCAGGCGGGAAGGTTCCTTCTCTGAGCTGACCTGTCTCCTTCTGTTGCCACTGATCTTCCCCCATGAGGTGTGGGATGGGCTGGGAGCTCCCCATATGGAGGGCTCCTCACCTAAATTACCGGTTGGCTGGCCGTGATTGGCTGCTCAGCTGCACCCAATGAACTGCAGCCTGGCTGGCTCACTGCACTCTACTGTCCTCAGAGGCAGCAGACAGCATGGCCCTGAGCCTGCACAATCCTGTGACAGAAAGGTCTTCCTCTGCCCTGCACACAGGTCTTCATGAGACTGGCTCATCCTCTTATGCCCTGCTTGGCCAGGACTCCCAGAGGGCAGAGGCGCCTGGCCTTTCCCCCGGGAAGAGATGTGGGTGGGGCCAGGCAGTTAGGTTTGTTCTGAGCTTGGCTGTGGATGGTGCTGGGGCTGGGTGGGCTGCGGAGCAGAATGGGCAGACAGGGTTGGTCCTGCAGTCAGATTACAGGATATTTAGGATGGCGCATCAGATTCCACAATGACAGGTGTGATCTAAATCAGGTAAGTAGGGATGTCATTGGGTATCAGGAGGACCTTTAGGGCTGAACACTCAGCCTTGGATGCCATATTCCTAGGTCACCTGTGACCCTTTAGCAGAGCCATCCACTGGAGGATGACAGCTGGGAACCGTCTCCAGCATGATGCTGTGAGTTGCTCCAGAGCTCAGAACAGTGAGGTTGACAAGCCAGGGGCTGGAACCAGGCACCTCCTAGCTGCTGTGGGAGCCGTGACTGAGCACGCACATGTGGCCTCAGTGTGGGATGAGTCTACCCAGGAGCAGGGAAGGAGAGAGCAGGACTCAGGTGGAGGGGAAGGGGTGGCAGTGGCTGGCCACTTGGAACAGTGAGGCAAGAAGGATGGGAACAAACCTGTGTGGAGCAAGCTAGGAGCAGGAGGGAGGAGCTACACGAAGGTCCTGATCACTTCTCCTCCCTGTGCACGTCTCACTCTTGGCTGTGGCATTCAGAGACGCTAAGAAGCAACAGCCAACTTCTCCCTGAGTCAGGCCAGGGACCATGCTGCCATGCTTACCAGATTATCTTTCTCCAATGCTCAGGTGAACTCCAGAACATTCTATAATGTGTCCTAGGTCAGTTAGCAGCCACATTCCCGGCTTCGGTAAGATGCCTTAGCCTATATGTTGTCTACTAGCTCTGGCCACCCTGGATAGGTAAAAGCCAAAGGATGAGGTCAGCCTGGGAGAGGGTAAGAAAACTGAAGTGCAGAGACTTAGACCAGGGTGTGGTCCTGCCTCTGGCCCTTGGCATGAGACTGACTTCTCCTTGTGCCTCAGTGTTTCCAACATTAAAATGGAGCACATCACCTGCATTTGTAGAAAACTGTGCCTGGCCTTTTTGTAGAGAAGCACATAGCAAGAATTGCCTCCGATTGGTGTTTGGGGCAGGGGCCTGGGTTCCAGGATGGTCTGCTGAGGGCTAGGTTCTGTGGCCAGGATGGCCTGGAACAAAGGCTTCAGCCTCTCTGGTACTAGTAGTAATTTTCATTAGCTGGATTCTGGGCCAAGTGGTCTAGGCTGAGGCAGCTGTGCCACACAGACTGAGGGCCAGATTTAACCCTTCCCTGGCCAAGATTCCAAGAGACTGAGCACCTAAGGAGAACCACAAGATGTCAGTGGGAGCCCTCTGCCAGGCACCCATGCAGGTCTGGATGCTCAGTTTCTCTTTTTGGAGGAACCAGGGATTGAACTCAGGCCCTTGTGCTCGACAGGCAAGCACTTAATCTACTGCACCATCTCCCAGGCAGGTCTGGACATTTAGAAAGCTCCAGCAAGTTGCTTGGACAAAACAGACCTCCAGGGCCTCATGTTATATTAAACAGACAGAAGCAAACTGACTCCACCAGGTATCACAAAAAAGCTCCAGGGCTCGGGTATAGCTCTGTGGTTAGCACTTGCCCAGAGTGCATGGGGTACTGGGTTCTATCCTAACGCTGAAACATGTGCATAGCACATACACACACACACACACACACACACACACACACACACACACACACGGCTCCAGCAGGACCAACCATGAGCAGGACACACAGACACAAAAGCAGTGAGAGGGGCTGGTGAGATGGCTCAGTGGTCTAAAGCACCTACTTAGAATAAGCTTAGCAAAGCACAGGGACGGCAGTTCAATCCCCCAGCACCACATGCCAGCCAGCCCCGCCCCCTGGTGGGCTGAGCTGGCTACACACACACACACACACACACACACATTAATTAATTAATTAATTAAAAAAAACCAGTGAGAGCACCCGAGTGGAGGGCAGTCACTGTTTTAATTTTGGTTACGATCTGACAACCCGGGGGCTGAGGGGCCCAGGGCTTCTGCCCAACCCAAGCCCAACCCATGGCAGAGTCACCACCTGCTCCTGGCTCATGATCCTTTACAAAAATAAATATGAAAAAGCAGCAACTCTTTTGTGATCATGGAATTAATCTGATGGCGATTAAATGTGTCTAAGCATCTGGCGTATCTCCAAAATTGCACCAAAAAGATTTGGAAGCACTTAATTTGGTCTCAGAGGCAAAATGGAAGATGGAGGAAGGGGCTCACCTGGCCCCGAGCTGTGGTGGTCGCAGCTGACCCCAGCCTTCGCTTACATCTCCGAGTCTGCATACATGCCATTGATTAAATAGTCCACCTGCGTGTAATCCTTCTTCTTATAGCTCTCAAAGGCTTGCAGGGCAAACAAAACAATGACTGTGACAAAAAGGGTCACTCCAAGTATAAGCACCGCCAGGAGGAACGTTTTGTTCACTGAGGATGGGGTCAAGGGCTCAGTGGTGACCACTAGGTACTGGCCTTCAGTGCTGGGCTGGCACAAATCTGTAGCTGACATCTTGGGGTCCCTTGAGCTCCCAGGTGTCACCCTGGCAGAGGCAGTTCCAGGTGTGGCTTTGGTCTCCACCTGCTCTGATGTGTGGGAAGAGGTTGATCCTTCAGCCCCACGGGTAGATGACACAGAGCTTGGTAGCACTGTGGGTGATGTGGCTTCCACCTTAGGGGTCAGACTGGTGGGAGGCGTTGGCACTGAGCTGGTAGTTGGCTCCTTAGCTTGAGCCTGTGTGGTGGCCACTGCTGTGGAAGATGCAGAAGTCATGGAAGGGGCGGCAGTGGCCACTGGGGTGATGGTAGAGGGGAAAGATGGAGACCCACTTGCTGTGCTAAGCACTGGCTGGGCTGGTGACATCTGGCTGGTGGGACCTTGTGCTTGGGGACCCACAGTGGGTGCAGGGCTCTCTGTGGAGTTAGTGGGTGTGTGCTCTGAGGAGCTGAGGGTGCTGGAGGAGCTGCTTGTGTTGGCAGTGGCTGCAGCAGCAGTCTGGTTACTTGTGGTCAGCGCTGTTGCCCTTGCCGCTGTTGCTGGAGGTGTGCTGGTCCTTGGCACTTGTGCACGAGGTGTGCTGACAGATGGAAGCCCAGGGACGGTTGTGGTTGGGGTCTGCTGCCCAGATGTGCGGGTGGAGGACGTGGGAACGGGTGACAGGGGTGGTGTGGCAGCTCCGGAAGTCACACTCTCAGTCACACCTTCCGTAGCTGCTGAAGTGCTCACATTTGTCCTGTGTGTTGTCTCTGCTGGGACTTTAGTAGAAATGAGGTTGGCTATCAAAGTCCCTTTGGTGAATTCAACCAGAGAAGGAGCCACTGTGGTTGGTGTCTCAGACGTCTTATTATGAACCCCTATAACCGTTGTCACAGATACACTTTTCTTGACTACTTTAACCCACACCTTATTAGGGATTAAATATCCTTAAAGTCAGAAAAAGGGAAAGAAAAACAAAGTCATTTTCAGCCAAAGCAGACAATTCCCAGCCCCGGGGGTGGCTTCATGGTGCCGGCTCTGCCCAGCCCAGTGAGTCGAGGAAGGTGACCCATGACCGTGGCTTTCTCTTCTCCCTGCCCATGTCCAGTGTGCAGCTCACCAGGGAAGCCACTGACACCTTGCTTTTAAAACTCTTTTTGCCCTGTGATTCCCCAACCCGCTGGAGGTTTATGAGCTGCACTATTTGATCCAATTCTCAAAACATCAGAGTGAAAACTTCACACCATGGTATCTTTCACCATAAAAAAGAAACCAGGACCACTGCACACACACCCAGGTGTACAAGGCAGATAGCTGGCCTGCATGGACATTCACATCCCCAAAGAGCTCTCTGCTGCAGGAATTCTTGGTGATCAGCACCTGACACAGAATGGGAGTGCAATCAGATATTGGCTGTACAAGTGAATGAACTCCCTAAAGGAGACAAAGAAGACTGCAGGGCCAAGCAAAGAAACCTTCAGGGCTCTGTTGGCCAGTTGTGTGGGGCTTCCTTACCCACATTGGTTTTGGTCCCCCAAAACCCTTGCCAGCCCTGCACTCAGGCACCACCTCTCTCATGGGGCTGAGGGTACTTAGGGGCCACTGTGGACCTGTCCAATAGCCACACAGCCTTCTTTTCACTTACGTGGCTTGTCAGATGCCACCTGGCTTCCAGATAAGGACAAAGAGAAAATCCAAAGCAGCATGAGGGCTGTCGACATCTTGGAGGTAAGCTGGGAGCACGGTGGGTGGTGTGGTCTGAGGTTCCCAGCTGGCCGGCTCCTCAGGCTGTTAATGGTTCCCTTCTGCCTGGCTGAGGGATCTGGGGGCAAGTAAGCACACTTGTCAGATTTCACCTGGTCAGTGACCCATATCCTTACCTGAGGCACAGAGCTCAGCTCTGCACCTGCTATGGAAGCTCCCAGCAGGATTCACGGTGCAAACTGAGTCAAGGTCTTAGGACGAGCGCAACATGTTGCAGTTGAGGTGGCAATGGCAATCTAACTAAAGCACTGAACCTGATTTCTTTAGAGATCCTATCTTCTGCAAGTCTTACTCTCTCATCCCAAGGCCAGAGTTCGAGAGGGCAGGAGGGAGAGCCAAGACTTAGACATGTGGATAGGGCTAAGACCCCATCACCAAGACTGGCCATCTCTTCCTCTTTTCTCCTAGTGTGACAAGTAAACAAGTCAGGCCTAATGCTCCTATGTGTGCCTTGTGATAGGTAACTGTGACACTGACATGGCAGACAATACTTAAGTCATCAATCCTCTGGCCATCCACCCATCCATCCATCCATCCACCACCGTCTATCTAACCATCCACCCACTACCTGCTGATCTGTATGTTCATCTATCTGTCCATCCTTCTATCCAACCATTCATCTATCCATCCAATACTCCATCCAACCATGGATGGAGTTGGAGTATCCACTCCAACTTGTCTACCTACCCATTCAACCACCAACCCACTCATCTATTCTCTATTTATACAACCATCCACTTTTCTAGTCATCTATCTACCCACAGCCAGCCAGCCAGCCAATATTCACTGGGTGTCTATGCATGTGCCAGGGAAGCACATTTAGTACAAAAGAGGAAAAACATATAACCTCCACCATGGGGCCTGCAGGAGTCAGAGTAAAGAGGTCACTGCAAGCTGTCACAAGCACTGAGTCGGGGAGAAGGAAGGTGACGGCATCTGGTCAGGCCTTGAAGTGTGAAGTGGGATGGTCCTCCGGGTGGAGTACTCCAGTGTGGCTGGGCTAGCCTGGCAGAGGATGGGGCCCCACAGGGAGTGAGCCTGTGGTGGCTATGTGTGCGTCAAGGAAGGTTTCCTGGCACAGTGACACCCAGGTACATTGCAAAAGACAGATCGGGATCCACCTGGTAGAGAAATTTAGAGGGAAAGAGCAGCTGATGACAATAGCAGGGTCAGTCGTGGAGAAAGAACAATGAGATGCAGGTGAGGCCAGAAGCTGTTGACTCCACTGACCATGTGGTAGTTTAGATGTCACAGCAGAGGATGTGCCTCCTGCCCACCAACACAGAGGTCACGTGAAACACCTATTGCAGGCCTTATGCACCAGGCAGTGATGGGCTCGGCTGCTTACCTCGAAAAGATTCCACCCACACAACATCTTTGGAAAACCATCTCCTACTCTGATCCACCCTCTGTCCAGGTGCATCTTGCTCTGTCTTCCAGCACCGCCTCTCTTCTCACCTGCCTCGTCACACTGAGGACAGGGCTGGTTCATCCCTCCCATTCTGGGGATCACACACCTAACATATGGATGTCACTGAATGAACTGCTGCGGAGAAGGGTTAATCTTAGCTCCTGAGCTAAATGACCTGACCCACACATGTCACATAACTTTTCTAAGCCTCACTGAGCTGTATGAGAGTGACTCAGGGTCACACAAGCAAGGACCCAACATGACACCTACTCAGCCCTTAGCCTACCCAAGAAGCATGTCCTGCTATGTCAAGAGTCATAGGCAAGGGGCTGGTGAGATGGCTCAGTGGTCTAAGGCACCTACTTGGAACAAGCTTGGCAAAGCAGAGGGACCACAATTTGATCCCCCAGCACCACATGCCAGCCAGCCCCGCCCCCAGGTGGGCTGAGCTGGTCACACACACACACACACACACACATAAATAAATGTTTTTTTTTTTTAAGGTTTTTTTTTTTTTTTAATTAGATTTTTATTTATTTGTGTGTGTGGTCAGCTCAGCCCACCAGGGGGCGGCGCTGGCTGGCATGTGGTGCTGGGGGATTGAACCGCGGTCCCTGTGCTTTGCTAAGCTTGTTCTAAGTAGGTGCTTTAGACCACTGAGCCATCTCACCAGCCCTAAATAAATGTTTAAAAAAAAAAAAAAAAAGTCATGGGCAAGCAGTCCCCATGTAACATGAAGGGCTTTCTGGGGTACAGGTAGGGGTGGCTTTCTGCCATTTGTCATTGATGAGGACTGTTGTGAGGTCTTCATGCACAAACTCTTCCAGAAGCCTGGGATATTCCCAGACGCCTCCATGTTTTCCCAAGTCAGTAACTTTTCCTAGCTTTAAATAGCACTTTCCTCTAAAATGGTCATAAGGCTCTGTTGGTATCTTACAGGTTTAGGAAAACTACCAGCCTTAGAAACCATAGATTTGCATTTGTTTTCTAGGGTGCAAAAAGCATTCTTCATACCGACAGAAAAGTCGGGGCAGGTTGGTAGAGAAAAGCCAAAACTTGCTGACAGGAAGAACTGAAACTGGAAGGTTTCAGCACAAAGAGCTCACAATTAGCTGTTAGCTGAGGAGGTGCAGCTAAGCACTGCGTAAATGGTGTGTTTCCACAGCTCTCTTTAGCCACTCACATTCACATCTAACGGTCAAGGGGATTCTCGGCCCCATGAATGCACTTCAGGCCTTAGGAACCCTTTCTGCCCTTTTACTAGATAAACTTTTTCTATAAAAACCCAGATAATAGATATTTTCGACTGTTGTGGACCATAAAGTTTGTGTCTCAGCCACTCAACTGCCACTGTAGTACAAAGATAGCCATGGATGATATGGGAATGGATGGGCATGGCTGCATCCCAATAAAACTTTATTTACACAGACAGCCGTGGGATTTGTCCCTCAGGCCACAGTTTGCCAGCCACTGCTGGAGCACTTCAGGGTTGCAGCTCCAGCTGCATAAGGCAGGGAGAAACGGACTCAGTTTACCAATGGATTTCCTCCTGTCTATCTGCTTTCTTACTCTGTAACAGACCCACATCACATCAGCTCCTGGGGTTTCTATTGGGCTTCTGGCTCCTCCCTTGTCCTCCAGCACTGGTGAAGGCAGAATTCTGCACTGAGGGCCCCTGCAGGTGTTTTGGCATTGCAACACTGGGCCAAGAGAGCCACCTGCAGTAACGGGCATTTGTGTTACAAGAGCAGCCCACGGGGCACTGCATGGTCCCCTACGTCCATCCCGGCCCATGGTCGACCATCCTGGTCTGCTCAGAGGGCAGGATCTCCAATTGTGAAGGACCACACACTGGCCCCCAATAGTGACTGGGAGACCGTTCCTTTATCTGTGACCCTCTGCTGGCCATGCAGTCTCTTCAGAATCCTCTCCCGCCTCACTGTTCTGTCCCCAAATAGGCAGGCCCACCCTGCAGGGTGTGGGACACTCACCAGAGACAGCTGCTCAGGGCAGGCTCGCAGGCTGGGCCAGCTACCTCCTTGGGGAGCTGTGGGCTTGGCACTGTGGAATCGCCAGGTAAGGTCCGACTTGGCAGGTGAGGGCAGCTTGGCAGGGCACTCCCAGGCCATGGCATGCTTTGTGGCACTCGTGGGACTGAGGCGGGTGCTCCACTCTGGTAACAGCCACATCTAGGGTTTAAAAGGCAAAGATGCTTAGGAAAGGCATGAGGGAAAAGAGTCAGTGAGTAGGTGGCAGGAAAGAACAATATGCTATGGATCATTGTGCTACAAAATGACAGCATGTATAGCTTTCAACATCAAAACTTCCAATGCAGCATTTTTTAACTGTAGGAATTTCTTCTAAAGAAGCAACTTGACAAATTGTCCGAAGATAAAAATCTACAAAGATACTCACCAGAGCATTACTTACAGTGGCAAAAATCTGCAAAAAAAATTGTAGGTATTGTCTCATCCACATATAAAATATGCCAGTATTTTTTTAACCACAAAAATTTCTATTTCTTTTATTTTATTATTTTTTTATGTATTTGGTACAAGGTCTCACTATGCAGCTCGGACTTGTTGTGATCCTCCTGTTTTCAGCCTCCCCCGCACTGGGATCACACACGTGTGCTACCATGCCTGGTGTCTGCCAGCTCAGCGCACCTGGGGGTGGGGCTGGCATGGCAAGTGGTGCCAGGGATCAAACCACAGTCCCTGAGCTTGCCTAAGCAGGCACTTAGTTTGCTAAGCTATCTTGCCGGCCCTCTATTTTATTTTATTTTATTTTTTGCAGAACTGGGGACTGAACTTAGACCCTTACGCTTGCCAGGCAAGCGCTTATTCTACTAAGCCATCTCCCCAGCCCCTTTTTTTATTTTAAAGAAGAAAAAGAAATCCTCAAATTTCAAAACGAGATAATAGGAGGGTAACAATGGTTAATACCTTGTGTATTGTTGTCTTTAAACTAGTACAAGAGTACAAGTACAGAACACAAGATATGGGCATTTAATTGTCCAAGCAATCAATATTAGCACAAACCTTTCTTTTCAATGAACTAAAAAAAATTAGCAAGACTATCTTAACTGTTATACATATGTGTATGTGTGCGTGTGTGTGTATATATATATATATATATATATATAATTTTTCGCTTTTTCCTTCCTTCTCTCCTCCATTCCCCCACCCCAGTTTCTCTTTCCTTTTGAAGTTCCCCCCAAAAGTCCTATTTCTTGATATGGAAGATACCCAAGTATAAAACATGAAGTAACAAAAGCAAGCTATGTAATTGGATGCATACAATAATAAAATTTTTATTTAAAGACATATATTCCCCAGTTCTTAAAATAAATAAAGACATATATTAAAGGGTGTGAAAAGACATTTGCATGTAAATAATGTTTATCCCTATGTAATAGATTTACATTTAATTTTTTTTTTTAAAAAAAACCTTTTTTTGGCTACTGGGAATTAAGCCTGGGGCTCAGACATGCTAAACAAGTAAGTATTCTACCACTGAGTTATATCGCCAACCTCACTGTTTTACTTAATATTTTGGTTCTTTTTGTTTTTATAAGCATGTATCAATTTTAGAAAACATTTCTGAAAGGCTCCAGTGATAGAAAACAGTTGATTTTCTTCAAATACTTTGAGCTAGCAAGCAGCAAAACATAGAGCAATCATACCATTTGATACAATTTCGCTCAGAGATTTTAATAATTCAGAGAAACTATGTAATTTACATATGAAATCACATCAAAACCTTAGAGGACTCAAGGAGTACAGCTGTAATGTAAAAATACAAATAGCCTAAAGGACTCTCTGATGGATGAACACTGAATGTAACTCAGGTGGTTATAGGGACAGCTCAGCATCTTCCATACTGGGCAGAGATCCATTGGTGGTAGTGCTTAAGGACAACCATGAGCCTGCTCCCCAAAACAAATGCCCATGCATACATACATAGCCACACACACATGCCTGTGTGAAGTCATATTCATGTACACAACCCACAAGTGCACGTTCCCAACTGCATACTGCTGCACATGCACAAACATAGCCACACATGTGCAAGCAGCAGAGGCACACACATACAGCCACATGCTCCTGTGGGAAGTCACAAAGCTTAATGCACATACACAGGGAATCTGCAAAAGGCTATCTTTAAAGACTCCCCAAGCTTCCCAGAAATTTTTTGCTGGATGTCACCCTTGTTTACTCACTCCACCCAGCCAAGCTAATGGCCACTCCCACAGAAACAAGAACTGGCCACCATAGAGTCAAGAACAGGCCTTTGTTGTACCATGACTTCATCTTTCTGGTATGGTCCTGCCTCCATTTTCCAACAGAATATTCTCAATGGCAAGATCACTTGTGGAGACTTGCACTAATGTTTACAAGTTGGCTCCTAATGGATAAACCATTAATAAGATTTAAAATACTTAATTGACAATCTGACCATCAGGACTATCAGTTATTCTCATTATTACATAGAGGAAGAGTTAAGTAAGCATTAAATAGGAGACCAGAACAGATGGAAAGCTGGTGGCTAGGCTAGTGCTGGGAACTTCCCCTTTACAGGGAGCAACTCCCCATAGGATATGCAAGAAAAGTACAATAGGGACCCCCTGGAGCCAGATGGCATCCCATTAGGAAGACATTCTCATACTGTGCCCCTGAGTAACCACTTTATCCTTTGCCCAAGACTTTTTTTTTTTTTTTTTTTTAGACAATGTCTTGTTATGTCACTCACACTAGCCTTGAATTCACTATGTAGCCCAAGCTGGCCTTCCAACTCTGGCAACACTTCTGCCTCTACCTACCAAGTGGTCTACAACCTTGAGATACCTTAAATCCTCTCGTCCCCTCTTGTGCTCCCATCCTTGGCTTGATTTTTTCTTTTCTTTTCTTTTTTTTTTTTTTTGTGGAACCAGGGATTGAACTCAGGCCCTTGGGCTTGCCAGGCAAGCGTTTATCCTACTGAGCTGTCTCCCCAGCCTATTGGCTTGATTTTTAACTCTTATGAAGCTGTTAGCGATACATAGGTTGCTACATGCTAGTTATATGAAATTGGGCTCCAAACTGGTTCTTTTGTGGCACTGACTGATGCAGTACAAATCATTCTCAGGTTTGTTAAAGAACTACAGATATTATCCTCACATTTGATTATGCTATTAATACTTATTTCTTAGCAGGAGCATGACCCAGGTCCTTAGTCTCAGCTGGGGAAGCTATCCATGCATACGAAGTAGTAGGGATTTCAAAGAAAATACAGAGGGCAAACCACAGTAACCTAACTCTGACACGTCACCTGGCTGGACTTTGGTAGCAGAAGCCCCAAAACCACATATAGTTTCACCTATATTGACATTGCCCTGTGGTCCAAAGGATGTGTTCATGCGGCAGATGAGAACTTGGAACACTGGATATTATCTAAATTACACTGTTTGATATGATCTAAATTATACGACTTGCTGCCAGGATCCTAGAAGTGTTTGCATCACAGCTAAATGCTAAGGTGTAGTTTTTGCTGGCTATGTGAGCAGACTCGCAATTCTTCTATTAGGCAGGTCCAATATAAGTGAAGACTTCGTATTTTAAATATTTCCCGCACTCATTTTATTGAAATTTGAGATGCTTCCTGAGGGAGGAGGAAGCTGCAAGTTAGCTTTCTTGTGGTAAGCCATGTAGCTGTGGATTCCTGCTCTCAGTCTAACGTATCGAGGTGGAGACGACAAGTAGCCCCATGGGGGGAGGTGGGCAAGGAGACAGCCCAAGTGGAAAATCTGATGGAAACCTACAACCCCCACCTATAGACAGAGGGTCTGGGAGACAGGCCTGGGTCACCCAAAAGGTCAGCTGCTTTTCTGAGACCAACCCTTCCGGAGCACAGTCTGGTCAGGGTCTTGTCCCAAGACCGGCCCCTACTCACGGGAGTGTCTCAACTATGCTCCCAAATTGGAACAGCCCGTCCTCCCCTCCGCAGTCTGCGATCCCCTTCAGCCCTCCTTCTGGGAGCCCATCCATGCTCCTTCACAGTCTCGACCCATCCTTCTTCCCTTTCTCCTCTTGTTCTTCATCATCGTCTTGCACGCTGTGTTCCCATTCACTTTTTCTGGTCCCCTTCCTTCTGTCCCTTGTGCTCCCCATTCATCCTCCTCTGCACCCCGATCACCCTTCTCACTCCCAAGCCGACAGCCCGAGCTGTCTCACATCTCCTCCCTGGACAGCAGTGCGAGCGCCTTACCCGGGGCGGTAGGCCCGCGCCAGCCGGCGGCCCTCCGACGGCGGGAAAGCACCAGTGGCCAGGCGCGGGACGTGGCGTGCAACAGAGCCAAGGCAGATCGGTGCAGCAGCTCCAGCTCGGGTCCCGCCCGGGCCGGCCCGGAAGTGACGTCACGGAAGGCGGGCCCGGGCGGTGCCTGGCGCTACCAGACTAGGAGAGCCGGAAGCGAGGGGCGGGGCTACACTCAGGCCGGCTCTTGGATGGGCGGAGCGAGATCAGGGCCAGCGCCAGCTGGGAAGGAACTATTTTGGTCCGCCCCTGGCGGAAGTGGGCTCTCTGGAGCTCCACAGTCCAGCTGTGTGCATGGTAGTTTGGGAGAAGCCGAGGTGCGGGATCGGGGCGGTCCGGCCTTCACTCTGGTCCCGGAGAGCCTCGCGATGACCTGTGTCTGCTTGATTCTTGAGCCCGCTGGCTGCCGTTATTCCAGCCCCCGGGGGCAGCGCTGGCGTTTCCCAGAAGTAATGGTAGGGACTGTTAGGCAGCTAACGTTTGTGGAGAGCCTGCACCCCGCCAGGCCTTTACTAATTACCTGCAGAGCCAGTGATTTAATTCTACAACAGCACGGTGGAGAGCTTCATGCCCATTTTACAGGCAAAGAAACTGAGACTCAGAAAGGGCTTTGTACTTGTCAGATGTGGAGTAAAAGTGGGATGAAACTAGAGTCTGTGGAGCTCGACTTTAATAAAAATCGGTTTTGCGTATCACTAGTTCTGTTACTGTATCACACTGTGTGTGAAACCCTCGTAGACACCCCCACTCCCAATTCAAACCAAGGCCTGTGAAGGATGCGCTCGTGGAAATAAAGTGGAAAGGCTTTATGTTCCTACAGTTTGAGAACCTGTTTTCAGCTTGTGGGCTAGGGAATTTAAAGGCTTGGGTGTGCAGTATCAACTAACCAGCTCGGAGTTCAGGGAGCAATGGAAACGCCATGTCACACCCTGTCTCCCATAACCTCGCAGCTTCCCCTTGTGTAGAATTTACCTGGACAAGATGCAGGTTTGCCGTGACCCAGGCCCGCTGTGGGGGAGCTTGTGAAGGCAAGCTTTGTGTTTACTTTCCCCACTAGCTTAGTTCTAACCAATACAGCACCTTTGCTCCCTTTGCCAGTGAAAATACACCTCAACAGCTAATTGTGTGGAACTCTATACTTCCCTCTTCAAAAATTAGTGTCTACAGTACTAGAGGCTAAAAGAAGGAGACAAGACACTCTGGAACTGGGGAGACCTCTAGCCTGGAGGTTCCTGGGTATATCAATGTCTAGTTTTTTCTAGTTAAAGGTGGAATTTTCCTTGGTTTTGTTGTTTCAGCTGGGACGCTAGCTAGATATGTCATACAATTATCAAAGGCTAAAATAAAAAGCTCTGAATGGCTCATGAAGGTGAATAAGGGAGCTGGGGAGATAGCTCTGTGGTCCAAGTGCCTGCCTGGCAAGTGCAAGGACCCAGGTTCGATCTCCAATACCACATGCCATGCTGGTCCCCATGCCAGGCTGGCCACCAAAACCAGGTATATTGACACACCCCTATAATCCCAGCGCTGGGGAGGCTGAACCAGGAGAATCACTAAGAGTCCAAGCTGTGTAGCAAGACCCTGTACCACATAAATAAATAAAAGATTAAAAAAAGAAGAAAGCCAGTGAGTCCACAGCTGCCTTATGAGAGAATGAGTCTTCCTTTGCCTTGTTAGGTCTGGGCTGGTCTCACTTTATGCCTCCTGTATGGCTGGTATGTTCAGCTTTGCAATCTGGAAAGCTTTAAGAGTTCACGGTAGCTTGTAGCGTCCCGACAGAATGCTGGCTTGAAAAGTATGAAGACAGGGCCAGGGAGATGGCTCAGTAGAGTAAGCGCTTGCCCAGCAAGTGCAAGGGCCTGAGTTCAATCCCTGGTTCCACCAAAAAAAAAAAAAAAAAAAAGAAAGAAAAAGAAAAGTGTAAAGACAGAGCAAGTCACACTAAACTTGGACCAAAGGAACTGTACTAATCCCCACATTTACCTTGCTGCCACCAACTCATTTGCTTATTCCATCTTCCCCTACTGCATTTCAATGACAGCAAGAATGAGAGTAGCTTTTTGTTACGGTTTGCGTCTAGCTGTCCCCCCAAAGCCTCAAGCAGTCTTAGGGCGGCTTCTGGAGTTTGTGATTATTGTGGGTGTGGATGCTGTACCTGCCCTGGGGCAGGTAATTTGCTTTACAATGTAAGGTGGGAAGAGAGGCTAGCCGCTTGAGCTGCTGCTACTTCTTTTGGGCTCTTGCTCTTTGTCTCCTCCATGAAAGGTTGCCCTCTGTTTTGTGCTGCTCTGCCTTGACCCAGCCACATCTGAATTGAAACCTCCACTAACTGTGCTAAATAAACCTTTCCTTCCTTCATTCTGGGTGTCGGATATTTGTCCCAGCAATGAGAGAAGAGTAACCAAGACACTTTTGAAATAATTTGGTCAGTATTTTAGAACTGAAGCCTTCTCTTGGTGATGATGAAAGGACTATATGCACCAGGGAATCCCATTTTGTGAGAGCATATTCTGTCTCCGAACAAGAGGGAGCCTCTTCAGCAATTATTGCAGTCAGGCTGATTTATAAGTGGGGAGAAAGCACTCTTACTTTTATTGGGGATTTTATAGTTTAGTAGGGTGTACATTGCATCAGATACAATGTTTAAATCGCCTCAGAAATTTGAAAGGAAATTAGTTCATGAGATTTGCCAGAAAAATGAGGAGGAGATTAATCATGTTCCTGCCGTGATTTCAAAGTCAGTGAAGATGGGATAGTAAGAGGGGAGATTTTATATGTCAAAACTTTGGATAAACCTGAATTCCTAAAATTTGATAGACTCTTCTGTTTAGCGAGCCCTCCAGCTCTTTTATTTAACATCCAGATGCTGGATGGTACTTATTTTTACAGTTTCTAAGGGACTGCATCAAAGATGGCATCTTTTATGTCTCTGTTGTACCAGTACTTGTATTACAAAAATATATACCAGTAGTTGCCATCTGGTCTAAAAACAAGTAGGATATTAGGGCTTACCGTGTCCTAGAAATTATTTTTATTATGGACTTGGGATGTGGCTCGGTGGTAATGCTTGCCTAGAAATTATTATTTTCATTAAGTGCTAATTTACTCTGTAGCCCTTTTTTTTTTTTTTTTTTTTTAGTACCAGAGATTGAACTCAGGACCCTCTGCTTGCCAGGCAAACACTTATTCTGATGAGCTGTCTCCCCGGGCCCTAATTTACTCTGGTCAACTTATACTGATGTTAAATTTTATTCTAGTACCACTTTTAAAAGTTGTGGTTTCCTGTACAATATAGAAATATGTACACACAGGAGTACTTTTTGTAGTAGAAAAATGTCTGTGGCTATTTTCATTTATTCACTGAAAAAACAGGGATAATTTTTAGTTCTAGTGGTGAAATTACAAACAATAGGCCACAAACTTTCTCCTCTCTAGAGAAGGGGACAGCTGGCCCTCCATCTGCTTTGTAAATAAAGCTTTGTTGGAACACAGTTGCGCGTCTTCATTAGGTATTGTCTGTGGCTGCTCTATCAATAAAAAGGTTGGGCTGGGTAATTGCAGCAGACTGCGCAGTTCACAAAACCTAAACTATTTATTCCTTGGCTTTTTCCAGGAAATACGGTAATACCTTGATTGTGGAATTCAGTTCATTCCAAATTCCCGTCCACACATGGAAAATGTTGGAGAACTGAATGTATTTTTCCCATGAAAAATAACGAGAATCCAAATACCAAAGAGTTGGTTCTGAGGCCCAAATGTTACACAAGCATTCTATGCTGTCTGGGTGAGTGGAGTTCAGACTGAAACGTTGCCTCTTTGTGTCCCAAATGAGGCATGATGTGTGACTCGCTCTTGGCCCGTAGAGGTCAGATCGGATTTTTAGTTTGACTATTGAGCAAAGTGATGAAATCCGAGTTTTTTCAAAGTTTGCTGTTCGAGTGATGAAAAATGTGAGCTTAGAGCAGTTTGACCACGAGGTATCTCTATGTTTGTTGATTCCCACTCCAGAATAGTACTAAAATGGAGATTTCAGGTAACAGAAATATTTAGCCAAGATGGCCCAGCATGCAAGGAAACTCATTCTTTAAGATGGGGATCTTGCACCTGCCAACCAAGAAGTCATAAATGAGGATAATTAAAGGACAGTTTTACTGAGTGGACAATAGATTTGCTAATTGGGAAAACATCAGCTAATTTTGTAAACCAAGCAAGTGCTCCACAAAGATAAGCAGAACAAAGGTTTTTATAACAAAATAATTCTTTGGAGAAAATAAGGAGCATTGAGGTCAGTTTGGTGTTTGAAAACAGAGGAGCTGACACACACTAGGGCAGTCATGAATTTTTAAAGTCCATTGGAATGTCCAGATCAATTGGCAAACTGGCCAAGCTAGTGTTTCTCAAAGCTTCTAGGGTATTGTGAGACTGGAAAATTATTGCCTTTGGTAGATTCTGTTCTGGTCATAATGTCTGTGTGGCAAGTTACCCCCTCCCCAAAACCTCTTAGGCTTAGAAAATCTCTTCTTGCTCTGTTTTTTTTTTTTTTTTGTTTTGTTTTGTTTTGTTTTACTTTTTGGAAACGGGGTCTCACAGTATAGTTCTGGCTGGCCTTGAATTCACTATATAGCCAAGGCTGGGCTCGAACTCACTGCATCCTCCTGCCTCCATCTTCCTAGTGCTGGGATTAAAGCTGTAAGTAGCATACCCCGCTTTTTCTTTTAGATCATTTCCATTTTTATGTTATCACATCTTATGGTACATCAGGGTCACTTGGGACATGGTATCCACGGAGGGAAGAACTCTTGAGAATTGGGTAGCTGCTTCTGGGTATCATAAAGAGTAAAGCAGGACTGGGGCTGGTGAGATGGCTCAGTGGTCTAAAGCACCTACTTAGAACAAGCTTAGCAAAGCACAGGGACCGCGGTTCAATCCCCCAGCACCACACGCCAGCCAGCCCCGCCCCCGGGTGGGCTGAGCTGGCCACACACACACACACACATTAAAAAAAAAAAGAGTAAAGCAGGATTGACACACTCTTCCCACTGTAGTGGATGAAACAAGAGTACACTTCAACTCTCCAGTGGTTGGTTGGTTTGTTTGTTTTCCGTGTCACAAATTGTTTCAAGTGTCTTCTGGGCAGAAATACTCAAACACAAACTTCATTATCTTAGTTGTCAAATACCTTTTCCTTCTTTCCTTCCTTCTTTTTCTCTTTATTTGCAGTAGTGGGACTTGAACCTTTGGCCTTACACTAAGCTGAATTTTCAGCCCCACACATTAATTTATGTACATATTTATTTATAAGCAGTAGCTCACGAAGGTGCCACGGCTGGGCTCAAATCTGTGATTCTTCTCTCCCAGGCTTGGAATAACTGGGAGGCAGGTGCCACCCAGCCCAGGAAGAGAATTTCTTTACATCCTGGTTAGATGTCACATTTGAAAATTGGGGCTCTGGAGTGACATGGCTGACTTTGGATTTTTTTTTTTTTAAATGTATTTAGCACAGGGTCTACAGGGTCTAAAAAAAAAAAAAAAAAAAAAAAAACACAACTAAGAAGGGGCCAGGGAGATGGCTCAGTAGAATAAGCACTTCCCTGGCAAGCACAGGGGCCTGAGTTCAGTCCCTGGTTTTGGAAAAAAAACAAACAAGGTCTCACTACATAGATTGGACTCATAGTGATTCTCCTGTTTTCAGCCTCCCAAGTGCTGGGATTACAGGTGTGTGCCACCACACCCAGTCTCAATCGCCCTCTCATTGTGCTCTGGGGGCAGGGCTGGCATGACACGGTACACTGGGTATTGAACCCGGGCCGCTGCGCTCTGCCTAAGCAGGTACTCTAGTCTGCTGAGCTATCGGGCTGGCCCCTGACTTCGAATTCTGATTCCTTCCCTTTTTACTGGACAGTATCAGGAGGCTGAGACTTACATTTGTTGGTCAATTCTTCTTGTTTGTGGTAGTTATGTGTAATATACTCTCCACAAACACTGACGTAGTGAAAGCTGAGCCATTGCTCCTAGGGAAAATACAAAGTTAGGTTCCTGTGAACCTTTGATCACATTTTTATTAAGCAATAGATGCATAACTTTTCTCTTCTATGTTTCTTTTTAAAAATATTTTAAAGGTATTAAATATCTTTAAGCATTTCCACTAAGAACTTATTGAAATTAAAAACATGTTTTTAAAGAGTTAAAATTAGTGGCCGGTGAGATAGCTCAGTGAAGTAAAGTTCCTGCTTAGGCAAGTTTAGGCAAGCACCAGGGACCGTGGTTCGATCCCAGGCACTGTGTGCCATACCAACCCCACCCCCAGGGTGGGCTGAGCCAGCCAGAGACTGGGCATAGTGATGTACGCCTGTAATCCCAGTGCTTAGGAGGCTGAGAGCAGGAGGATCACCAAGGGTCCAAGCTGCGTAGTGAGACCCTGCAACAACCAAATACATTTGTTTTTTAAAAAAGCTACAATTAAAAACTGGGTGTGGTGCCACATGCCTGTGCTGTAAGCTTGAGGCCAGCCTAGGCCCCAGAGTTTAAGACCACCCTGAAATACATGGTGAGCACTTGCTTCAGCAGCTCAGATACTAAGCTAGAGAGTGAGACACACTCCTATGCCTTCCCCAGAAGCATTAAAATAAAAGCCTCAGTATTAATCCATAGTAAAATGTTTTCATAACCCTTAGAGCTATTCCTCAGCTGTCTGTGGTGACTACCTGAAAGGCAAGTTGATATTTCTGAACATTGTAATTGACAATTGTATCAATCCAAGATTATATAGCACTCCATTCCTATCCTCAATTATCCCTTTTCATTCTCAAAATTATCCCCTGTAATGAATGTGATCATTATGTATATCTAAATTGTACCAAAAGCCATGCATGGTGGAACATACCTGTCATCTCAGCACTTGGGAGGCTGAGGCAGGAGGATCATCATGAGTTTGAGGCCAGCCTGAACTACATAACAAGATCTTGTCTAAAAAATAAAAAATGACCTTTGCCAAAAGAAAAGAAGTCTGCCATCGGAGGCTATGTGCAGTGTGTTTTTATGTAGTATTTGATTACAAAAGCACCTACTTAGAACAAGCTTAGCAAAGCACAGGGACCGCGGTTCAATCCCCCAGCACCACATGCCAGCTAGCCCCGGCCCCTGGTGGGCTGAGCTGGCCACACACACACACACACACACACACACACAAATAAATAAAATTTAAAAAAAAAAAACAAAAAACAGTCATTGCCAGGGGATGAGGACGGGCAGGGAGGGGATGACTTAGAGCTGCCAGATAAAATGTAGGCTACCCAGCTAAATTTGCACCCCTATAGCAATTACAAAGGAGCATGAGGAAACCTTTCAGGAAGTTGGAGATGTTCTGTATGTGGACTGTGGTCATAGCTATACAACTATGTTGTATTTACCACAACTCATGGAAATGTGAATTTTACGACGCTTAATTTTTTTTCTTTTTGCATTGCCCACAGTTGAACACAGGACCATGCACACGAGGACCCTACCACAAGCTATATTCTCCCAGCCCCAACCTAATGTAATTTTTGCCTCAATAAATTTAATAAACAAGTCAAAAACAGATTGTGAAGGCTGCTAAGTCGGTGTGGGTGTTACTACTACATATGTAAGTAGAACTGAACATGTAAAATGAGTGCATTTCATTGTACATAAAATCTACCCACTAAAGTTGACTTTTAAAAAAGTAATACTCCAGAGAGGCTCCCCTGAAACAACACAAAATCCAAGTCACCAGGAAGATGCAACCACTCCATGTATTCAAAACTGGAATGTACCAACAAGATCTCAAAATAGGTAAGGCAAAATTGGCAGAAGTACAAAGAAAAATAGAAAAATCCCTGAACATAAGGGGAAATTTTAATGTTTTCTTTAGAAATACAAGAACAAGCAGTCAAAACTTAAAAGAAAAACTGAATTTATTGACTCTCGAGTGACACTACTAACAAGTCCTGGCCAAGGAACACATAAAGACCACCAATAACTGACCGAACATGCTGTCAATATTACAGATAGCATTAAGCGAGATAAAGTTACCATAGAGAAGTTTCACCTAGTATGCCTTAGCCAGCTGCCAGGCCTTGGATGGCCCTTGGGTTGAACTTGTCCAGGAACAAGCAGAGGTTGAGCCCTGGAGCCCCTAGAGACAGATACCCTTGGCTTGACGGTTGCTGGGGGCTCAGAGCCTGTCTGCAACAGCCACAGAGCACAAGGCTGCTCAGTCTTAAGAATTCAGGAGGCCTGGTTTAGAGTCCAAGAAGTGACAAGTTGAGGGTGACAGAAATGATTGTTTAGGGGGCCCGGGAGATAGCTCAGTAGAATAAATGCTTGCCTGGCAAGTGCAAGGGCCTGAGTTCAATCCCCGGTTCCACCAAAAAAAAAAAAAAAAAAAAAAAAAAAAAGAAATGATTGTTTAAATATTGTTGGGGGCCTGGGAGATAGCTCAATAGAATACGTGCTTGCCTGGCAAGCTTAAGGTCCTGAGTTCAATCCCCGATACTGAAAAAAAAAAGAAAAACAAAATATTGTTAGGAGATGTTTATCTCTTACTTATGCAGACACAATATCCTGTACGTCTTGGTTAACAAAATTGGGAAGAGGTCATTGAAAACTCTTGAATAGCATCCTGTGTAGTCTTAAGCATATAACATACATTATGTATGGCAAAAACGTTTGGAAAAGTTTAAGTTTTTAAAATTAGGGACATGTGATGCCCCTTCTTAAGGTGAGCAAGCAGGTCCACCTGGACGCGCGCCACATCCTCCTGATAAAAGGGCACCACCTACCCACCAACTCCGAGCCAGCTGTGCATTTTCCTTCACCAAGACTACCAACCAATCTGATCCTGAATGAGCGAAGCACCTGGGAGGAAAGGCAGCAACCAGACCCCTGACTGCCAACACCGAGTCCAACAGTCCACTCGAACCCTGCCCAGGGGCCTCCATCCAGCGGGGAGCAGAGCGCTTATTACATTTACGTCTGTCAGTGGGACCAAGGACACATCTTGGGTTGGGTGGAAAGACGGATAGGCCTCAGATGCAGGACGATTAACTCAAAAACTCGCAGGCACTAAAACCGGATCAATCACAGCACTACAGGTCTTGGAAAAAAATTATTCATTCAAAAACACTGGATTTTTAAAATTTGATCTTTTATTTGATTTTTTTATTTTTTATTATTTTTTCTTGCCTTCATTGGGTGCTCTTTCCCCCTTATACTGTCTTATCTCTTTTCCTTTTTTAATCTTTTTTTCCTGTTTATTATCTTTCCTTTATTTCCTATGTTTTGCTCACTATTTATCTAGTTTGTTCTTTTTTTTTTTTTTTTTTTTTTTTTTTTTTTTTGCAGAACCGAGCACTGAACTCAGACCCTTGTGCTTGCTAGGGAAGCACTTATTCCACTGAGCCATCTCCCTGGCCCCATCTAGTTTGTTCTTTGGGGGGACTGTTCTCTAAATGTGTTGAATTTCTTTTACTTCTCAATGTGATCCCAAATCTCACTTTTTTCCTCATATTACATTGGTTAGTTTTTCAAACTTTGCTTTTCTTATTCTCCATGTCCCCACCCTGTCTTTATGAATATGACTAGTATTACCAGTAAGCTTTATAAATCTCCAGATAGCTGGTTAACTTCATGCTATTGATTGTTGTCTCAGTTACTCTTCTCTCATTGCTGGGACAAATACCCGACAGCAAAATGAAGGAAGGAAAGGTTTATTTAGCTCACAGTTACAGAAGGTTTTGGTCCATACTCAGCTGGCTCCAAGGCAGAGGAGCACAAGGCAAAGAGCAGCCTTTCTTAGAGGCAGCAAAGAGCAAGAGAACAAAGTCAGTGGCAGCAGCTCAGGCAGCTAGCCAGCCTCTCTCCCCTCCTTACATTGCAATGCAAATTACCTGCCCCAGGGCAGGTGCATTATCCACACCCACAATAATCAATCACAAGCTCCAGAAGCCACCCAATGACTGCATGAGGCTTTGGGAGGACAACTAGACACAAACCATCACAATGGTGCACACTGTTCTATTTTTAGTAAAAGTAAACTGTTCTACTTAGTAGATATGACTACATATCAATAGTAGGTCCAGATAGCTCAGTGGATTAAAGCACCTGCTTAGGCAGAGCACAGCATCCAGGATTCTATCCCCAGTCTGCTGTGCTGCCCCTCATTGTCCCCTGCTAGCTGACACATGATTGAGACTGGGCATGGTGGCATGCACCTGTAATCCCAGCGCTTTGGAGGCTGAACACAGGAGGATCACTATGAGTCCGATCTATGCAGTGAGACCCTGTAGACTTTTTACTAAATACATTAAAAAGCCAATATTTGTTTTGTATTAATGTTCATACTATAATTATAGATCTCTTTTCTATAGTTAAGGAGAATACATTACTGGTCCTCAGGGTTTGTCAATATTTATTTGTATTTGACATGATACTTGATGCTGCTTTTGCCACTATAGCCAAGGGTCACATAACTGTTGCTGTTATTTGATTTTCCTGGGATGTCAATATTTGTGGCTTTGAAGTCATTAATAAATAATACTGTGGCCCACTCCTGGGGAACTGGGTACTAGCCAAATAAGCTACAAACTCTCATCCAAAATAAATGAAGGTAAATAAAAAAATAAATGAAGGTGGTTGGTCAACTGGACATGGTGGCAACATGTTTGCAATTCCAGCACTTGGGAGGCAAAGGCAAGAGGATTCTTGCAAATTTGAGGCCAGCTTGGACTGCACAGTGAGTGCAAGGCCAGCCTGAACCACATAGCAAGACCCTGTCTCAAAAAAGCAAAAGGTAGTTGAGTCCTGCGACAGAGGCAAAGGCCAAAACTCACCCACACCAGAAGATACCACTAAAAAGTAAACATTAAAGAGGTCCCCATACTAGAAACAAAGATTTTCACTACAATCAACATTCAAATGTCAACACAACAAACAATAGAAACAGGAGAAGACCAAGCAAAAAAATGCCTACAAAAATTGCCCTGAAGCTGATCCATACAAGATCAAAGGGGAAGATAGCAAAAGTCACATATTCAAATTATTCAAAATAATGTTAGTGGAGATAACAAACAGACCAAAAAGCATTTGGCAAGTTCACAAAAATATAAGTGAACCAATATTGAGCCAAATGAAATAATCAGCAAGTCTGCAGAAGATAGGTATGAAAAGCTACCAGGGCTTGGGCCAGGGAGATAGCTCAGTGGCATAAGCACCTGCCTGGCAAGCACAAGGTCCAGAGTTCAGACCCCTGTACCACATGCCATGCTGGCCTGGAACCAGGCATGGTGGCGCAGGCCTGTGACCCCAGCACTGGTTCAGGTTGGCCTTGTACTCACTGTGCAGTCCAAGTTTGAGACAGGAGGATTACTCTGAGTTTGAGATCAGCCTGGAGGCTATAAAAGTGAGCACAAGGCCAGTCCAAACTGCATAGCAAGAGCCTGTCTCAAAAAAACAAAAACAAGAGAACATAAAAAATGGATCCAACAACTCCTAGATAATGCAAAAAAGACTAATCTAAGATTAATTGGAAATAATGAAAAATTAGAAGATAGCAATAGCAAAAAAGTTTCCACATAAAGGGAAATAATTAAATATACAGATAATGGATACATACAGAAACTCAACCAGGCACACTCCGAAAAGAACTTCTCCATGAGTCAAAATTCCAGGAGTGTGCCACAAGAACAGATCCTGAAAGGCATTAGAGAAATGCAACAAACTACTAGTCAAGGTAAACACCTTAGAATTACAGCAGGCTTCTCAACACAAACTTCAAAGACTGCAAGAGCTGGGAGTGAAGTGTTTCTTTTTTTTTTATTTTTATTATTTATTTATTTAT
>NW_004524594.1:20345764-20349460 GCF_000260255.1 Octodon degus | reverse complement strand
TGGCATGTGGTGCTGGGGGATTGAACCGCGGTCCCTGTGCTTTGCTAAGCTTGTTCTAAGTAGGTGCTTTAGACCACTGAGCCATCTCACCAGCCCAAGTGAAGTGTTTCAAGCCCTAAAAGAAAACGATTTCTAATCCAGGTTGATATGTCCTACAAAACTTTTATTTATTTATGTATATTTTATATATTTTGAACTATGCAGTTCAGGCTGGTCTTGAGCTCATGTTGTAGCCAAGGCTGGTCTCAAACTGGCAAGGATTCTCCTGCCTCAGCTTCCCAAGTGCTGGAATTACAGGTATGCCACCACACCCAGCCCAAAACTATCTTTTATATTAATGGAGGAAAAATATTTTTGTGATAAAGAGCATTGAAAGAAATTCATGGGGCTGGGAAGATAGCTCAGTAGAGTAAGCACTTGCCTGGCAAGCACGAGGGCCTGAGTTCAATCCCCAGCTCTGCAAAAGGAAAAAAGAAATTCATGACTACCAAACCAGTTCTCCTAAGTATGCTGATTCATGCCTGTAATCCCAGTACTCAGGAGTCTGAAGCAGGAAGATCACTTTGAGGGCTGGGGATATAGCACAGTGACATAGCATTTGCCTGGCAAGCATGAGGCCCTGAGTTCAAGTCCCAGTATCAATTAAAAAAAAGGAGACTCACTCTGAGTTTGAAGCCAGCCTGGGCTACATAGTAAGACTCTGTCCTAAAAAATAGAAATTAAACCGAAAAATCACAAATAAAACATCCTTAAGTAAATATAGAAGAATTGAAATTAAACCATGCATATTATTAAATAATAGCACAATGAAACTAAAAACTAACAACAAAATAAAACACAGATCGCATGCAAATTCACAGAACTTAAACAATATTCACTTAAATAAACAATGAGTTACAGAAGAAATCAAGGAAAAAAGAACAGTTTCTAGAACTAGGCAGTAAGGTCAGTATAACATACAAGAACTTACAAGACGCCATAAAAGCAGTCCTAAGAGGAAAGGTTGCAGCTGTGAACGTCCATACAACAAAAAAAGCAAGCACAGTAAATAGCAACAATTCACCACAAAGTCCTAGAAAATACAAGGGCAATGTAAATTCAAAGCTAGTACAAGAGAAAAAGAAATATATTAAGATCAGAGCAGAAATCAATGAAATTGAGATTTAAAAAAACAACAACCAAACCCCAGTATTAAGAATCAATGATTTTGGGGGGCCGGGGAGATGGCTCAGTGGAATAAGCACTTCCCTGGCAAGCACAAGGGTCTGAATTCAGTCCCTGGTTCTGCCAAAAAAAAAAAAAAAAAAAAAAAAAATCAATGATTTTAGGACTAGCCAAATAGCTCAGTGGATTAAAGCACCTGCTTAGGCAGATTCAGGGGCCTGGAGTTCAATCCTTGGGCCTGCCTTGCTGGCCCTGCCCCCAGGGCACTCTGAGAGATGAATGAGACTGGGCATGGTGGTGTGTGCCTGTCATCCCAGCACTTGGGAGGCTGTAAACAGGAAGATCACTATGAGTCCGATCTACACAGTGAGAGCCCGTAGACCCTGTAAGTCCTGTCTTAAATAATTTTTTTTTATGAGCAGAATATATTTATTGAGAGAAAGAAAGCTCCTGTCCAAGAGAGGAACAGGAGGGGGGCCCGAGTGGGTAGTTCCCCAGGAAGCTCTAAATAAAATTTTGAAAAAAGAACCAATGATTTTAAGAGCTCTTGAAAGAATAAAACAAACAGGGGCTGGAGAGATGGCTCAGTGGTCTAAGGCACCTACTTGGTACAAGCTTGATAAAGCACAGGGACCGTGGTTCGATCCCCCAGCACCACATACCACCCAGCTGCGCCCCCTTTTGGGCTGAGCTGGCCACACACACACACACACACACACACACACACCCACACACACCCCAAATAAATGTTAATAAATAAATTAAAAAAAAAAAGAATAAACCAAACAAATAAAGCCTTAGACAATATAATGGAAAAACAAAAGACCCAACAATGCAATTATAAATGAAAAAGGTAAAAAATCACAACATCAAAACATTAACAACTACTTCTGAATCCTGCATCACCAAAAAATTGGGGAATGGAGAAGAAATGGACAGATTCCTAGATATCTATGAATGACAAAAACTGAATCAATGTGCTAGGGAGATAGCTCAGTGGCATAAGCCTCTGCCTGGTGTGTGCAAGGTCCTGAGTTTGATCCTCAGTACCAAAAACAAAACAAAAAAAAAACCACAACTGAATTAAGAAGAGTTAGAGGGGCCGGGGAGATGGCTCAGTAGAATAAGCGCTTCCCTGCTAAGCACAAGGGCCTGAGTTCAATCCCCGGTTCCGCAAAAAAAAAAAAAAAAAAAAAAAGAAGAAGAAGAAGCTTTAGAAATCTTGAACAATCCAATAGCAGGCAATGAAATTAAGACAATAATAAAAATTCTGCCAACAATAACAAAAAAAAGCACAGTTTTTCATGAATTCACTGCTGAATTTTACACAAACTTCAGGGAAAATCTAACCCCAAAACTTTGTAAGATGTTTAATGAAAACGAAGGGAAAGAAGAACTCCTAAAGTCATTCCAGGAAGCTACTTTTTTTAATTTAAAAAAAACCAAAAACCCAGATGCATCCTACTGGTCCAGAACCAGGAGTGGTGGCACAGGCCTGTAAACCCAGCATGAGGGAAGCTGAGAGGAGGATGACTAGGAATCCAAACTGCATAGTGAGACCCTGTATCAAAAATAAAAATAAAGGGGCTGGTGAGATGGCTCAGTGGGCTAGAGCATCTACTTAGAACAAGCTTAGCAAAGCACAGGGACCGCAGTTCAATCCCCCAGCACCACATGCCAGCCAGCCCCACCCCCTGGTGGGCTGAGCTGGCCACACACACACACATACACACACACACACACACACACAAATAAATAAAAATTAAAATAAATAAATAAATATAAAAATAAAATAAAAAATGATGCATATTGTTAATCTTCAAAGTAGTCTGCAAGCTACCATTATCCTGATTCTAAAACCAGACAAGGATCTAACCAAAAAAGAGAAATATAGACCAATCTTTTTAATGAATATAGGTACAAAAATCCTCAGCAAGATACTGGCAAACAAAATGTAGCAAACCATCAAAAAGATCATACATCAGCACCAAGTAGGCCTCATCTCTGGAATGCAAGGATGGTCCAGCATAAGCAGATCAGTAAATGTAATATACCACATAAATAGAAGAAAGGGCAAAAATTCACATGGTCATCTCAATAGATGCAGAAAAAACCTTTGACAAAGTTCAACATCCTAACATAATAAAAAACACTGAAGAAAATAGGTTTAGAAGGACTTTATCTCAACCCAATAAAAGCCACTTGGAGTGGGGCATGGTGGACCACGCCTGTAATCCAGCACTCAAGAGGCTGAGGCAACAGGATCACTGTGAGTTCCAGGCCAGCCTGAACTACTTGTTAACACCCTGAGTCAAAAAAAAAAAAAAAAAAAAAGGCTGCTATAACAACCCTACTGCCAACATTATATTAAATATATTAAATAGAAGAAACTTACAAGCTTTCCCTCTAAAATCTCTAAAATCAGGAACAAGGGCTCGTGACATGGCTCAGTGGTCTAAAGCACCTACTTAGAACAAGCTTAGCAAAGCACAGGGACCGCGGTTCAATCCCCCAGCACCACATGCCAGCCAG
>NW_004524594.1:20342855-20345354 GCF_000260255.1 Octodon degus | reverse complement strand
CGGGAGAGTTGTGAGGTTCGAACTCCAGCAACCTGAGGCTGACAGCTTTGTGGAAGCAGCCACTTAAAGGCCTGAGCTAGGGCCAGGCCCCCTAGACTCTTAGAATTAATAACAAAATTTAGTAATGCATCAGGATACAAAATCAACACACAAAAATCAAGTGTTCTCATACGTTAATAATGAACTCACTGAAAAAAAAATCAGGAGGAAAAATGCTGTTCACGATAGCACCAAGAAAAATTAAATACTTAGGAATTAACCTAACTAAGGAAGTGAACACCTCTCAAATGAAAACCATAGCACTTTGGGAAAAAAAGAAAGAAAGAAAGAAAGAAACCAAAGAGGACATCAGAAAATGGAAAAATAAGGGGCCAGGGAGATGACTCTGTGGAATAAGTGCTTCCCTGGCAAGCATAAGGGCCTCAGTTCAATCCCCGGTTCTGAAAAAAAAAAAAAAAAAAAAGGAAAAGAAAAGAAAAGAAAAAGAAAATGGAAAAATATCCCCTGTTCCTGGACAGGCAGAACCAATATAGTCAATATGTTATACTTCAAATTTAGATGTACATATTTAATACAATCAAAATCAAAATAACAATAGTATTTTTCACAGAACTAGAGAAAGCAATCCTAAAATTCATATGAAACCAGATGAGATCCAAAATAGCAAAAATAGCCCTAGGCAACAAAAGCAAAGCAGGAAGAATCTCAATTTCAGACTTCAGGATACAGTGACAAAAGTACAGTGATAAAAAACATATGGACTGTCAAATGAACAGGTGGGTCAGTGGAACAGAACAGAGGAAGTGGGAACAACTAGAAGCACATTCAGCTACCAGACCTCTGACAAAGGAGCCAAAATGTCGTATGGGCAGAAAGATAGCCCCTCTAACAAATGGTGCTGGGAAAACAGGCCATGTGCAGAGGATTGAATCTTTTTTTTTTTTTTTTTTGGTGGAACCAGGAATTGAATTCAGGCCCTTGTGCTTGCCAGGCAAGCGCTCATTCTACTGAGCCATCTCCGCGGCCCCCAGAGGATTGAATCTTGACCCATATCACTCATCACTTACTAAACTAAACTAAAAATAGAACCAAGACGTAAATATTTAAACAGAAACACTTACTCTGCTAGAAGATAAAATAGGTAAAACTCTTAAAGACATAGGTATAGGCAAGAACTTCCTGAAAAGAACTCCAAATGTGCAAGACAGAGCACCAAGAATCAACCAATGGGGTCATATCAAATTAAAAATTTCTTTAAAAAGATCTTATTTATTTACTTGGTACAGGGTCTTGCTACACATCTCAACTCATAGTGATCCTTCTGTCTCAGCCTCTCCAGAGCTGAGATTACAGGCATCTGCCATCATGCCTGGTTTTGGTGGCCAGCTCAGCACGCCTGGAGTTGCAGGGCCAGCACGGTGTGTGGCACTGGGGATCAAACTCAGGACCCTGTGCTTGCCAGGCAGAAACTTACACTGCTTAGCTATCTCCCCAGCCAAATAAGAACTTCTGCACAGCAAAGGAAACTACCAACAGAGTGAAGAAGCAGCCTATATAATGGTAAAAAAAAAATTTGCCATGGATTACAGAGATAGAGGACTAAAAAAATTAGACCCCCTCCCAATTAAAAGAGTCAATCAGAAAATGAGTAACTGAAATGAATGCTCAGAAAAAGAAGAACAAATGGCCAATAAATACATGGAAAAATGCTCCACAACTCTGGCTATTAGAGAAATTCAAATTAAAGCAACACTGAGATTTCATCTCACTGAAGGAAGTGTGGCTGTAACCAAGAAATCAGATAATAACAAAGGCTTAGGAGTGGAAGACAGAGTAATTCTGCTTTGTTGGTAGAAATGTAAACTAATCTAACGGGGGGAATCAGTATGGAGATCCCTCAAAATACTAAAAATAGGAATTCCATTTGACTCAGTGATTCCCCTCCTCACTATCTTCCTGAAGGAGTAGAAGACATCATATTACTGTGACACATGTACACCCATGTTTATAGCAGCACAAATCACAATAGTTAAATCTTGAAAGCAGCCTATAGATCCATGAACAAATGAACGGATAAAGAAAATGTGGTATTTATACACAGTATAGTATTCCAGCCATAAAGCTGTACAGAAGGATAAACTTGAATCATTTATAAAAAAATGGATGCACCTTGAGACCACATGTTAAGTGAAATAAATCAGATACACAAATGCAAATTGTGCATGATTTTTCTTTATGAGAGATCCAAAATATACATAAAGAAGGTCCGGCCAGATAGCTCAGTGGACTAAAGTGCCTGCTTAGGTAGAGCGCAGCGGCTGGGGTTCGACACCCAGTGTGCCATGCCGTGCTGGCCCCACCCCTGGGCGCGCTGAGACAGTGATTGAGACTGGATGTGGTGATGCGTGCCTGTAATCTTGGCCTCTAACTACAAGTCTGATCTACATAGTGAGATCCTGTAGTCCCTGTAGACCCTGTATCAAATGCATAAATAAATAT
>NW_004524594.1:20321797-20341449 GCF_000260255.1 Octodon degus | reverse complement strand
CCTATTCTACTGAGCCATCTCCCCAGCTCCCAGAACTTATTTTTATTCCATTGGAACTTGAGAAAATAATCCTAATATTCATTTATAACACTAGTCAAAATTAGCAAAAAAAAAGGATAACTTTTTATATTTCTCAAAATATCTATATATGTATTACTTTTATAATAGAAAAAAGTTTTTATTTATGCAATTTGCAATCGTCTTGGAGAGTGTTTACTTGCACATATGATAGTTGGTTTATTTTGTAAAAATCTCCTTCCTGTCCTCCCCCTTCTCCCATTCCCCTACCCACTTTTTCATGCTTGTTGATATCATTTATCTTAGCTCATGTTATGGCATGTAGCATTTACATTAATTCAGGCCATTAAGTTCCTATGCAGGGCGCATCTTTACGCCTATCATTTTCCCTTCCCTTATTCCTCACTCATGCCCTTGTTCCTTTGGATCTTTCCCCTATTTTAAAAGATCCATCCCCATGTCTCTTTCTATCCATCTTTTATCATTTTTTTTGTCTGTACTTTACCTCAGTCAAGTGAGGAATGTCATATAGTATTTAAGCTCCTGTGTCTGGTTTATTTCATGCAACATTATATTTTTCAGGTGCATCCATTTTCCTACAAATGTCTCACATATGTTATTCTTTATACTCAAGTAGTATTCCATTATGTGTTGATGTCACATTTTCTTTACCCAATCATCTGTTCATAGGCAGATAGACCTCTTCCAGAATTTAGCTATTAGGAATCGTGCTGCTCTGAGCATTGGTACGCTTGTATCATTGTAGTATAATTTAAGCTCTTTGAGGAAGAACTCTTGCAGGGGGATAGCTGGGTCCTATGGAACAGCTCACTTCAGTTCTTTGGGGAACTCCATGCTGATTTCCATAATGGTTGTACTAATTGGCATTCCTACCAACAATGAAGCAGGGTTTCTTTTTCACCACAGCTGCACTAGCATTTGTTATTGTTTGCTTTCCTAATGACTGCCATTCTTTGTGGAGTAAGACAGAATCTTAGTGTTCCCTTAATTTGCATTTCTGTAGTGCCCCCTGGCCATTGAGCATTTCTTAAATATTTTGAACATTGTTGGATAGTTTTGCATGTATTTGTTGCCCGCTTATATTTCTTCCTCTGTGAAGTGTCTGCTCATTTCTCTTGCCCATGTAACTCCCCCCCCCCAATGCCTTCAGGGCATGATTGGCTGGCTTGAGTTGTGGGGATCGAACCACAGCAACCTGAGCCTGACTGCTTTGTTGAAGAAGCCACTTAAAGAGCTGAGCTAAGGGGCAAGCCCCCTCCCATGTAATTTTTTGAGTTCTTTGTATATTCTAGATATTGGTCCTCTGTCTGAGGAGTAGCTCACAAAATCTTTTCCCATTCTGTAGGTTGTTTTTACACTCTCCTGATTGAGTCTTTGTTGTATAGAAACTCTGTAGTCTGATATAATCCCATTTGTTGATTCTTGCTGCTATTTCTTCTGCAATTGAGGTTCTGTTCAGAAAAATCCTTTCCTATACCTATGTATTCAAGTGTTTTACCGATTTGATCTTCCAGAAGGTTTAATGTTTAGATCCTTGATCCATTTTGATTTTAATTTAGTATGTGGTGAGAGATGAGGGTCCAGTTTCATTTCTTTCCAAACAGATAACCAGTTTTCCCAACACCACTTGTTGAATAGGCTATCTTTCCCCCAGCACATGCTTTCGTCTCCTTTGTCAAAGATCGAATGGTTGACTGTATCCAGGGACGTTTCTGTATCCTGAGTTCTGTTCCACTGCGTTACATACATGTTTTCGTTCCATGCTGTTTTACCACTATTGCTTTGTAGTATAGCTTGAAGCCAGGTATTGCTATACCACCTCTTTGCCCTTTTTAACCCTAATTACTTTTGCTATTCTGGGTTTCTTTTGGTTTCATATGAGTTTTAGGGTTGTTTTCTCTAGATCTGTAGAGTAGGATTTAGTATTTTGATTGGGACTGCATTGAATCTGCATAGCAGTTTTGGGAGGATGGCCATTTTCGCCATATTGGTTCTGCCTATCCAGGAGCAGGGGACACCTTTCCATTCTCTGATTGTCCTCTTTAGTCTCCTTCAGACTACTGTAGCTTTCTTTGTACAGATCTTTCACTTTCTTCATTTTGTTAACTCTAAGATATTTCATTTTTCTTGAAGCTACTATAAATGGTATTATTTTCATAATGTCCTTTTTATCTCATTTATTGTTAGTGTACACGCAAAGCTTGTCATTTATGTTCATAAAGTCATTTATTTCGAGCCAAACAAATTGGGTTACTCAAGTCTATTTAATGGATTCTAAACACTATGCCTCCCATGGTGTACGGCTGCTAGCCCAAGTCATGGGTAATCACCTCATAGTGGATCATGTCCAGGAACCCTGGGACACTTCTGCTTCTTTCCTGCCATCTGTTTCTGATTTCACTTATATTTCCTTGTAACCTTACAGCACACTGGATCATTCTGCTCCCACTCCGTGATGATGTCTTCTGTGGACTGGGCACATTTAGGAGACTTCTTGCTGTCCTAAGAGATGCGTTGAACTTACCATTTCTGGGAAAGCAGTCTGCATGAAGTGCTAGGAAAAATATTTTCATGCTTGAAAAAAATACACGCAGAGGTGTTTCTCATTTCAGCTTGAGTGGGACTATGCCACCCTCTGAGCTCCCTGGCACAGCCTCCTGCCAGTCTGTCCACCCAGCTGCAATGTTGGCAGCCACGAGGTCATGAAGGTTGACTCCGTCTATTGGGTGCCTCTGTCTTTCTTCACCTCATGCCCAGTGACCTCAGCTTTTCTTCAGTCCAGTGGCCCCATGTCACACTCAGGACCCTGTCACCATTCCTGTGGAGAGGTTCCATTCCTCGAAGGCCTCTGCTCTGGGATCTTCAGGAAGCTATTCCACATTGCCACCTTACTATGTGCTGGAGGTGTGGGCCCCTGGGTGGCAGTGATACAGCTGAGGCTGGCAGGAGACCCTGAGTCATGGAGGACCTTGCCCTCTGAAGGGCTTGATGTAGTCTTTGTAACAAAGAGGTTTATAGAAACCTGAACTCCACGCAGCTCTCTGGGTCTCCTGGTTTGAGCTAGGAGAGCTCCCTGCATAAGTTCCTATCAGTATGTCTGGAAGTGACAGCATCCCACCCCCACTAGAGGCAGAATCCATGGGGCCACCTGATCTAGGCCTTTCAACCTTCAAAACTGTGAGTTAAATAACCTGTTTTGCTTATAAAGTTAACCTTCCTCTGGGATGTCATTACGATACTAGAGAACTAATGCAGTGCACTGGCCTCCGCCTTCCCCTCTTCAAACCCCACCTTCTCTCCTTCAGTAGCCAGTCTTGCCTCTTCCTTCAGAGAGACAGCAGGTGTGCCGCAAGCCTCTGAACTCCTCGCCTGCTCCAGCCTTCTTCCATAGTCTGCTTCCTCCTCCCTCCCCGCCAGGTTGGAAGAGGCGCCTCACTGGTAAAGGTCTCCTCCCCTGGCATGTGGGGTCAGTTCCTGCTGTTACCATAAGAACTTTGCCCTGCTGATTAACCACCCTCGCCCCACAGTCCCTTCCAGCTCCCACCCATTCCCTTCTTCCCTTCACCAACTCCTCCCTTCCCATTTGGGTTTTTTTTTCCCTGTGTTGGGGAAAATTAAGAAAAAGAGGGGGAAAAAAGGACATAGGGTAGGTATGTTCAAGAGTAATTAATAATTGCAAACTGTCTATTTAATCTCATCAGAGATGTGTACAGACACACCTAGGATAATATTTAATCTAATGTCTAGGCACACATGACCCAATAGAAACAATCCTCATGTGTGTGCATGTGCGTGCATGTGCATGCTGGGGGTTGGACCCAAGATCTCACACGTGCTAGGCAAGTGCTCTACCATTGAGCTACATCTTCAGACATTTTTTTTTTTTTTTGCTTTAAACAATGTATTTAACTGAAATGGACTTACATTTGTTTCTAAAGGGATTTCCATTTATTTTGATACATCTTTTCCCCATGATGATTTACAGGATCTTCAAGCCAATATAAATATTTTATGAATATTTGAATACTTGGGTATGTACCTGCACAATACCTCAGCAATATTTTTCAGCAAGAAAAACACTGAAGAGTAAAGACTAGACACAATTACTGGGTACAGTGAAAATCTACTGCAAATATTTCTGAGGTAAGAAGGCACCACATACCTGTTCAACTAAGAAAACCACCCTTCCAACACAGGATGATTTTATTTTTACATAGGACCTAGAACACTTAAGCTGCCAGTTAGGTACTGAATGGCAGAGCAACACCCCCAGTTTATGCCATGAATTCATAGGGAAGAGGTTCCAACAATTCAGGTTCCTTTCCATTGGTCCTCACAAAGTGCGCTTCCCTGAGAGAGGCAGGCTGGCGCTTCAGTTGAACCCAGGTACCTTTTTCTTTGACTTCCTTCTTTTTTCTGATCATTTTCCTTGACACGTTTCAGGAAGCTATCACGACTTTTTGAGTGTTTAATATGCTCAATACGCACATTAATCCTCTTGGCAAATATCTTGCCCTTAACTTGCTTGTTTATAGCAATGCCAACAGCATGCTGGGTAACGTTGTAGACTCTTCCTGTTTTGCCATGGTGACATTTGTGAGGCGTTCCTTTTTGCACTCAGTCCCCATTCCCTTGATGTCTACGATACCACCCTTTTTGTAGATTCACATGCATGTGGCCAAAGGAACAACCCCATGTTTTCTAAAAGGCCTGGAGAACATATACCAGGTTCCCCTCCTCTTGCCCTTTGTGTTAGTCATTTTGGCAAATTACTGGAAGATGGCCGTTCTGGCCTAAAGGTTGAGACATTGTTTTAAAAAATTGTTTTGAGACAAGTTCTTGCTAAACTGCCCAGGTTGATCTTCAACTGCAATTTTCTTGCTTTTACTTCCTGAGTTGGTGGGATTGCTGGTAGTATCCACCACACCGGGCTCTCATTCACTATTTATCTATCCTTGCATTTCAGATGTCTTTTTTAAATAACATACAATTAGAGTTTTCAAAATTTAAGCACAACATTTGTCTACATGCCAGCTGAAAAAAATTTTTTTTTTCTTTTTTTGGCGGAACCAGGGATTGAACTAAGGCCCTTGTGCTTGCCAGGGAAGCGCTTATTCTACTGAGCCATCTCCCTGGCCCCTGCCAGTCCAAATTTTATATAACTTAATGTAATAAAATAATAGATTAAATGGATGACATTAAATGTAATTATGGATCTGGTCAGTTTTAAATATACCAACATATTTTTTGCTTTCTGTATGTCCTTCTTATGTTTATTTATTTATTTATTTTTAAATTTTTTATGTATTTGGTAAAGGGTCTACAGGGTCTCACTACACAGATGGGACTTGTATTGATCCTCCTGTTTTCAGTCTCCAAAGTGCTGGGATTATAGGCATGTGCCACCATGGCCCAGTCTCAATTGCCAACTCAGCACGCCCCAGGGGCGGGGCGGGCACAGCACGCCTTCAGGGATCAAACCCCTCCCCAGGCGCTTCAGTCCCCTGAGCTTCCCGGGCGGCGCTCCTGTCCCTCTGATGTGTTTCTTTTTCTCTCCATTCTTGCTTTCTTTTGAATGGGTTTTTCTTTTTTTCAAAATTATTCCATTTCTCTTCTCTACTCATTTAGAAACTACTTTGTTTCATATCTATTTTTCTCAGTGGGTACCTACTCCCCGAATGAAAACACGCTTGTGGTAGAGCATTTGCATACAAAAGGCATGGAATTGAAACCCTAGTTTAAAAAAAAAAAAAGCCTTAATGTATCTTATCAATATCTAAACTTAATCATTACATGTACTCTTACTGCACACAGCCCACCACTGAGCTACACCCGCAGCTCCTCCCCTGTACTTTGGTGTTGGTTTGAAAGCCCGCCAGGTGACACGCATTTTCATCTCCCCTCTCTGCTGTTCCCCTTCCTTCTGGCTTCGCAGGCATCCTATCTTTGGTCAGTTGTCTTCTCCGTCATGAGGCTCTCTGAATTTACTCAATTAATTCACGCATTTCTTGCCGAAAACTGTTTCTATACTTCTTCCTCATTCTTGGAACATATTGTCTTTAAGTATAAAAGTGGAGGCAGTAATGGTCTCTGAGGTCATTGAAGACACCCTTGTCTGGACTGTCGCTGGTGCTGCTGAGACACTGTTCACAGCCCCTCTGCGGCTGCTGCTCTGAGGCCATAAACTTTCTTCCCCGAAGCTCTCAGGAAAGTTTTCCTTGTCCGATTTTACTATGCTGCCTCTCAGAGGGAGTTTCTTTTCTTTTCTGCTCTCTGCCCCCTGGGCTGTCTCCCCGACCCAATTTGCAATCATAAAGGAAGAGGAGAAAAATGGCAGCAAAAAATTGCATTCAGAAGAGGAAATAGTGAAAGATAGCAAGGGGCTGGTGGAAGAATGAAAGTGCCTGGGAGCCAGTGGTCCCTCGATGAGGAAGTCCTGCTGGGCAGGCTCCATGGGTCCCTTTGCCCGTAAGGACACTCAGGTGCTGCTCTTTAGCAGCCCCTTGTCTGCAGTCCTCTGTCCTCAATTTCTTTTGAGAGACTGAATATACAAACACAATGGGCAGGCCATCCATGATCACAGAACTCCGACCCACAGCTTGCAGGAGTCTGCCCAGAAAACCTTCCTATTATCTACAATAAAGAGCCTAGGAAACCAGCTTGCTGTGTATCAGACTTGCAGGAATCCACATTGTTCTCACCAGTAAAAGTCCAAGACACTGAGCAATAACTTGTATAACAATCAGCTCAAAATACCAGGCCTTCATTAGAAACTGATGGCTTCCCAAAAAGAGAATGCGAAATAGGTGCTCCTACCTAGCCACACAGGATACCCCATTTCTAGTGAGCCTACCTATGGCTCCCCATTCTTTTTTTTTTTTTTTTAATTTTATTTATTTATGTGTGTGTGTGTGTGTGTGTGTGTGTGTGTGGCCAGCTCAGCCCACCAGGGGGCGGGGCTGGCTGGCATGTGGTGCTGGGGGATTGAACCGTGGTCCCTGTGCTTTGCTAAGCTTGTTCTAAGTAGGTGCTTTAGACCACTGAGCCATCACACCAGCCCTGGCTCCCCATTCTCATAGCACCTACCTGGAGCCTTGCTTTCTGTCCAATATAAAGCTCCTCTCTACCAAAACATGAATGACGGCGAGTGTTGGACCCAACTCATAGCAAGTTCTCATTTCACAATTTCCGGTCGCTTCTTTGGCTGCAATGGAAATGATTCTCCTGGGAAATGAAAGAGTGCTTGCCCCATCACAGTACGGCTTGCACCTGAGAAAGGGCAGCACCCCACCTGACACGCCTTCTAAGAAGGTCTCACCTGCTGGGTGTGATCCCACCACGCCCTCAGGGACAAAAACACCATGTCTTTTACTTCCTGAGAGCTATTGACCAAGAGACATTTGGCAGGTAGGTTTCCTGGAGCTCAGCCTCTGCTGCTGCGACCTATGTGCGGAGGATTTACTGGTGATTAATGCCTGTGGGAGAGTGAAGAAGTTGAACTGAGATGTGGTCACAGCAAAGCCTCAATGATCCTATAGAGATCTTGAGCTGGGACCAAGAGATTGGGCCTTTACTTCCCAAATCAGTCACTTTGGGATGTGGGCTGCTCCAGGCAGAGCCCTGACCTGGACAGAGGCAGCTTTTGTCGTCCAAGAGCACGTCCAGGGGAGGAGCTCTGCCCGGTGTCAGGTGCCCACATTGCCACCATCTGGGGGACGATTGCTTCAGTCCTGGGGCAGGTGCAGAGCAGCCAGGCACCACAGAACTCCAGAGCCTGACACACACAGAAGCCAAGGAACCTGTGTGTTTGGCTTTGCAGGAAAAAAATAAATAATGACAACCCATGTGTGGAGAGTCAGTACATCGTGGGAAAGGGATCAACTTGAACAGGTGACTCCTACGAAGTCAGAAGTAACAAAAAAAGACTTTGAGAAAGAAAACTGGGAATCCCACACCCAATGCAGATAGGTCATAGCCAGTTTTTGGAAACTAAAAAGACATACGTTCCAAAACTGAAAAGAGGAAATGAAAAGAAAAAAAAAAGATAGCCACCGTGGAATCCTTTTTGAAAGATTGGACAGAAGAATTGACTACAGAGTAAAGTTACATTGCAAATAGAAATCACGATGAAAGAGATAAGTGTTCTGGGAGTCAGGCCCAGAAGATCCAAGATGTAAATATTAAGACTCCCGTGGAGAGAACAGAGGAGTCAAAATAACCGAAGCAACACCAAAGCCCTGGCCATGTTCCCTGGGGTCCTCCCATGTCCATTGTCGTTTGGGGCCACGTTTGAAATGTAGATTAGAAAAAATGACCCCCGGGGGCATGTACACCCTGCTGGCCCATTCCTGCCGCATGGAAGTTTGGGGGCCTGAAGGTCAGGGTTTTTTGGGGTTTTTTTTGATGTTGTTTGTTTATTGTAGTACTGGGAGTGGAACCCAGAGCCTTGCACGTGCCAGGCAAGTGGTCTCCCACTGAGCAAACATTCCCCAGCCCTATTTTTGTTTTAATGCCTGAGCAATACAGGGTTTTATAGTTTAATCCTACAGCTTCTTGGGCAAGTCAGTTCCCTCAGGGAAAGAGTAGGCTGCTTTTTTTTTTTTTTTAACATATTTAGTACTCATAGTGATCCTCCTGTTTTCAGCTCCCAAGTGCTGCGATTACAGGTGCATGCCACCACCCCCAGTCTCAATCACCATCTCCGTGTGCCCCGGGGGCAGGGCTGGCACCCTGGTCCCTGTGGGAAGCAGTAGGCTTGTGGTCTGTTCCTTCTTAGTCTGTACAAGTAATCAAAATTCTTTCTTAAATTAAGTTCTCAGGCTTGATGGTCTTTCTGTGTCATCACAGTCCCCTTACCACCACCAGGTCTGCCATCTGATCATTGTGACTAAATTGGGACTGCCTGGGCCTTTGCCACTGCAAGCCATGTGCTATGTAGGAACAATTGGATTTTCTTAACATGCAAAGTCACATGTCTAGGATTTGGGGAGGGGGATTATTTGGAATGGAATTTAGGGCCTTTGCACCAAACTACATCCCAGCCCTTTAAACTTTTTTTTTTTTTTTATGTAAGACAGGGTCTTGCCTAGGTTGGGCTCAAACTTGCCATCTTCCTTGCCTCAGCTTCCCAGAGTGCTGGGGATCATAGGCGTTTGTCACCATGTCCAGGTTAAGTTTTGGGTTCTCTTAATCTCTTTCACTTTGGCTTGGAAATTGGCCTGGTTTTTTTGTTTGTTTATTTTTGCCTGAGAATCTCTCTCTTCTAATACTTGGCTAACTGTAAGGTACAGGCTATTTTAAATGTAATGAAAATTTTAATCCTGTATTTCTAACACTAATGTTTTTGTTTTTGTTTTTTGTAGCTGGCTCAGTCTGCCCTGGGGCTGGGGCTGGCAAAGCATGTAGTGCCAGGATCAAAACTTGGTCCTTGCACTTTTGCCTAAGCTTGCCTAAGCAGGCACTTCAGACCGCTAAGCTATCTCACCGGCCCTAACACTAATGTATTTCTAAGTCTGTTCAAGGATGAGACTGGGAAACATAGTTGGTTCTCATAATTAGAGAGCTATGAAGCTTGATACGCCATGGCGCTCCAGAGCCAGGTACGAGATAAGTACAACTTAGCCAGGCAGTGATATTTTTGTTATTTTTAAGTCCCAGAGAGTTTTCTCCTTAAGAACACCTCTGCCCAATCCCAGACAGTGATTGATTCTTGTCCCCATGTTATATGATAATAACCTTATTAGTTGCTGTAAGAGAAATTCTGCCTAGAAATTAGTGACAAAGACATGGAACCAGCTATAAAATGTAATGTTATCTGCCTTTTGTACTTCCTTCTGAAAAAATAAACAATTAGTAACCTCAGAAAGAAGCTGGTGATTCGGGCCTTGATGTCCCCAAGTCCACTACCATAATTAAGCCGTCTGCCTTCAAAAGTGCTTCTGGTGCTGTATCTTCATCCAGTCTGGTCATGAACCCCACAATAGTAAGAGCCAAGTCCGCTATTAATGTTCTGTTTACAGCATCTTCCCCCAGACCTGTAGGCCCAGAACTGTCGCATCATCCAGGGTCAGCTGGATCAAATGTTTGCCCCTGTGTTGCACAGATCTGTCTGACATTGGTTTCTAACCTGCCTGGCTACTTTGACAGTGTCAGATAATTTAGTTCTTTTCTGTTTCATGTTTAACAGTAGCACCCCACTTCTGAAACCAATTCTCTTGTGAGGATAATTTTAACACATTTCTCTTTTAGTTTTTTTTCCAGTACTGAAGATTTAACCCAGGGCCTTTGCAACTAAGCTATATTCCCAGACCCTTTTTAAATTTTAAGACAGGGTCTCACTAAGTTGCTAAGTTATGCGGACTAGGCTCAAACTTGCAATATTCCTACCTCAGTCTCCCAGAGTGCTGAGATAATAGGCGTGGGCCATCATACCCAGTGAACACACTGAACTTTAATGTCACAAAGTTCAAAGGACTCATATACTTTCATTTTTCATACTGTAACTAATCACTAGACATAAATTGTTGAGTTCTGGCCTAGTAACAAAGAGATCACTAGCAATTATTTGAAGAGGTAATCAAAACACTTTTCTAGGGGCCAGGGAGATGGCTCAGTGGAATAAGCGCTTCTCTGGCAAGCGCAAGGGCCTGAGTTCAACCCCTGGTTCCGCCAAAAAAAATCCCACTTTTCTAAATCCTCACTTGTAAGGGCTGGTCAGATAGTTTAGTGGATTAAAGTGCCTGCTTAGGCAGAACACAGAGGCTGGGGTTTGATCCGGGTGTGCGGTGCTGGCCCTATCCTCGGAGCATGATGAGAGGTCCATTGAGACTGGGCTTGGTGGCGCGTGCCTGTAATCCCAGCACTTGGGAGGCTGAAAACAGAAGAATCACTACGAGTCCTTCTACTTAGTGAGACTCTGTAGACCCTATACTAAATACATTAAAAAAAAATTTTTTTTTAAAAATCCTCACTTGTGTGAGGCCACATTTTTTCATGGACTTCAACCCAAACAACATTTTACAGTAAATTGAATGCAGAAGCCAGACAGTAAAGAGAATCACAAAATTTTAATACTATGCCACTCTTCTCGCTGACTTTTGTTTAGATGGAATAGTTGTTTTTCATAAAATATATTATTTATGGTAGCATGCAGATTTTATTTTTTAATTAATAAATAATCTTTACAATTCTGCTTTGATTTCTTTCTTTCTTTTTTCTTTTTTTTTGGCGGAACTGGGGATTGAACACTGGCCCTTGCGCTTGCCAGGGAAGCACTTATTCCACTGAGCCATCTCTCCGGCCCCTCTGCTTTGATTTCTCATATAAGAAATATAGAGCTCTTACGGATGCTGAAAATTTTTAAGATTGAAAGGGTACTGGGACCAAAAAGTTCAGGAACAAGTGCTCTAAAAATTACTGTTCCATGGGGTGTCATCCTAACTCCATGGTCAAGATTACCACGCAAATCACATCTTTGCTTCTGTTGCCTCTTCTGTGAGCCTTAAAATTCTGTTTGACATCTCCAAAGCTAATTATAATCTTTTGTCATCTGGTTGGCACCCTGCTACATCTGCTGGAATTAGCTTGAGCGACAAAGCCACCTTTCCTAGGCCCTGCCACGTGGCCTGAAGGCACACTGAGAGCAGAGTGAGCAACACACAGCTCTTCCTTCGTTATTTTGGGATAGAAAAATGCATCCGGCTTCCTTGTTCTTCATGGAGTTCAGAAAACAATTTTATAGCTGGGCCTGGTGGCACACACCTGTAATCCTAGGTCCTTGGGAGGCTGGGGTAGAGTCTCCTTACAAATTTGAAGACAACTTAAGCAACTTAGCAAGACTCTGTCTCAAAATAAAAAGTGAGGGTTTGATCCCCAGTCCCCAGTCCACAGGCCGCACCCCCAAGGCGCAATGAGCTGGCAATTGAGTCTGGGCATGGTGGCACATGCCTGTAATCTCAGCACTAGGGAGGCTGAAGACAGGAGGATCACTATGAGTCTGAGCTGCATAGTGAGACCCTGTATGAACTACATAAATGGAAAAGAAAGAAGTGGATGGCATCGGCTCCTGAGTTCACTGCTGCTCAGCCTGAGGTTGCAGGCTGGCCTGCAGGCATGCAGGTGCCCTCTGCGCCTATTCAGCAGCTCCATACCAAAGACTGGGGTGCTCAACTGGCCACAGAAGACTGGTCTGCAGCCCCCTCTGCGCAGGCCGCTGGGTGGGTGGGAACCACCACGGAATGGACTTGAGCTGTTCTACAGACACTTTAACAAAATGGAGATGAGGTTGACAGAAAACAAAACACCAATTTCTAAAAAAGGAAAAGAAAAGTATGGGCCAAGGTTGTAGCTCAGTAGTAGAGCTCTTGCTTAGCATGTGTGACTCCCTGGGGCCAAACACCAGTACTGCAGAAAGGAAAACAGCTTTGCAACATTAAATGTGTTAAGGTTTGGATCTGAAATGTTCCTGAAAGCTCTTGTAGGGAAGGCTTGTCCCTCGGTGCAGTGATTTTCAGAGATGGGGTGCTGGCAGGGGATCAAGTGGTGGGGATCCCCTGACACATTCATAGCCACATGGACATTGGGAGGTGCTGGATATATCAGGAGATGGGCTCTGTTGGAAGAAGCATGTCCCTGGGTGACACCTGTTGGCATGTTTTGTTCCCAGTCCCCTCCCTGTTTCTTTGCTTCCTGGCTACCATGACATGAGCAGCTTTGCTCTGTCATCCACTCCCCACCATGATGTCTGGGACAGAAATTGTGGGGCCAAGTGACTGTGCTAAGACCTCTGAAGCCATGAGCCAAAGTAAATCTTTCTTCCTTTAAGTTCATTTTCTTGGGTACTGACTAACACAGAATGATATAAAAAATGCTTTTGTGCTTCAAAAAAGCAAAGTGGTTCACAAGCTAGGCTCTCCCTTCTGTCTGGAATGTTCTTCCCCCAGATGTCCTCCTGGCCAAGGCTTCCTTTCCTTCTAGTATTTGCCTGAGTCTCACCATCTCCACCAGACCTCTCCAAACCATGCAATGTTCCCTCTACATTTTCCCATCACCCTCTCTATACTTTCTTTATCAAATAAGACTTCTAACATGTTGAGCAACTGTTGACCACATTTCCTACTTATTGTCTGGTCTCCCCTCTCTAAAGTAGAAGTTCCACAGGGCAGAGATCTTTATTTGGTATTCATAGCTGGGGGAACAGTGCTTGGCACGTAGTGGAAGCTCACTGGATGTCTGTGGAATGGATCGATGAATAATCAGTGCTGCAGTTCTGGCCGGATTTGTCCTTCTCGAAACTTCACAAGGAAACACTTGGATCACAAAGGCTCTGCCCAGCTGAAGGGACTGGTGTACGCCCTGCAAGAGAGTGTTAGTTATAAAGGAGCAGATTGCTATAAATCAGTTCCATCTCCTTGGTTTTCTTTTGCCTCCTTCAGCATGCGATCCCTCCACCATAACACCCTTATTGGGAGCCTCACGGATGCTGCCAGTGTGCTCTTAGAGCGCTGTGAGCTAAATAAACCCCTTTTCCTCATCTGTTTTCTAGCTATGGGTACTTTGTTACAGCAACAGAAAGTGGACTAAGATAGTGAATAAATTCCAGGTTGATGTTAAAGAAGAAGCAAGGTTGTCTTAGTTACTCTTCTCTCATTGCTGGGACAAATACCCGACACTCAAAATGAAGGAAGGAAAGGTTTATTTAGCTCACAGTTACTCGAGGCTTCAGTCCATACTCGGCTGGCTCCAAGGCAGAGTGGCACATGGCAGAGGGCAGCCTCTCTTGGCGGCGGCAAAGAGCAAGAGCCAGGGAGGAGAGCAGCAGCAGCTCCAGCAGCTAACTTTTCTTCCCACCTTACACTGTAATGCAAACTACCTGCCCCAAGGCAGGTGCAGCATCCCCACCCACAGTAATCAATCACAAACTGCAGAAGCCACCCCAAGACTGCATGAGGCTTTGGGGGGGGGGACAACTATACAGAAACCATAACAAAGGGCTTCTTTAATTGCTTTGTCTTTTTTTTCCCTAAAAGAAATCATTTATTAATAAAAAAGAACATTCAATTAGTAAAGTTTCAGGCAGGGGGCAGATGTTTTCAGATAAAGGGAACGATTTGACAGCTTGTGGGGCAAATTAGCATGTCTAGCCATCTGTGCTCTGGTTAGGTTTAAGAGCCTCGCAGTTGTAGCTCCTCTGACTTGGCTTCTCCTTACAACTAACCCTAGAAATAACAGTGCTACGTGCTCTGTTTCCTGGGTTCACATGGTCTCTTCTTCCTTTAGGTCTACTGTCACCAGTTGAAACTGTTTGTAGCTTGTGTCTTCAGAGATGCTCTTCCCAGACGCACTTGAGAAGTCACCTTCTGCCCTGGCCCCCGTCCAGGCTTTCGTCAATTGACCCAGCCCAAGATGTTCTCCTTGACCACTCTGCGTGGTAGTCTACTCTCCACCTGTTATCTAAATTCCACATAACATACATAGGGTTGTTATTCACAGCAAAGCCCAGAAATCTTCCCTTATAATTGCTTTGTCTTTAAATGGTAACATGTAGGGTTGGGGAGATAGTTCAGTAGGCTTACGTGCCTGCCAGGCAAGCGTAAGGTTCTGAGTTCAATCCCCGGGACCAAAAAGTGGAAACATGCTCACCTAGCAGGTTTGGTTTCCATACCCAGACTACAAAAATGAAGGGGCAGAGGAGTAGAAGAAGGAAAGGAAGAAAAAGGGAAAAACAAGAGGGAAGGAAGAGGAGATAGGGAGGTTTTGGAGGATGGAGTGGGAGGGGAAAAGGAGAGAAAAGAGAAGGGGGAAAAAAGGGAAGAAAAGGAAGAGGAGGTGGCAGCATCCCAGATCTGACTGTCATGAAGCACACGGGAATTGGGAAGCGTGAGGTCACCCAGCACCTCAGCTCTGATTTGAGACCTGACAGGCGACCCTTTCTCCAATCCCAGTCCTATGCTATCGTTGTATAATCTGGAGCCTAAATAAAATGTGGCCTAGGGTTTGGCGAAATGCTGGTAAATGTTATGTCCCTTTAAATGGTTATTTAAAATAGTTAAATAAATTATAGCCAGAAAAGACATTATTAAGCAGCTATGAAAAATGATGCTTAGATTTTTTTTCCCAACGTTGGGTATCAAACCCAGGGCCTTGTATTGTTAAGCTTGCATTCTACCTTGCAGCCACATGCCCAGCCCCAAAATGATGCTTTTGAAAAACTACTAAGTATGTGGCAAACAGCTGAACACATAACGTTGGGTAAGAAAAAGCAGCACAGGGGCCGTGGAGATAGTTCAGTGGCATGAGCGCCTGCCTGGAAAGCACAAGGTCATGAGTTCAATTGCCGGTATTGCAAAATAAATAAATAGCAACATAAAAGTCACACTTAGACCTGGGGGTGCAGCTCAGTGGTGCAGCACTTATCTGGCATTCACAAAACCCTGGGTTCTACCCCTCAGCACCATGTAAAATACAATATTCTTTTGTAGCTCATGAATTTTGTATGGCTATGCTGCCTGCTTAAAAATGTAGAAAATAGTTGGGTATGGTGGCACATTCTTATAATCTCAGCACTCAGGAAGCTGAAGTAGGAGGGTCACCATACGTTTGAGGCAAGCCTGAGCTACATGGTGAGACCTTGTCTCAAAAAACAAAATACATATAAAACAAAAGAGAGAGAGAGAGAGGAGAGAGAGAGAGAGAGAGAGAGAGAGAGAGAGAGAGAGAGAGAACTTTATATAAATATTGTAAAGAAAGTGATTGGGCCAGCCAAATAGCTCAGCAGACTAAAGTGCCTGCTTAGACAGGTTTGGGGACCAGGGTTTGATCCTCAGCATGCAGTGCCAGCCCCACCCTGGGACACACTGAGACTGAGACTGGGCATGGTGGCATGCTTGGGAGGCTGAAAACAGGAGGATCACTATGAGTCTGATCTGTGTAGTGAGACCCTGTAGTCCCTATACTAAAATACATTTTTTTTAAAAAGGAAATGATCAATTTTTTTTTTTTTTTTGTCTTTTTGAGGCAGGATCTCACTATGTAGATCAGGTTGATCTACACAGACCTTGAACTCACTTTGTAGCCCATGGTGGCCTCAAACTCAGAGTGATCCTCCTGTCTCAGCCTCCTGAGTGCTGGGATTAGAGGCATGTACTACCACACCTGCCTTAATCATCATCATCTTTTTGGTTTTTTTTTTTTTTTTTTTTTTTTTTTTTTTTTTTGAGGTGGGTGTTGAGACAAGGTCTCACTATGTAGTTTAGTTGGGACTTGAAGTCACTATGTAGTCCAGGCTGGCCTCAAACTCGTGGGAAGCCTCCTGCTTCAGTCTCTTGAGTGCTGGGATTACAGGCATGTACCACCACACCTGGAATGAATCATTTTTTTTTAAAACTTAGCCAATATGATATCTAGAAAGCTCAAGATAATCAATTTATATTTATTTTTCAAGATACACATAGTGTCCAGATTTGGTTTCAAATGCCATTCTTTAGTAAAGGAAAGTAGAGCTCCCCAAAGAACCAATTAACTGCTTGGACCCAGACAGTACCAGTTAACTCTAGGACTGGGACAGAGGATATACAAGACTGTTCTACAGGGGGCACCTTGTAGACCCAGAAATTCTGGAAGAAACAAAAAAGGTACCCACAACCGTGGAGGTGTGTCATAGGAACACAGAGACCAACTGAAAGAGCTCCTGCTGGCCATAGCTGGCACAATCTGAGAATGAAGTAAGCAAAACAATATTGAAATAGACCAAAGTGTAAAATAAGTATTCATGCTGGGCATGAGAGTGGCTGCCGATAATCCCAGCCCTCTATGAGGTCATGGCAGAAGGATCCTAAATTCAAGCCCCACGTAAGCAACTTAGTGACTTAGCGAGACTCTGTCTCTAAATAAGCAAGAAAACAAACAAATAAAGGACAGAGGATGGAACAGCGTGAAGCCCTGGGTTCAATCAAAGTATCATTAAATAAATAAATAAATACCCATGAGTCTGTACTGTAGGTAAATGATTTAATAAGTAGATAAAAGAATAAACTAAGGGCTGGCCAAATAGCTCAGTGGATTAAAGCGCCTGCAAGCAGGCTCAGGGGCCAGGGGTTTCATCCATGCCCACCCACCCCCAGGGTGTGCTGAGAGGGCAATTGAGACTGGGCATGGTGGCACGCACCTTAATCCCAGCACATGGGAGGCTGTAAGCAGGAGAATCACTATGAGTCCGACCTAGTAGTGAGACTCTGAACACCCTGTAGACCCTTCCCTAAAATACAAAAAAAAAAGACTAAACTAACCTCCCATGCAGAAGAATTCTAAAGAATTTACATAGTGGGACCGGGGAGATGGCTCAGTGGAATAAGCGCTTCCTTGGTAAGTACAAAGGCCTGAGTTCAATCCCCAGTTCCACACACAAAAAAAAAAAAAAAAAAAAAAAAGAATTTACATAGTTAAACCTCAAAGAAGTGACATAATTATGTCTAGATTGCACTTAGCAATTTCCTTCTAAAGCTTACATTGCATCATGGGAAGAAGGAGAAAGAAAAATTTCCCAGAGGATAAGCCTGACAAGCCCTGTCTCAGCCAGGTGCTGGAGGTCACCACCACCACCAGCCATTCATGTGGCCCATGGTCTCCTCTGATAAAATGTGTGACCACGTGTGCACTTTACCCCTGGGTCTGCATCCTCAAACTCATCACCCAGTCTAGTCATGAGAACAAAATCCTAACAGAGACATTCTACTAAATAGCTGACCAGGTAGAATGGACTGAATGTGTTCCCCATCAACACCACCAAATTTTTATATTGGAAATGTTGGGGATTTTTTTTTGTTTGTTTTGTTTTTGAGGCAGGGTCTCACTATGTAGCTCAGGCTGGCCTTGAACTTGCAGTGATTCATGCTGAGATTATCGGCCTGTACCATCACACCCAGCTTTGCTTTGGAAATTTAATCCCCGATGCAACAGTGTTGAGAGAGGTGGCCTATTATGCATGTTTAGGTAACTTTACAGGAACTCCACACTAATATATGGGTCAACTCTGTTACTAAAGAGTTTAGTGAATTCTTCCCTTTTGGTCTTTCCACCTTCTGCTGTATGAAGACAGCATTCCTTCTCTTCCCAGTATGCAGCAACTAGATGCCAACTTGGCAGCAGTGACTAAACCTGTTGATACCTTGACCCTGGGTTTCCTGGCTTCCAGAACTATGAGAAATACATTTCTATTCTTTATACTTTATGCAGTCTCAGGTGTTCTGGGATAGCTGCACACCACAGATCAAGTCAGCAACCCTTAGAACTACTGAAGTCAACAAAACCAAGGAAAGTCAGAGGAACTGACCCATTTAGGAGATGCCTATGAGGGCATGGCGGCACATGAGGTGCAGTATCCTGGGTGTGATCCTGAAGCGGGAGGACATCAGCTCAAAACTAAGGAAATCTGGGGCTGGGGAGATAGTTCAGTGGCATAAGCACTGCCCGGTAAGCGTCAAGGTCCTAAGTTCGTATCCCTGGTACCAAAAAACCCAAAAAACAAAACTAAGGGGCTGGTGAGATGGCTCAGTGGTCTAAAGCACCTACTTAGAACAAGCTTGGCAAAGCACAGGGACCGCGGTTCAATCCCCCAGCACCACATGCCAGCCAGCCCCGCCCCCTGGTGGGCTGAGCTGGCCACACACACACACACACACACACACTAAATAAATAAAAATTAAAAAAAAATGTTAAAAAAACTAAGGAAATATGAATGTAAACTATGAACTTTAGTTAGTAATCATGTTTTGGGCTCAGTGACTATATATCGTATCAATATAAGATATCAGTTATAGAGGAAATCAGATGCAAAGTATACAGAGCTATTTTTGTAGCTTTTCTAGAAACCTGAAACTATTCTAAAGGTAAAAGTTTATTTAATAGTGTAGTTAGATCAAAGACAGAAACGGTATAGAAATCCTGCAGGTAGCAAAGCCATCTCTCTCCTTGATGATTAATATGATTAAGTTGCTAAAAAAAAATTCAAGCTTTTCCTGTGGGAGCCGCCGGGTCCAGAGGAATGTGGACTTGTCCTCTTCCCGCCATGGCTTGTGCTCGTCCGCTGATATCTGTGTACTCTGAAAAGGGGGAGTCATCTGGCAAGAATGTCACCTTGCTTGCTGTGTTCAAGGCTCCCATTCGACCAGATATTGTGAATTTTGTTCACACCAAACTTACAGAAAAACAACAGACAGCCATATGCTGTCAGCGAACTAGCAGGTCTTCAGACCAGTGCTGAGTCTTGGGGGACTCAGAGCTGTGGCTCGAATTCCCAGAGTTCGTGGTGGTGGAACCCACTGTTCTGGCCAGGGTGCCTTTGGCAATATGTGTCGGGGAGGCCTCATGTTTGCACCAACCAAAACCTGGCGCTGCTGGCACCGCAGAGTCAACACAACCCAGAAGCGGTATGCCATCTGCTTGGCCTTGGCTGCCTCAGCCTTGCCAGCGCTGGTCATGTCCAAAGGTCATCGAATTAAGGAAGTTCCAGAACTTCCTTTGGTGGTGGAAGATAAAGGTGAAGGTTACAAGAAGACTAAGGAGGCAGTTTTGCTCCTGAAGAAACTTAAGGCCTGGAATGATATCAAAAAGGTCTG
>NW_004524594.1:20318998-20320632 GCF_000260255.1 Octodon degus | reverse complement strand
CTCCTCCTCCTCCTCCTTTCTCTTTTTCTTTCACGTTACTAGAGATTTAACCCTTGGACTTGTGTGTGCTAGTTAAATGTTCTGCTGTTGACCACTCATAAATTCTCTCCACCTTTTAAAACATTTTTCAGGGGTCAGGGAGATAGTTTGGCGGTCTAAGTACCTGCCTGGCAAGCATAAGGACTCAGGTTCAATCCCCGGTCCTGCATGCGTGATGGTCCCTCACCAAACATGCCACCAAAACCAGGCATGGTGGTAAATGCCTGTAATCCCAGCGCTGGGGAGGCTGAGATAGGAAGATCACTACAAGTCCAATCTGGGTAGTCACACCTTGTAATAAATAAATAAATAACATTTAAAAAAAACATTTTTTTGGAGACAGGGTCTTGACACATCACTAAGTTTCTCAGGCTGAGTTTGAACTTATGATCTGCCTGCCTCAGTCTCCCAGAGTGCTGGGATTGCACGCATGTACCTCAGTACCCAGCCAGAATTTGTTCTCCAACTACCATTGTCCCCCAAAAGGGACCAGGGATCCTCACAGAACTGATTGAAGCTGGGTCCTGAAATCCCAGGGAAAATATAAATTGATGACAGAACGTCTTATGGTGTCTGAAAAGTAAGCTGGCAAAGAAGAGAGAGGCATGTTCAAAGGTCACAGGAGCCAAACTAAAGAAGCCCCTAACGCACAAAGCCGGAACAACCTGAATAACAACATCATGATCATCTTCAATTAAAACTCAGCGCACAAAACCAATAAACAGGCACACCTTTTGGTATCACCCTTCTCTTGAAAAGGAATAAATGGCAGAGAAATTCCAACTCTTCCTTTCACAAGCATCATAATTAGCAAAGGCAGAAGGAATGAGGGGACAGGAAATTGCCAGTGGAACATGACATCAGTCGCACTGTGGATAAGATCTGTGGATGATGTTAACACCGGAGAGCAACAGTTGAAGTAGAAACAGGATTATTTGCAGTCGCAAAGTATCTTCACTAAGACATTCAGTAATGAACAAGGAACCAAATAGTCACTTAACCGGGAGACTCTTGGCAGATATCATCTTTTTTTTTTTTTTTTTGAGGAGCCAGGGATTGAACTCAGGCCCTTGCGCTTACCAGGGAAGCACTTATTCCACTGAGACATCTCCCTGGCCCTTGATACCATCTTAACCAAAGGCTCACAGTTAATGTCCTGTGCCATATTAAGCCACGTTGAGCATCCCAATGAAGTTCATTAAGGAGACTCATTGTATCTGTGATACCCTTTCCAGTGACAGTCACCTTGATCCAATCACAGAAAAACCTTCAAAACCAAACTAAGGGCATTCCATGAAACAGCTGACCCATATTCTTCACAAGTATCAAAATGAAAGGACAAGTGAAGACCATGGGGTGTTACAGACTGGAGGAATGTCTCCTGGACACAGTATGGGGGCTCAGGCCTGGGGTCTGAATGAACTTGGATGTCCCTGGGAAAACTAGGAACTGAGAAAGCCTGGAGTTCGGAGCACGGTGCCACACGCTAATTCCTTCAATTGTTTTGTGGTTACGTAAAATGTCAGCATAAGGGGGAAACTGGGTTAACATGAGGGGAAACAGGAGACCTCTGTACTATTTTTACAGATCTTCTG
>NW_004524594.1:20317123-20318513 GCF_000260255.1 Octodon degus | reverse complement strand
AATTAAATTAAAAAAAAAATAAACTGCAGGGCAGCTATGAAGGAAACTATAAAATTCTGCGGATGCTTTGAAAAAGACTTAAATAAATGAAAAGCACTATAGCTTTCTTGAATAGAAAGACCTCACTGTGTAAGTCTTGATCCTTTCTAAATGAAGCTAACATTTCAATATTACTCACTCAAAACCAATAGGGCCTTTTGGGAAGGAAACTTAACAAAATGATTCTGAAATTCATTCGAAAGAGTACACATAGGAGACAGGCTAGAAGCAGCATAATTTTAATGTCAAAATGTGTCATCACATACAGCCACAATAATGACAACGATGTCAGTGCAAACAGACAACGGATGTAGATCAATGGGACAGAAATAGGTCAAATTGTCCCTGGAATTTTAGAGGTATTTAGTGATAAAAAGTAGCTTTTCAAATGAGTAGAAAAAAATAGATCATTCAGTATCCAGTGTTCCCGACTAAGTGGCCACTTGAAAAATAAAATAAAATTAGATGCCTACTCCTTAGTTCAACACACAGCAGTCTTATGAAGATGTGTCAAAATGGAGACAATGAAAATCCTACAAGTGGCCTTTTGTCTCTCTGAGCAGCGCCATGGTGGTAGGCAAGAACTAGCGCCTCACAAAAGGCGGCAAAAAGGAAGCTGAGAAGAAAGGGGTTGATCTATTTTCTTAAAAAGACTGGTGTGATGTGAAGGCGCCAGCTATGTTCAACATAAGAAATATTGGAAAAACACTCGTCACCAGAACCCAAGGAACAAAAATCACATTTGATGGGCTCAAAGTGTGTTTGAAGTGAGCCTTGCTGACCTGCAGAGTGATGAAGCTGCCTTTAGAAAAGTCAAGCCAATTACTGAAGATGTTCAGGGCAAGAACTGCCTGACTAACTTCCATGGCATGGACCTCACCCGGAACAAAATGTGTTCCATGGTCAAAAGATGGCCGACCATGATCAAAGCTCATGTTGCTGTCAAGACTACCGAAGGGTATTTGCTTTGTTTGTTCTGTATCGGCTTTACTAAAAAACACAACAATCAGATACGGAAGACCTCTTACGCGCAGCACCAGCAGGTCCACCAGATCTGGAGGAAGGTGATGGAAATCATGACCCGGGAGGTGCAGACAAATGACTTGAAGGAAGTGGTCAATAAACGGATTCCAGACAGTATTGGGAGAGACATAGAAAAGGCTTGCCAGTCTATCTACCCTCTTCATGATGTCTTTGTCAGAAAAGTAAAAATGCTGAAGAAGCCCCAGTTTGAAGTGGGAAAACTCATGGAGCCTCATGGTGAAGGTAGTAGCTCTGGAAAGGCTACTGGAGATGAGACTGGAGCTAAAGTTGAACGAGCTGATGGATATGAACCACCAGTGCAAGAGTC